>NC_140994.1:38666487-39152834 GCF_052327205.1 Somniosus microcephalus | reverse complement strand
GCCTCGGAAATCGCGGGGGGGGAGAACCTCGGGAAATCGCGGGGGGGGGAGAGCCTCGGGAAATCGCGGGGGGGGGAGAGCTCGGGAAATCGCTGGGGGGGAGAGCCTCGGGAAATCGCGGGGGGGGAGAGCCTCGGGAAATCGCGGGGGGGAGAGCCTCGGGAAACCGCGGGGGGGGTGGGAGAGCCTCGGGAAATCGCGGGGGGGGGAGAGCCTCGGGAAATCGCGGGGGGGGGGCGAGCCTCGGGAAATCGCGGGGGGCTCGCGCTGACCGCGCATGCGCCGCCCGCACTGACCGCGCATGCGCCGCCCGCCCGCCCACAGCGGCCGTTCATCAGCCGCGCGATACGCGGGGGACCTTAGCTCCGGACCTCAGGCGCTAGGCAGGGGGAGGGGCCGGAGAGAGGGACAGAGGGAGTGGGGAGGGGAGTGGGGGGGAGGGGAGTGGGGGGGGTGGGGAATGGGGTGGGGTGGGGGTGGGGAATGGGGTGGGGGTGGGGAATGGGGTGGGGGGGGTGGGCAATGGGGTGGGGGGGGAATGGGGTGGGGGGGAGGGGAGAATGGGGTGGGGGTGGGGAGGGGAGGGGTGGGGGTGGGCAAGGGAGGGAGACAGGGGAGGGTGCGGGTGGGCGAGGGGAGGGAGACAGGGGGAGGGGGACAGGGGAGGGGGGACAGGGGAAAGGGGGACAGGGGGAGGGGGACAGGGGGAGGGAGAGGGGGAGGGGGGACAGGGGGAGGGAGAGGGGAAGACGGGAGGGGGAGAGGGAGACAGGGGGAGGGAGACAGGGGGAGAGGGGAGGGAGACAGGGGGAGAGGGGGAGGGAGACAGGGGGAGGGGGGGAGGGAGACAGGGGAGGGGGGAGGGAGACAGGGGAGGGGGAAAGGGGGAGGGAGAGGGGGAGGAGAGGGGGAGACGGGGAGGGGGAGGGAGACAGGGGAGGGAGACAGGGGGAGGAGACAGGGGGAGAGGGGGAGGGAGACAGGGGGAGGGGGGGAGGGAGACAGGGGAGGGGGGAGGGAGACAGGGGGAGGGGAGGGAGACAGGGGGGGAGGGAGGGAGGGAGACAGGGGGAGGGAGGGAGGGAGACGGGGGAGGGAGGGAGAGGGGAGGGAGGGAGGGAGACGGGGAGGGAGGGGAGGGAGACAGGGGGAGGGAGGGAGACAGGGGAGGGAGGGAGGGAGAGGGGAGGGAGGGAGGGAGAGGGGAGGGAGGGAGACGGGGAGGGAGGGAGGGAGACGGGGAGGGAGGGAGGGAGACGGGGGGAGGGAGGGAGACGGGGGAGGGAGACGAGGGGGAGGGGGGGAGGGAGACAGGGAGACAGGGGGAGGGAGGGAGGGAGACGGGGGGAGGGAGGGAGGGAGACGGGGGGGAGGGAGGGAGGGAGGGAGACAGGGGGAGGGAGGGAGGGAGACGGGGTGGAGGGAGGGAGGAGACAGGGGGGAGGGAGGGAGGGAGACGGGGGGGAGGGAGGGAGACGGGGAGGGAGGGAGGGAGGGAGACGGGAGGAGGGAGGGAGGGAGACGGGGGGAGGGAGGGAGGGAGACAGGGAGGAGGGAGGGAGGGAGGGAGACAGGGGGGAGGAGGGAGGGAGACGGGGAGGGAGGGAGGGAGGGGAGAGACAGTGGGGAGGGAGGGAGGGAGGGAGACAGGGGGAGGGAGACAGGGGGGAGGGAGGGAGGGAGACAGGGGGGAGGGAGGGAGACAGGGGGAGGGAGGGAGACAGGGGGGAGACAGACAGGGGGGAGGGAGGGAGGGAGACAGGGGGGAGACAGACAGGGGGAGGGAGGGAGGGAGACGGGGGAGGGAGGGAGACAGGGGGGAGGGAGGGAGGGAGACAGGGGGGAGGGAGACAGGGGGGAGGAGACGGGGGAGGGAGACAGGGGGGAGGGAGACGGGGAAGGGAGACAGGGGGGAGGAGGGAGGGAGACGGGGGGAGGGAGGGAGGAGACAGGGAGACGGGGAGGGAGGGAGGGAGACAGGGAGACGGGGGAGGGAGGAGGAGCCAGGGAGACGGGGGAGGGAGGGAGGGAGACAGGGGGGAGGGAGGGAGGGAGACAGGGGGAGGGAGGGAGGGAGGGAGACGGGGGAGGGAGGGAGGGAGACAGGGGGAGGGAGGGAGACAGGGGAGGGAGGGAGGGAGAGGGGAGGGAGGGAGGGAGAGGGGGAGGAGGGAGACGGGGAGGGAGGGAGGGAGACGGGGAGGGAGGGAGGAGACGGGGGGAGGAGGGAGACGGGGGGAGGGAGACGAGGGGGAGGGGGAGGGAGACAGGGAGACAGGGGGAGGGAGGGAGGGAGACGGGGGGAGGGAGGGAGGGAGACGGGGGGAGGGAGGGAGGGAGGGAGACAGGGGAGGGAGGGAGGGAGACGGGGTGGAGGGAGGGAGGGAGACAGGGGGGAGGGAGGGAGGGAGACGGGGGGAGGGAGGGAGACGGGGGGAGGGAGGGAGGGAGGGAGACGGGAGGGAGGGAGGGAGGGAGACGGGGGGAGGGAGGGAGGGAGACAGGGAGGAGGGAGGGAGGGAGGGAGACAGGGGGGAGGGAGGAGGGAGACGGGGAGGGAGGGAGGGAGGGAGGGAGACAGTGGGGAGGGAGGGAGGGAGGGAGACAGGGGGGAGGGAGACAGGGGGGAGGGAGGGAGGGAGACAGGGGGAGGGAGGGAGACAGGGGGGAGGGAGGGAGACAGGGGGAGACAGACAGGGGGGAGGGAGGGAGGGAGACAGGGGGAGACAGACAGGGGGAGGGAGGGAGGGAGACGGGGGAGGGAGGGAGACAGGGGGAGGGAGGGAGGGAGACAGGGGGGAGGAGACAGGGGGGGAGGGAGACGGGGAGGGAGACAGGGGGGGAGGGAGACGGGGGAGGGAGACAGGGGGGAGGGAGGGAGGGAGACGGGGGGAGGGAGGGAGGGAGACAGGGAGACGGGGGAGGGAGGGAGGGAGACAGGGAGACGGGGAGGGAGGGAGGGAGCCAGGGAGACGGGGGAGGGAGGGAGGGAGACAGGGGGGAGGGAGGGAGGGAGACAGGGGGAGGGAGAGGGGAGGGAGACGGGGGAGGGAGGGAGGGAGGGAGGGAGGGAGGGAGACAGGGGGGAGGGAGGGAGGGAGACAGGGGGAAGGGAGGGAGGGAGACAGGGGAAGGGAGGGAGGGGAGACAGGGGAAGGGAGGGAGGGAGACAGGGGAAGGGAGGGAGGGAGACAGGGGAGGGGAGGGAGGGAGAGGAGGGAGGGGAGGGAGAGGAGGGGAGGGGAGGGAGGGATAGGACAGGGAGAGGACATGACAGGGAGAGGGGGACACACAGGGGCAGGGAGACCAAGTGCCCCAAAATTGCCCTCGCAACGCGGGGCTCCCAGCTAGTATATATATATATACTTTTATACTTTGTTTGAAATTTGGCTTGGAAATCAAGTTGATATTTTGAAACAGACACCAATTACTATGATGACATAATAAAACCAGATTAAGTACCGCAGACAATAATTAAACATCATATAACCTTTGAGCAATGTTTTCCTGTCCCCCACCCACCAAACAGAACCTTTATAGGTGAAATATTAAAAGATATTGGTATTATTGAACTAGAGATTTAAAAAAAATTTAAATAGGTGCCCTTCATTTCATGGATTTTTTATCACTCAAAATGGAGATGTAGATATGATACGGC
Source organism: Somniosus microcephalus (assembly GCF_052327205.1). Lineage (NCBI taxonomy): Eukaryota > Metazoa > Chordata > Chondrichthyes > Squaliformes > Somniosidae > Somniosus > Somniosus microcephalus. The sequence goes on along the minus strand of NC_140994.1, from coordinate 39,149,176 downwards.
ATATGAGTGAATGTAGTTTAATCACTCAAAGGACACAATTTCATAATAAATTCTCTAAAAAATAAATCACTATCATTGGTTGTAGGGGAATGCTTCCTGTGACAAAAGCTAGCTCAGATCAATAGTGGGAAGAAAATGAGATGCATAAATTAAATTTTAGAAGCTAATTGAACCAGCCTGATCAAACATATCAGTAAAGCTTCTCCTAAAACCAGTCTAAGACTGTTAACATTATTGTTGAAATTAAAATATCACCATCTGACTGACACCATAGTTTTCAATGATTAAGTTGGTCATATAGCACAGAAAGAAAAACACTTGTATTTTTAAACATCATCATGTGTTTCAGGATGCCCCAAAATGCTTCATAGCCAATTAATGACTTTTTAAGTGCTGTTGTTATGTGGATAAATGTGGCAGATAGTTTGTACACAGCAAGATCCACAAACAGCAAATGTGATGAATGACTGGCCAATCGGAATTCCTGGTTATAGAGTCACCAGCAGTCTGGTTTTATACTGAAGCTGCAGCTGTTTCAAACAAACAAAATACAAGCAGTGAGCAATCAAGATTAATTTAATTGGCTGGGACTGTAAAGTAAACAAGTCCGCCTTCCATTACCAGATATGACTCAAAAGTTTGAATTATGTTTGCATGTAATTGTTAAATTTAACTTTCCACTGGTTTTTGTGTCCTCCTGTAAAATCATTTTGTTTGTTTTGGTTTTTGTAATCTATGCTTTATTGGAGTTTGTACCTTCAGTAATGTACAACACAGAGCTATCAATACACAGTCATCAGAAGCAGTACTGCTTGAGGGAGAAGGTGCCATTTAAACACTAAGGGAGATTGAATTCAGTTCAGATCAATAGGTCCAAACTGAATTCAATCACCTGTGTAAACTGGGTTAAAAATGCTTATATTGGTTTTAGTTAGAAACATCCTGTTTACTTTTGAAATACAGATTATCCCCTAGACTGAATGATTATTATAAATAATTAATTAAAATCCTATGGCGGCAAATATTAGGAAAGAATATGATTCTGTTTAGTTTCTAATTCACATTGGAAAGAGTGAAAAATGACTCAAGTTGAAAGTACTACAGGTAGACTATCCTTTATCCGAACTTCCGAAAACCTCTAAAAACCGAAAGTTTTTTCGTTCAGCGTAAGTTGTGCGCACGACCCCGACCCCCGCCGACCCCCCCGCCGACGCCGACCCCCGCCGACCCCCACCCCCGACCCCCCGACAACCCCCCCGCCGACCCCCCCGCCGACCCCGACCCCCACCCCCGAAACCCCGCCGACCCCGACCCCGACCCCCCGCCGACCCCCACCCCCGACAAATTTCCCAGTCTTATAAAATACCTTCTGAAATCCGAAATTTTCCAAAAACCGAAACACGGCTGGTCCCGAGGTTTTCGGATAAAGGATAGTCTACCTGTAGTTTATTATTACATTGTCATTGTCAAGTTATGTATTCTGCAAAGAATCTTAGTTTCATAACACTTTTCAGAGAAAGCTCAACGTAAGCTCGAGGAACAGCACCTCATCTTTCAATTGGGCACTTTGCAGTCTGCCGGACTCAACATTGAGTTCAACAATTTCAGATAATAATCCCTGCCCCCATTTTTCATGCAGTATGATTTTTGCCATTCCCATTTGCAACATTTTATCTTTCCTGCCTCTTACAAAAGTACAGGATGTTCTTTCTATTCCTTCCTCCCCTCCTAACCCCCCCCCCCCCCCCACCCCTGTCTCTGCACCTGCTTAATATCTGTTACATCTCCAGCTTTTTCCAGTTCTGATGAAGGGTCCCAGACCTGAAACGTTAACTCTGTTTCTCTCTCCACAGATGCTGCCTGGCCTGCTGAGTATTTCCAGCATTTTCTGTTGTTATTTCAGATTTCCAGCATCCGCAGTATTTTGCAATTATATATTATAGCCCTTGGTAGTGATTTGAAGAATTCCCATCCAAGTCTATGGCTTTTGGTAAGATACCAATCATTGAATCAGGAAATCGTAAATCAGTTCAAAGCTTTATAATTATCTGTTAATGTATTAAAATTTGAGGACCTGTGTTCTACTGTTAAATTGAGGCAAGACCAATGAGCTGATGGCTGAAGCATCAGCTTCATTCTTTTAAACTTTATATTTACTAACTGTGCCATTCTCATCTCAGGGTGAGAACACTGCAGAGTCATGTTCAATTGTACCGTTATGTGATGGTGTTGTCAAGATATCCTCAGTTGTGTGTGATAGGATGACCTGGACCCAGGCAAACCATAGGATCGTCTGCAAATCTGACAGAATAGCACTTTTCGAGCCCTACACATCCCATCATGGGTCACGTTGGAGTCACCACTGTTCAGAATTCTGCTATATACACGTAGTGCAACTCCAATCACCATTGAGCGCATGTAGAAAATGATATATAAATAATATATAAAATTGCAATTTAAATGACAGGACTGAAAGATTGTTGAACACAAAGATTATTTTGGACATAAATGATCTACCGCAATAGAGTTAAGCCATAGATTCACATCTTGACAATGGCCATTACAGAATTTCTACACTCTTGCTTGCCAAAAAAAGAGAGATCCTTCAAAGAAACGAATTTGTTTTTTGGAAGACATTTGTATATTAATAGTCAGCATAAGAACTTACCCAAGTCTTGCACATTTACAATAAATGTAAATGGTTCACTAAGATAAATCTTTATTTGCTTTTACAGAAGTGAAATTACAGTGCTCTATATATCACCTTTCCATCAGTTCAGTTTTATTAGTTAAAAGATATGGTGCATATTGGAAAGCTGAGAGTGATTACAAAATAACAATCTAGTTGAGTGGTTCAGGTGATATCATAAACCACAATACCAAAATCAGAGTGGTTTATATAATATATATCTACACTAAGATTAGATTACAGATTTTAATTCACACCCAGCCATCTTTTTTAAATCATACTGTATATACGTACTTTTATGGGTAGTTTTTAATTCCTTGTGTGTATTGTCACCAACAGCCAGTGTGCTCCATGTAGGGTTGCCAATCTTCCTGGATTATCCTTCAAAGAACTTTGCTCTTTAAATTTCCCACCGCAACCCCTACCCCCTCAGTGAAGTCCAAGCACAGATCAGCTCTGACTAAGGCTCCCAGTTCAGAGTTGTCACCTTCACACAGAACCTGAGTCCAAACCAGGGTCCAAGGAGATAGGGGGACAGATGGGGCGTGTTAAAAGTGGCATTGACCTTGTGCAGTGATGGAGGATTCTGGTTATAGTTACAGGGTGAATATCAGTGGATTATAGGATTACTACTAGTTACAGGCAGGATATTGAGGCGATACACTTATTGCTACCAGTTACTTATAGACTATCAGTGAGTTATTGTATTACAGTTGGTTATGAGGGGAATCTGAGTGTTATCAGTATTACTAGTTATCAGTGCAATTTCAGTGAGCTACTATTAGTTACTAGTGGAGTCAAAGTTCCTCCCATCTCTGATTTCCCGCATTTCCCCCTTGCGAATCGCTCTTCCACATTCGGTCTCCCCTCTTCCCTGCACTCAGTTTGTCTGCTTCAGCTGCTCGTGGGTGGTTTTCTGGTTCTTGGAACTTCCTGTACAACAGCTTCAACTGTACACAAGCAAAGGTATTCAGCTACAGGGGACCCGAACGTTAGACGGTAAATGCAATAACATTTGCAGATATCATGTGATCAGATGACACATGGCCAAACCTCCAGAAACATCTCCAACTAGAGTTGGCAACCCTAGCTCCATATCAATGATATATAAGGATATTCACATCAAAGGATGATACAATACTACAAATCTATTGACAGATAATTTGTAGTTACCAGGACATTCTATGTCCAATCTATACTGCATGAAGGATGCTCAGTGGGTAATTGTGAAATACTGTTTTTATTCTACTAACATGAAGGACTGTCGAGTTCACTCCTTTGTAACCCAGGAGAAGCCAGTAAATCAGAAAGTAAATATTGAAAATTATGCAAATTACTGATAGGAATATCTTTTTAAGTCATTGTGACATTTACTAAAGAAAATTATATAAGGCAAGAAGTTTCAGCCCTTTAGAGAATAAACCTTTCTGCCAGTCTTTAGTTGGCACCACTGCTGTATTTCCAATTTTCTTTAGCTGCCTCAGATTTTACACTGCCATTCATCTCATTGTGCTCCACTGTCACAGCACTAAGGTGCAGTATGTCTCACCTTTTTTATTGGACAGCCAGGTTCTCTTGTGAATTGTTTGGCTAGAGGCCAATTTTTGGCTTACAGTCCTGATGTTATCCCAATATGGACTCAGGACAATATCCAAATTTAGAATTCCAGTGTACTAAATCCAGCATTCCTGTTGGACCAAACTGATCCCTGTCAATAAGTAAAGCAATCGAGCAATTTAATCAAAGATAATAGCTGAAATGCCAGTCTGCTACAATTGTCATTATGGCTAGATTTTAGGGAGTTTTAAAGGAGCAAGGATGAATGAAAACAGCATGTGGCAAACTTTATTTCTCATCATTTTCTCCCCTTTCCTTCATTTCTTTCCTAAAGATGTTGGATGGAACTTTGAACTTTGGCTGGGGGTGTAAAACTGGTGGCATCGGACCACCCACCCGTTATACACCCCCACCTCATTTTCCATTCCAGTGACTATATGGAAGCGACAATCAGGTGGGGTGTGTAACGGGTGGGCGATCAGATACCACCTGTTTTGCCCCCCCTGCCAAAGTTGAAGGTTCCGTCCGTTGACTCCTTGTTGAGCTATAATACTAGGGTGCTAGTCATACGTGAGCCTTAACAGTGAGTGTCAACAAGCTATTCTATCACAGGGCACATCACTCCCACGCTCAACACTATCCTCACCAAATATCCGCACGTGCACTTTCCAATAGCAGTCACCGATTAGCAATCAGGAGTGAGGCACTTGGGCTAGTTGTAATTCTCCTACCACCACCTGAGTTAAGTCAAATAATTCAACACAGGTCAGGGATTGAACGCAGTCGGCATGGCTCACTTATTGTTGCTTTTAGAAGAATAGTCAGAAAAGACACCTATCATTTTACCATATGAATCATGACATTGTGCACAAGTTGTCGACAGCAGAACTGCATCAGAAAAACATTTTATGTGAAAAATCAGGGGTGAGAAAAGCCCAATCAAGTTGTCAAGCTCATTCTACGAGTGCACTAAAATGGCAATTGCACTGTCCCACTAGAATTTTGATACAAAATGGTTTCGAGTGCAGATTGCCATGATAGTGGCAGTATGACTCAAGAATAAAGTCCTAAACCAACACTTGAGGACACTAAAGCCAAGCAGTAACAGACCACCACCAGAAGGTCATCACACACCACGTTGTACTCTGTGGAATATAACTCTAGTCTAGCGTGACACCAGTTTTAAAAAGCACGGAGCTGTTTGTTGAAACTTCTATAAACTTAGTCCTGAGTCTTTAACTTTCTGAGAAAAAGGATGCTCCTGTCTGCACTTTCCCAACATTAAAATGACCCCTCTCTTCTGACAGAGTGTGAGTCAGAGCTTGTAGTATTACAGAACATGCATTTACACTGCAAGTTCAGCATTGGTGTAAAGCAATTTCAGGTTTGCACTAACAATAGTGTAACTTGGGCATTGAAGCTTGAACTGACTCTGAAGTGGAGTCAGAGTCCCTTCACACAAGACAGTTTTCGATGTTGGTTCAGGGATAAATGTTGACCAGATAAACATCCCTGCTCTTCTTCAAATTATGCCAAGGGATCTGTAAACCCATCTGCTGGAGCAGACTGGGTGGTTGATAATGAAGAAGCAAGCTGCAGACTGCAGGAAGATATCAATGAACTGGTCAGGTGGGCAGAACAGTGGCAAATGGAATTCAATCTGGAGAAGTGTGAAGTAATGCATTTGGGGAGGGCTAACAAGGCAAGGGAATACACAATAAATGGTAGGATAGTGAGAAATGTAAAGAAACAGAGAGGCCTTGGAGTGCATGTCCACATATCCCTGAAGGTAGCAGGATAGGTGGTTAAGAAGGCATACAGGATACTTGCCTTTATTAGCCGAGGCATAGAATATAAGAGCAGGGAAGTTATGCTTGAACTGTATAAAACACTAGTTAGGCCGCAGCTAGAATACTGCGTGCAGTTCTGGTCACCACATTACAGGAAGGATGTGATTGCACTGGAGGAGATTTACGAGAATGTTGCCTGGGCTAAGGGATTCTAGCTATGAGGAAAGATTGGATAGACTGGGGTTGTTTTCTTTGGAACAGAGGAGGCTGAGGGGAGACCTAATTGAGGTGTATAAAATTATGAGGAGACTAGAAGGATCTATTTCCTTTAGCAGAGGGGTCAATAACCAGGGGGCATAGATTTAAAGTAATTGGTTGGAGGTTTAGAGGAGAAATGTTTTCACCCAAAGGGTGATAGAGGCAAAAACCCCTCATGGCATTTAAAAAGTACTTGGACATGCACTTGAAGTGCCGTAAACTGCAAGGCTACGGACCAAGAGCTGGAAAGTGGGATTAGGGTGGATAGCTCTTTGTCAGCCGGCAGGGACAAGATGGGCCGAATGGCCTCCTTCTGTGCTGTAAATTTCTAGATTCTATGATTCAGTTAACATCTCATTCCAAAGAGGGCACTTCTGACCATATAGCACTCCCTCGGTATTGCACTGAAATATCAGCCTAAGTTTAGATGTTCAAATCCTGCAGTGGGGCTTAACAGTCACATACGTCTGATTTGCAGTGTAACGATGCATTCGGACTCCAATAATTTAACATCGGTGCAAAGCCTAGGCCTGAACCGATCTAAAGAAAGCAAAGCAGAGTGAGACTCGCACCGCTAGGGTCAAACGCGGACACCAGATTCACTGCCTTCACATTGTAACCGCGCCCTCGGTCTCAGAGCCACAATGTCATAAACGGTCCCTCACTCTTAATTACAAACAAGGTGTGCTCCATTCACAGGAGAGTGAGCTTTTGATTCGGGCTTGTTTAATTGCTAATATGCTCGTTAAATGGGATGAAATGATAAACGAAAGGCAGTTTGTCGAAGAACAGAGACTGGACGAAACAAACGTTTCTCCATCTAATGCAGAAGCATAAAGCAGAACAATTCGCAATCTGTTTCACAATAAGGCGATCTAGAAGTGTCACATCTCACAACCAGATCGCTCTGAGCCGGGGGATGCTCTATTTAAAGCGAGAAAATCGCTTCACTTTTGCGGAAATTAATCAGGGGAATGGGCTTTGTCGAGCGTGTAGCAAATCTAATCTCTCTTTTGTGTAAATTTGGCTTGCTTGAATTCGCAGTAATTGTGAACACCGTCTCTCTTTTGTTGAGGTGCCACTTAGTCCATGCATAATTAGAGATCGCAGTGGCTGTGTTTAAAAAAAACGTTTCGCATGTTCTGTGTGATCTAGATAATGGTATTTTCATCAAAGGTAGCAATTACATTCATTACCAAATCCGCGTGGCAATCAGGAAATTAAGTGGTAGCGAATGAAAAGCTTCTTATTCTTTTTATCTCTCCCTTTACGCTTTGAAATGCACCATGTTGAGCTGAAATGGGGGAAATAAATACTGAATCTGAAAAATAAAGTCTTCTTAACCTTTCGGTGTAATGAAGTAGCAGAAATCCCAGGGACAACCACTATTATGTACTTTTCAAAATGAATGGTTTAATTCCGAGTAATTTCTTATGCAAGTTTTGAATTAGCCCAACATATGATTCAAGTCTTTAAAAGCTGCAGGGCCCGCCGGATTAGTGCACTGTTCTTTTCACACGTAAATTAATTGTTTTGTGTCCTATAAATTGCAAACACCGCATAAATCAACCCGTTTACAGGAGACGTGATTCTTATTTCCTTCTAATTACCCCTTTAAATTTGAATTAGGGTAAGTGAATAACTCTACGACTTCCTGAGCAAACAGGTGTACAACAGGACTATTAATATTCAGAGCTGCACACCACAGAAGACACTCTCTCAAATCTGATCCAATTACTCATTTCAGACATACAGCCACAAGTATGAATCCAGACAAGATTTACTTGGTATTTGTTTCGTTAGGTGACAATTTAAATCGACCTGTCCCCCTCAATTTGCTACAGTTTCCTTAAATACACGCTATATGTAGAGGATATACAATGGAGACCAGTAGCGTACCACGCCTAGTTTGTGATTAAGGAAAACCCGAAAGATATGTCCTTGGTTGGAATGATAGGATATTCTACTATTCTCTATAGATCACAGATAACCAACCAAATTACTTCAGTCTATCCGAGTGAAGATTCCCCCCTTCTGCGGGTCCCATTCTCCAGCTCAATCTCTCGCTGTGTGAATACATTAAAATGAAAACTCCCTTCATTCCTTCCATATTCTTTGATAAACTCTTGATTTATTGTACCTTTGTTTCTGCCTTTTGATGTGTTAGACATTTGTCTCCCGGTATCTTCTTACTCTTATTTCTCCACCCTTGTTTCTCTCTCTAGTTTGCTTACATACCCACTGGTAAAGTTTTCACATCTGCCCTAATGAATGGTCTGACTTCCTCTGTCAATGTTCCTTTATTTTATTTCTTCCTCTGATTTCCATACCACTTTCACTATTACTTCTCTATCTTTTTCTTTTTAATTTTCCTATTTTCCCTTCTCTGATATACATTATTTTGACCTGTTTATTTTTATTTTATCGGTTATTTACTTGTTCTGTATTTTTAAACTTGCTCTTTTCCTCACTCTTTCATTTTCTTGCTTCTTTAACTTGCTGTATCTGGGTTAAAATGCCTAAATTCCCAAGAATTGTTTCCCTGAACCAAACATTTTCTGACTCCGTTAACCCATCTCTGAGCCAGACAGTGTCAATAAGTCTGGAGCATCTGTGACAAAAAATGTTTGTACTGTCCATCCAGGAAACATAGCGGTTCCAAGTGTGCAGAAACACAGTTCTCTCAGTCTCCACACATTGAGAATAGCAACCTTGGGTGCAGCCAAAATGCCATTTCACATTTCATTTTTATTATAAATTTTTAAAAAGTAGTTTAAAATCTGTAACATTATTTGGCAATCTATTGAGCAACATCATAATACAAGGCTGCAGCTATACCCCATCACTGGTCTGAGACCAGTAACTGTTGAGTGTGAAGCACAGGTGATAAGACTGAATTATACCGCAGGCTTTGCCTCATACTTTCTCACCAGGGGAGAGATCTGTGCGTGCCAGCCCCACCCCCACTCCAATGGCTATTAATGTTAGTGGTGGGGGGAGAGTGAGCCAACAGCAGCATTTGCTTTCTCATGATATTTAAAAGACTCAAATACTAAGTTAATAATTGCCCGAGAGACCCAACAGACTTGCCAGGGCATTTTTAAACCCAGCTTTACAGCAAACTGGAGTTATACTTTACTTGATGTAAAAGAGAAATACATACCAGTGTCTCTCAATCACCTTTTGCTACCCAGTTTTTATGCTCTAGAACTGATGGAAGGAAGTAGCATTGAAGCAGTACTGTCCCAATTCACGGCCCCCTATCTTGATATCAGCACGAGACAGCAGTATTGAGAAGTATTGGGGGTCAATTTATTTTTTAACAGTTCCTTTATCCGTAGGTCAAAGATGGTGGAACAAAACTAATTTTTACCAAAATAGTTTTTCCAGGGAGCTATAACTGAAGAAATAGAGAACAATGTATTATTGATCTGTTTAACATCTGAATTATGATGTTGTGCTATCCTTTTATTGAAAAATGTATAAGTATCTCCCTATGAAGAAATATATAGAGCTTTAAAGAATGTTATATTAGGGTGAGTTCTTTTAAAATGTAAACATTTTAACTCCCTCACGTACCAGAAAATGAAATATCTGACACTGCTGTTCTACTGTGTGTGAGGAAAGAATAAAAGTGAGAACTCCCCCAATTAATGTTCTGATTTGTTATGATGGAAGGGTACACATGGCTGAAGATTTTTAATTGATATATGGAAACAATTATCAGCTTGAGTAAATCTTCACTGGAATGAATGATTACTTGTTTCCTCATATATAAAATAATAATTCACACCCACAACATTTTTAAAAAGCTCTTTGCTGAAGCCATTCTTTAGATATAATATTTAGATCTTTGCATCATACATGGCTGAGAAATTAATCCATTTCACTTCTGGAGCAAAGGACAGAAAGTGTGTATAATGAAGGAACCTACCAGGTGATATGCAACTAGCCTGTGACCAAAAGCATGCTCCGTCTACAGTGACTGAGCGTGCGTTAATGTAATCGTATCCCTTGTATTTAATAAATTGTTTTTAACATTTGAAGTCGGTCAACTTTTTACAAAATTGACCTAATAATGTTGTGACATTTTGTACTAAATGATTACAGCACAGGCACTGTACTATCAGGATTCACAGGACACCACTGCATGTGAAATTGTGACATTTTAGGATTATCTATCTGTTTCCCTTGTTTATTTGCTAACAATTTGAAGTCAACTATGATACTTTTTTCATTTTATCTTCAAATACCACCACATAAAAGCTGTTTATACCATGGATAGCAAATCTGCCAGTTGTCACAAATTCATGGTACAGCAGCCACAGAGGTGGTGGAGATATAAAGGTGGCTGTCATTAGCATAGATGTTGAAGCTGACCCCATGTCTTTAGAAGATGTTACTAAGGGGCAGCATGTAGATAAGGGGAACTCTGGAGGTAACTGTGTGGGGGCAGGTAGAGAAGGCACTGCTGGAGATGCTCTGGATTTGACTGGATAGGCAAGAGTGAAACCAAGTGAGGGTAGTCCCACTGTGTTGGACAAAAGAGAGGTGTTGGAGATGGATGGCGTGGTCAACTGTATCAAAGGCTACAGAGAGGCTGAGTAGGGCCAGTGAAGTAAAGGGAGCAACCAAGATGAGATTGTTGATAAGAGCCACACTGGCACCATAGTGGTTTGGCAGGGCAGGTAGTGGAAAGTATAGTCAGGTGGAGAAACGTCATTAAGGGGCAAGGTGCTGTCACCTGTGAGGCAAGTTTAAATCAAAGCCATGATGTCCACAATGAGGTCAACAAGTATCTTGTTCACGAGTGAATGGACATTCTGGAAAGAAATGTGGAAAAGGGTGGTAATTAGAAAGTCCAAAGGGGCAGTGGTGTGTGGAATGAGTGGGACGGGAAAGAGGTTGCAGGGATTAGCCCCCAATAGGCACTCTGTACAACATGTTTGACAAGAGAGGAAAATGGGACAGTTGGGGTTGCTGCTCATAAGTCAGTGACAGGAGCTTTGATAGGCCCTTCAGAGAATGCCAAGGGGGTTACAGAGCATAGTTATGTGTTTATCCAAGAGGGGTTCATGGCTGGGATGGTGGCAGGTGAGTCAGTCTGCAAAGTGATAGTTATGAGTTGGGGTGAAATCAATGATGGCATGATTGGGTGACAGGAAGGGGAGGGTACAGGAGACAAGAACCTGAGGGGGGCCAAGAGAAAAAGCAATAGAAATAATAGGCTTGGGTACAGAGTGGTAGCCAAAATGTGCACACAAATGGAGGCAGAAATAATTCAGGTTACATAAGGCAAGGCAGGGATTAGGAGAAATATGTCCTGGTCATATATAAAGTACAAGGAGATGACGACAATAGAGAATGCAAAGTTAATGTCGAAGATCCAGATTTGCAGATAGGGTGGACTCAGCTTAGTGCATTGATGAATCAATCCAGGTCCAGGTTCGCAGACAGTTGTGGAGAGGCAGTGAATCCAGGAGGTGTTCAAGAGTTAGAATATCAGTGGACACAATGCTGGTGGTTATCCACTGGGAAGAAAATGGAGATTTGACCATGAGCCAGCAAAGGTTGATTCAGGGGTTCGCAGACGTGCTTGGTAACCTCAGGTGTTAGTGGTGTGCCACAATGGATCCAGTAGAACAGCAGAGGAATGAGGAGCAGGGGACGTGAAACCTATGAATCAATGCAGTGAAATCAAGGGAGCCAGGCACCTCCTTTCAAAGCATGTATCAAAGCATTTGTTGAATGTGAAGGAATAGAAAATTATCCATCCTCTTCTTCTGCATCTTATAAAGATGTGAATATAGCAACATAAATTGATGATACCATGCTGTATGCATCCACATCACATATATACTTAAATATATTTATGTCAGATTGGTATTTGATTTCCATTGGTTGAATTACCTTAATGTCATAAAGCATACACTGAACGTAATTCCTGGAGAGTTTCACAAACCAGTTCAGGTAAGCTGAACATTTTAATTAGTGCCACAATCATACTTTGATTTTGACTGTGCTAACTTTGTGGCTGGCTGTGAGAATTGTTGATATTAACTGGCATAACAGAGTGCAGCTAAATCAACTGTAAAGATCATAGATCTCCTATGAAAAAGAGATTTCCTGTGGTGCATTCAGAAAACTGAAACTTGTTTTAGTTGGAATTCCCCTTTAAGTTCTTTCTTTAAAAGAAGGAAAAAACTGGTAGCAGAGCTCTACCTACTTGTCACTGTGGTTGTGATGATTTGGCATTGAAGTCAGATTGTAAATTTCCACTACTCCCTAGGTCCTAAACATTAGACAGATTAATATATTACTTTACTTGCTAGTTGGATCAGTGTAATGGTGGCTCATGTATTTACTGTATTCTCCCATTGAATAGATGTACCGCTCATGTGCCTAGAAATTGTATCTTCCCTAGGACATGAATTTTGTTATGCTTTTGCAATTGTAGAACTAGAGTATAATTTAAGGGAAAGAATGGGGTTCAATTGAAAGGATCACTTGATATTAGAAATCCAAAAGGTATCCATGATTAAAAAAGGTGAGGGGTAAGGAATTTATTCATAGAACCCAGTGAGTCCTGTTGCTTTCCATAAAAGATCACTAATCTTAGAAATTAACTTCCTTCTATCAAGGTACCACTTTCATTGCCCATCTCAAGCAGTGACCAGCTGGGAATAACTGTGGCCAACATGTTCAAGTGAGACTCAAAATCCTGACAATACTGGTTATAAAGAAATGAGTTTTACCATTCTTCCAGGCTGGTATTCATTTTCTGCCTTGTTTTGTTTAGCTAAAGCACAGATAACAGTGCCATCTAGTGTTCAACTGCAGTCAAGAGACATAATTTCCAATATGAACTCAGTTACAAATTGATCAACCAACTACTGTGTACATAGAGCAGCGTATTGAACATGCTATTTACTGCCCTTTGTCATGATACTACTCACTTAATAGCACACACAGCGTATTGTAGTACTAAAATTAGTTCAGCTAATACCTGTACTGTCCAGAAAATGATTTTTTTTTTTTTAAAAAAAGGTAAAATTCCTGTTGATTCCCTGAAGAATTAACCTTAAGTTATGGACATTTAACCAAGATACTTTCTGTTTCTAAGGTACTCCTAATTTTGCATTTCTACTGTATATTAGATCTAGTTAATATCTTGACAGGCTATGGAAAACCAATCATTACAAAAACTGAAATCCCTCATTGTTTCAAGACATAGAGAAGAGTGGGATGCAAGGAGTTTAAAGAGTTACGGTCTTGCACTTCAATATAGAACCTAAGAGCAGTAATCTCAGAATTACTCCCAGCGTATGTTGGACCAGGTAGGCAGCAACAGCTTAGATAGGTTAACAGGTGAAGGCGATATAGAGGATCAGTTTTAAATTCCTCAGACATTGGAATACTGTTCAGACAGGTTCCATGCTACAGACAGGTTCCATGCTAGCTGTTATTGTTAACAGTTCCTCTCCTTTGGTACTATCTCCTCCCTTTCAAATCTGCCATTATCACCCGCATCCTCAAAAAACCAACCTTGACCTCTCTGTCCTTGCAAACTACTGTCCCATCTCCAACTTCCCTTTCCTCTCAAGTCCTTCAATGTGTTGTCGCTTCCTAAATCCATGTGCATCTCTCCTGCAAATCCATGTTTGAACCTTTCCAATCAGGTTTCCACCCCTGCCACAGCACTGTAACAGTCCTTATCAGTCACAAATTACATCCTATGTGATAGTGACTGTGGAGTACTATCCCTCATCTTTCTTGACCTCGTCTGCAGCCTTTGACACGATTCACCACAAGATCCTCCTCCAAAGCCGCCTCTCCGTTGTTCAGCTGAGTAGAACCTCACCTGGTTCCATTCTTATCTATCCAGTTGTAACCAGAGAATCACCTGCAATGGCATCTCTTCCCACTCCCGCACCGTTACCTCTGGAATCCCCCAAACGATCTATCCTTGGCCCCATTCTATATCTCAACTACATGTGGTCCTTTGACATCATTCGAAAACAAGTCAGATTTCACATGTACACTGACGACACCCAACTCTACCTCACCACCACCTCTCCAGATCCCGTCACTGCATGTGATTTGTCACGCTGCTTGTCCAACATCTAATATTGGAGGAGCAGAAATTTCCTGCACTACCAAAGCCATTTAATTCGACCCCCACCACAAATTCCATCCCCTAGTCACCGATTCCATCCCCCTCCCAGGCCACGGTGAGGCTGTACCAGACTGTTCACAACCTCGGCGTTCTATTTGACCAAGCTGAGCTTCTGATGCCATATTCTCTCCATCATCAAGAATGCCTACTTCCACCTCCATAATATCACCTGTCTCTGCCCCTGCCTCAGCCCATTTACTGCTGAAACTCTTATGCTTTTGTTTCCTCCAGACTCGACTATTCCAATGCTCTCATGGCCAGCCTCCCCTCTTCCACTCTGCATAAACGTCACTTCATCCAAAACTCTGCTGTCCATATCCTAAACCACACCAAATCCCGTTCACCCATCACCTCTGTGCTCACCGACCTACACTGGCGCCCAGTCCAGCAACGCCTCAAGTTTAACATTTTCATCCTAGTGTCCAAATCTATCCATTGCCTGGCCCCTCCCGCTCTCTCTAATCTCCTCCAGCCAAACAACCCTTCGAGAACATGGATTTCCTCTAAATTTGGCCTCTTAAGCACCCCTGATTTCCTTCGCTCCCACCATTGGCGGCTATGCCTCCAGCTGTCTAGGCCCCAAGCTCTGGAATTCCTTCCAGAAATCCCTCCATTTAGATGCTCCTTAAAAACCTACATCTTTTACCAAGCCTTTGGTTACCTGTCCTAAAATCTCCTCATGAGACTCTGTCAAATTTTGTCTGATAGTGCTCCTGTGAAGCGCCTTGAGAAGTTCTACGATGTTAAAAGGCGCTAAATAAATGTTAGTTGTTTTTTATTGTCTGGCTTTACCTAAACTAGGTTGGTACCCAGTGATAAAATAGGGAAATTGGGGAGGATTTTAACTAGTACAGCAGGAGAAAGGGGCAGGGAGGAGGAGAGAAAAACAGATCAAAAAGAAAGAAAATTAACAAAAGGTGAAATAAGGGGAAAAAAGAGCTTCGGTGCATATATCAGAGGCTAGGTATTCTGCAGCAAGTGTCTCACTTCCAGATCCCCAAAGCCTTTCCACCATCTACAAGGCACAAGTAAGGAGTGTGATGGAATACTCTCCACTTGCCTGGGTGAGTGCAGCTCCAAAAACACACCATCCAGGACAAAGTAGCCCGCTTGATTGGCAACCTATCCACCACCTTAAACATTCACTCCCTCCACCACCGGCGTACCGTGGCTGCAGTGTGTACCATCTACAAGATGCACTGCAGCACCTCCCAAACCCGCGACCTCTTCTACCTAGAAGGACAAGGGCATCAGGCGCATGGGAACACCACCACCTCCAAGTTCCCCTCCAAGTCACACACCATTCCGCCTTAGAAGTGTATCGCTGATCCTTCATCGTCGCTGGGTCAAAATCCAGGAACTCCCTACCTAACAGCACTGTGGGAGTACCTTCACCAAACGGACCACCACCTTCTCAAGGGCAATTAGGGATGGGCAATAAATGCTGGCCTTGCCAGCAATGCCCACATCCCATAAATTTTTTAAAAAATGAATGCTAGAATTGGCAATCAGATGACTGAACTCAACTGAAGTGTACCAATTGGAAACTACAAAGTAATACGATCGCAGAACATGTTTAATCTTTAGTGATGAAGACAATCACAACTACGAGGTTAGAAGAGTGTTCAGGAAGGACAGACTAAATAGGAAAGCAGGTGGAATAGCTCTAAACATTAGACCTTGGAGGTAAAGGAAGTATAACCATTGGTACATGATACATTTGCCAAATAGATAATCCAGCTGGAAGAATGTAGTCCGAAAGGAGCAAAGATCTGCTTTAGAACCACGGAGTGAAAACAAAAACAGGTTGCTCTACGAAAAGGTATGGAAGATGTGCGAACACAGGACCATTCTAATAGAGACTTTAACCAATCAAATATAAACTGGTTTAGAATCTGAGCTGGTAAATGTAATGCATGGCTGCTTTCTGACCCAGTGCATTAAGGATGCCATAAGAGAATTTGCATATTGACCTGGTAAAGGCAAGTGATTCAGATACCACAGTGACAATGGAAGAAATGGCACCCTAGACAACAGTGACCATAAACATGATCAAATTTGACAGTCTGGTATAAATACAGGAAACCAATGCTCAGGCATACAACTTTAAAGGATCCAACTATGTAGTAAGTGCTTAAACAAATCAACTGGGGACATGTAACAAAGAAAACTTCAGTGGAGGACAAATGAAATACCTTAAAAAGGACATAGTACTAAGCATGCAAGACAAGTGCACATCAAAAGCTAGTGAAGTGCAGATCAAAGCAACAAAACCTTAAATGTTAAATGAACATATATGAAGTGAAATAAATAAGAAAACTAAACTCTCAAAGCCTATAGGACAAAAGGACACAGGAATCTTCTAAAAAATGTAAAAAATATGGTCAGAGTGAAAAAGAGGGAACCAGAAATGTGTACAGCTTTAGAAACAATAATATTTTTTCCAGTATTACAACAGCAAGAGAGTTATCAAAGAAGAATTGAGATCCCTTAGGAAAGTAAATGGGTTTGAAATGGAGGATGAACTAAAGAGTGGAGTCTTTAACCTTACTCAAGGCGTATAAATTTTGTACTTGTGTCCTTTAGTCCTAGAGGCCCTCTGGTACCTCACTAATAGTCCATTCTTGATGGGAGAGTCTAAACAGGAAGTGTTGGCAGGCTGATCGATTGTCCTCTCCGGACTTCTACACAAGCACATTTTCCAGCCAGTCACTGAACAGCTAGTTCCCCTAGCCGAGGAGCTGCGGCCAAGAGCAGCACCCTGTCACCGTCATGACCAAGGCCAACTAATTCAGCACCAATTGGGGATTGAACTTGGAAACTTCTTGGCCTGTATGGCTTAATAGCAGTTTGTGCGCACCTACCCTTCTAACCGCCAGGGAGCTGCAGCACAATATTTATTCATCTTTTAATTTAAGTAGTTAGAATCATAGAATCTTACAGCACAGAAGGAGGCCATTCGGCCTGGGCCGACTCTTTGAAAGAGCTTCCAATTTAGTCCCACAACCCAGCTTTTTCCCCCATAACCCTGGAATCTGATTCCACCACCCTTTCAGGAAGTGTGTTCCAGATCTTACCAACTCTGGGCAAAAAAAAAAAAAATTCTCATTTCCTCCTTAGTTCTTTTGCCAATTATTTTAACCTATGACCTCTGGTTACCAATCCACTTGCCAGAGGAAACCCACTCATTTGAACCCAAAAGTGTATTTATTGCATCACTTTAGCATGAAAAATATTGACAGCTTTTATACAGATTGTAAATTGTCTCCACTTTGTGATTTTCTATCACTTTCAATTTGCCAAAGAGATGACAAAAACATATCAATAACCTCAAAAGTGACTTGATTTTGAGAACCATTCATGTGGACTGCAAAAAAAGTAATGCTTTTCTAATTTTCTATTATTACTAATTGCTGTTTATATAAGTACAGGTACTACCATAAATTATTTACAACATATATACTACAGATATTTCGTAAAATAAATAATTTATTGACAATCTCCATTCATGCAGGAACGGTAATGTCAAAAAACTCAGTGCACAACTATTCAAGGAGGAGCTTAGGGAATTGATCTTAAAATAACTCGACCAAAATGGTATTTGATTTTACCAGTGAAGCTTTATTTTAATGAAAAAACATTCTATACAGGAGGGAAAAATCAGTTTATGAAGCTGGACTTGTGCTTCCTTGTTGATGTGCAGTAAACTGTACGACATTAAGAAGGCATCAAAGGGACTGTTGATGACATACAGCAACATTAGAACCCTTGATCTATCAATTTTGCAATTGTATTCAGCTGAATGTTTGAGGTTCCTTCATATATTGAACCTGGAAAAGGACAATAAATAGGGTTACAGTTCATAAAGATAAAAACAATTCAAAAGCACAGACCAGATTAATATAAAAACTAGTTTTGGTGGTTGGTTTGGCTCATCGTAGCATTGTACTGAATACAACTGCATGACTATGAATTGAAGCTAGATAGGGCTAGCCAAGTCAATCTCAAAAAGTCAAAGTAAAATGATAATGATAGATATCCTAACCCATTACTATCAAACTGCTTTAATCAATCACTTACAAGGTCAATTTTTACTGAAAGTGAATTACCACTTAAGTCAGGGATTTGCCTATTGGACTTCATCTGCTGTCCCTCCCCTCCTCCCTGTGCCACCCTCTAAAAAGAAAATACAAAAAATACTACTCCATTTATGAAATTTCATGCAGTAGTTGGTAAGAGAACTCAAAATTCTTTACCACTTTGATGGTCAACATTCAATTTCAAGTCTTGAATGTACATTATGAGTATTCATGCAAATCATAAACATGAAAAGCAGTATAATTTGATTTTACCTATTTTACTATCTCGATAGTATTTTTCTATGGGATAATCTTTGGTAAAGCCAACTCCTCCCATCCACTCAATACATTTGGCAGAAGTCAAGGCTGCTATCTGTAAGAAAGAGATATAAATAGAGAAGTAGGTCTCATCACTTTAAAATAAGCTAGATCATATATACAGTATATGCAACTCTTCACTTGTGCATCCACAATAACTACATTGTTTAATATGCTTTGCTTTCTGTCATTAAGTTGAGCAAGCAGCCTATTGTCAGGCCCTCTAATGATGATGCCCTTTAAATTAACCACTGCAGAATGGTTGTCAAATGTGATGCCCCTTGTGATTTTTATTCCTCTCCCCCACCTGCCCCTAAAGGGAAATACCCAGCCTCTTTTCAGCATCACTCAAGTCCAAAGCTGAAAACTAGGTATGTTGAGAAATTAGGCATACAAACTTCTGTTCTTCTACTCTGTGGATAAGTGTATTGGAGCTCAAATGTTCTTCATCATAGTGTTGTCTTTGCTTTGCATATTTAGAACTACTGAAGGAAACATTCATTCAGTGTTAGATACATATACATCAACCTTACATTACCCGAGTGCTATTCCTCAATTCACCCGGTTCTATATTCAGTTTCTTACCTCAGAAGTGTAATATTTTGCCATGCACGCTTCCTTAATAAAGGGTCTCCCTGCTTCTTTTAGTCGAGCAGCATTGTATGTAAGCAGTCGTGCAGCTTCCAACTGGGTTGCAATCTGAGAAATCTGGTGTTGCATGCCCTGTACCAATGAGATTGGATGAATTTTTTTTTTTTTTTTTTTTTTTTTTTTAAAGCATTCTTTTGCTACTTGCAACACTACAGACATGTATTACTCAACTCTACATTTTAAGATTAGATGTGATTATCATCTTTATAAAAGTATTCCAAATCACATTCAATAACTTCCACCATTCTAATCTGTGCCCATTAATAACCCAGTGCATTAAGCAACTTGTTACAAAGTGTATCTTTTAAAAAATGAATGGCCTGGATTTTGTGGTCAGCGGCAAACGAACGGCGCTAGCCATTCATTACACTTACACTTGCCACAGACTTTCTATGGCCTTTTGCACTGGAACTTGCTCGATTAGAAATCCAAAACAGAGTGGCGCCCTCTACAGGCAATCTGGGACCTGTGTGAACAGGGCAAGCAACTGTGTAAACTCCTAAAGCAATCAGATTGAAGAATCCTTACTGAGACACGTAGTCTGAACCAGGAAGTGTAAGTTAGAATAGTTAATTCAATGCCAAATCATTACCGAAAGTGAAATAGAGAGAGGGGGAGAGAGAGATGGGATTAAGAGAGATAAAAGACAAACAAAAAGTGAAATGATTTTTATTTAAATTTTAAATAATTTCCAGCAATAATTAAAATCTGAAAGAATGAGAATCCACACTTGTAAAAGTTAATTTTCAGTGCCGGATAAGTTGTTTGGCAGTGAGCAAGACTTATCACACCATTAAAAATTCACTTACACTTGAATGGACAAGCCCCAACTTTTTCTGCTGTGTTTAGTGGGTATTTAACACGCAAGTACCCCAACTTCACGCCCTACCATGTATTTGAATGCTCAGTCTCTCGTTGTGATACCAGTATAGTGCAGCTGCTGGAGGAGCAGGGCAACTCAGAGTAACTTCCCGATTTCCGCATTTAACTGTGCATGTGCAGTCGCCAGAAGTTGCTGTCCGATTTACTCTCTAATAAAAGTTAGCCTCACTGCTATATTTAACCACAAAATCTGGGCCAATGTTCATCATAATTTGCTAGAGAACTAAGCAACAAATCTGTAAAGCATTAATGGTTGAACAACACTGCATTATAAATTGGTGGCAAGGGTCCTACATGAAATGACTCCTAAAGCAGGATTTATGTTCACCTAATAGATTTTAAATAGCCTCCACTATATTTGAAATGTTCATCTTCTGTAGCATGTTTTGCTTTGTTTGTTCCTCCCCTTCTCTCCCATTGTCTTCTTGTACAACTGACTATATTCAGCCAAGAACAGAGGCTAGCATCCTATCGTGAAGCCCTGATCAATGCTGTTCTCATCAGTAAACAGCTTCTCTGACTTTCTGTCCCATGTGTAGGAAAAAAGATGGCCTCCATCAGTGCCTTCCTGCAACTGAGATCACAAGTTCACCATATAGGCAATTATACAAAAATTCTTGTCCATCCAGCCTGTTCCACACAATTATGACACCTTGTGTATCACAATATATACACTCTCCACCAATGTTCTCTAATTTGTTTTTGGGGTGTGTGGCTCATTCAAAATACTGCATACGAGTGGTTTCCCCTATTTAATAGCCGGTGAGCGAGCTGCAGAGCGCTGTGCGGCCTAAAGGGAACATTGCTCTCCACCCTATCCAAAACCATGTGATCTCCTGGCAGAGGAGAAAAGATAAAAACCCAGGCCAATTTAGGGGGGAAAAAATCTGAGAAATTCCTCTCCAACCCACCTAGGCGATCGAAACTAGTGCAGATCACTCTGGTCCTGAATTCCCTGCAGTACCTACCTTTTGTAAGAGGTGATCTCTGCCTCAGCCAGAAATAGGTCCAGCCCTCGTTTGAAGGAATTCAGTGAATCAGCGCCCACTGCACAAGCTGGCAGCCTGCTCCAAAGGTCCACTATTCTCTGGGAAACAAACCATCTCCTATATCTAGCCTTATAGAATGTAAAATAGTGACCCAG
This sequence comes from Somniosus microcephalus, assembly GCF_052327205.1. NCBI lineage: Eukaryota > Metazoa > Chordata > Chondrichthyes > Squaliformes > Somniosidae > Somniosus > Somniosus microcephalus. The sequence goes on along the minus strand of NC_140994.1, from coordinate 39,127,632 downwards.
TCCTGCCTAATTTATTGGAACAAACTTTCAACTCAAACACCATCTATTCCCTTCAACATCTTATAAACCTCCATCAAATCACCCCATAGATGTAAATCTATGATCTGTCGCTTAACCCAGCGAGTGCAATTCACAGCACAAAATTGCTCATCAACACTAAATTGTACATTATCTCTTTCAGGAAGACTTCAAAGATGACGATCACAGGAAGCTGAAATGTCACATGAGCTCAACAGTGGTCCTTTCTGGAGATCGACTTTCTACTCTACTAGAGCAGTACTCGATTTCCTGACTCATGACAGACTTCACCTTGATGAAGGCAGAAAAGTTAGGAATTGCTTTCAAAAAGGACAAAGAGGAAGGAAAGCTGAAGATGGTTTTACTTGGAACATACGATATTTGAGAGAAAATAAATCCCAGAATTATAGGAAAGCAGGTTTGACCAATGTACCTGGAAATCATAAATCCTTTTTCCAAATTGAACTCGCTGCTTCAAGTAAGGAATAGTGTTATCAAAGCATCCCTGTGCCAACCCAAGCATCTGTAGAAAACAGAATTAGAAACAAATATTATCTCCTAAAAGAGAAAGGAAAATTTAGGATGAGTACTTTTCATTTCCTATTTTATAGTTCAAAAAAGAAACAAAGTCTGGGTTCTACAATAGGAATGGTGACCAATTTTACGGGGTGGTTAGGCCTATTGACACCCCAACCAAGATCACGTAGCACAGCACAGACCAGGATTGATCCTGGAACTTTCCGGGTTGGATCAGCTACTCAATTCTTTAACTAGCAGAGCATTCACATTTTGTTTTGAGTATTTTTTTAAAAACTTATCATATGCTATAAAGTTCCTAGCAAGTACTTGCAGCTCAGCTCCCACAGCAGTCTGAAGTTGTAGCACCAATGTAGCCACTCTAGGAATGCTCTCCATCAGATGTCTGATAAAGGTTTATACAACTGCAAAAATTCTTGATGTATAGTTCCACAAACCTGTGCAGCAATCCCAATCCTGCCTTCATTCAGCATTCCAATGGCATATTTATACCCATGACCCAGCTGTCCCAAAATATTACTCTCTGGAACCTGCAACAGAAGTAGAATATGATCGAATCCAGAAGAGAAGAAAAATACATACTAATAAAGTAATACAGAAATACCAATCACATATAGTCACAACAATTAAAATATAGACTACTGATATTTGCAGATCTCCTGTGACATTGCTCACAGACAGTTAAGAAAGAAAGCCTTGCATTTATATAGCACCTTTCACAACCTCAGGACCTCTCAAAGCCCTTTACAGTCAATGAAGTACTTTTGAAATGTAGTCACTGTTGTAATGTAGGAAATGCAGCGGCCAATTTGCGTACAGCAAGCTCCCACAAACAGAAATCTGATAATGACCAGATAATCTGTTTTAGTGATGTTGATTGAGGGACAAATATTGGACAGGACACCGGGGATAACTCCCCTGCTCTTCTTTGAAATAGAGCCATGAGATTTTTTATGTCCACCCGAGAGAGCAAACGGGGCCTCGGTTTAATGTCTCATCTGAAAGACGACATCTCAAATAGTGCAGCACTCCTTCAGTACTGTACTGGAGTGTCAGCCTAGATTTTTGTGCTCAAGTATCTGGAGTGGGAATTGAACCTAGACAAGGCTGCCCTTTGACACTGTTAAGCTGTTGGAAGGGGGAGTGCTTTGATGGGGTTTGGATGAGCGAGCAGTGCACAATGAAGAATGCGAGAGGTGCGTTCATAGACCATATGACAGCATATTTCTTTTGTGCAATAGTGAAGGAGATGGGGGCCCAGTGGCAATGTGCTCAACGGATGATCAAGTTTACTAACATTTCAGGGCACCCTAGACACCTAAACCCAGTAAAAAGCAAACCCGAGCAATATTCCTCAGAATGGCGAGTGACAGAGGATTGAGAGGAATCAGTCTCTATGACACTGTTTTAATAAAAAAAAAAATTAAAAAAAAATTAATAAATAAACAGTCCATTAAATTCTATTGGAGGGGGGGGGGTGCAGTAAGAGATAAGAATATAGGCCAGAACCCAGAATCGCTGAGGTTCCACTCCATCACTAATACTGGCACATTTGGGGGCAGGCACATAATACGCCCTCCTGCAAATGGGATGCAAACAAGGATAACACATCAGATGACTTATTTTCCTCAGTTACATACTTAGCAATTCTGGACACCTACGAGTCTCTGGCACACAGCGTTACTAAGGCTATGTGGAGGGACGGGGAAAAGAGGGGAAATTCAAAATTTGAGAGTCTGTTCTTGCAATGCAGTGGTCACAGATTGGATTACCTAGACTGGAAGAAGAGGACAGCCACACTTTAATAAAAACCTAGAAAGTTCTTGACACTATGGCAAAGTGCCGCAACAAAGCTCCCCCGCTTCTGAGGAGGTCATGGTCACTGGTAGTGGGTGGGCAGGTTCTGTTCTCTCCCCACCCCCCCAGGAATTTCAGGGTTAAATTGTATAAAGAAACCCTTATGTATACATTATATTATACCTATCAAAAATTACCTCAAAAAAATGTGCTTTACATTTTGATGTTTAAATACAAAAAAATCATATTTCCTTTCGAAGCCATATCTCAATTCCAAAGTAAAGAACACATAACAACAAAATGGTTTATACCATTCGGTTTTCATTCTTGTCTTTTTTGAACTGTCAACAAAGATTGTTTATCTTTCCTCAAAAGGTTGAAAATTTGGTTAAAAAAAAAAAATCACTCCTGAACCATTTTTGGGGTCAAGGGAATTTTCTTTTATCAAAAAACTGAGAAACTGCATAAATAAACAAACTTCTGAACATTTGGGGTAATTTGTTTCTGGAATTTTTTTTTATTAAACAATGTATAGGTCAGTAAACTCACTAATAGTGCATTAGCTGCTTCAAGATAAAACATAAAAGACAGAAATTAGCAGACAACAGGGAAAGCAGTGAAGAGGGGTAAAATATGCCTGATGTGCAAAAGGATCAGGGAGAAGGCCGACAGGTGGGACTGCGGTTATGAGGTTGGGGCTTGATAATCTGTTCAGTTCCATTTTCCGGGTCCCCGTAGGCTGCTAAACGTTGGCTCCTCAATTAGTGTCAGATCCCAGAAATATCCAATTATGCCAAACTTAACCCCCCCGCCACCAAAAGATCCCAAAACCCCTCCCCAATCCCACCGTACCCCAGCAAACCATCTCCAGGACTCGACTGATTACACTCTTACCTCTCCAACCTAGCCAGAGTGTCGCTAACATTGCCTTCTCTTCCCGCCCCCAGTTACATCTGGAGTCCCCCAAGGGTTCATTCTTGGCACCCCTTCTTGCTCATCTATATGCTGTCTGTTGGTGACACCACCTGCAGAGATGGGGTCACCTTTCACATCATAGTCTGATGACCAGCAGCTTTACTTCACCACCTCTCTCAATTCTCCATTGTCAGACTGCTCGTCAGACATCCAGTCATGGATAATCCTCAATTTCATCCAGCAAAACCATCATCTTTGCCCCTGCCACACTCCTGCCACGGATTCTGGCTCTTGCGCAAAGGGATTGCACATAACCTCAATAGTTTATAAGTGGCTATAATTACCTGGATTTTCCTATTTAGAGTAGTGGCCTTAAGGCACAGACCAGGTTAACACCTGTGCTCTAGACAGGAGTTTACTTGTAAAAGTCACAGGAGATCAAATTTATAATTAAAGACAATTTAATATATATAAATTTAACATAATAAACACACATTAGATTACAAGGCTACTAAATAATAACCATATGCATTGCAAGATACAATACATTCAAGTATATAACCAAGTTCTCCCAATGGCTCAGTCGATAAGCTGAGCAGCAGTGCCATACAAACCAGAAGGTCCCAGGATCGATTTCTGGTCTATGCTGGGAATTGGCATGTGTTCACTTGTTGGAGGAGGATGGGGAAATTACCCAAGATTCTTGCTCACAATTGCTATCTACTGACCTTTGTTGGAAAAGTGAATGCATAGATGTCAGATGAAAATAGGATTAGGCTTGGTTGTGGTACCCCATGGTCAAACAGCCTAACAGTAAGGGTGTAGGCTCGTGCTGAAGAATGGCCACTTAGGCAAGATACCAGCGGGTGATTGGTATTCATGGAACTATATCTGAGCAGGAGTCAATCCCTCCAGCAAAGGACAGACGGAAATGGGCAAAACCAAAGTTTATAGCCAAGATTTCTTATACATAACACATTACAGCGTGTTAAATACGCATTTAAAAAATACATACCTTGACATTATCAAAATTGACTGCACAAGTAGATGATGCACGGATTCCAAGTTTATCTTCTTTTTTCCCCACTTGCAGGCCTTCGGTGTCTTTATCTACTATGAAGCACGTGATCCCCCTATAGCCCTGGAAATACAAGACAATAACCTAGGAGTATCAAACTGATTTAAGAATACTTGCAAGAATGAAAAACTGTAAGAGTGGTTAGTTTTGTTGTTTCACAAAATGCAGTTTCAAAAGGATAGCTGCACAAATGGTCATACATTTTTAAACGAGTACCTTTATTTGCCACACCATTTAAGGGCTGGGGGGTGGGGGATGGGGGCTGCTGTCTCGGTTTGAGCAATACATCATCAAAAAAACTTCATAAGAACAGAACTACAGCTTAACTTTTAGAATTAAAAGCAGCAATTCAATGCAAGGCAAAGACTGGTATTCAGTTTGTTTCTCCTAGTCATATTACTGTGCATGCATGCCATTGTTTAGTGGTTCAAAGTGGAGGGATAGATAGCAAAGGAAAACCTAGACATATTGCACTGCCAAGATGATGTAAATTTAATTTCTTTTAGTTGCAGTTTGGTTCATGCTCAGTAAGCCCCGGATGGAGGTTGAGTATTGCACTTACTACCCATTCTTGCAATGTTGTTGCAACCACTGAATCACAAGTAAAGTCCTCAAGCTGCAACCTTACCATGAATTGGAAGCTACAAATAATGCAGTGAAATGAATGACAGAAAATGGACTAACAGTCCAATTTAGGTTGTTACATGATTCAAAGAAATTACAACATGGAAACAGATCATTTAGCCCAACCAGTCCATGTTGGTGCTTATCTTCCACATGAGCAGTTGTCCTAATCCCATGAGCCTGCCGCATTTTCATATCCCTTTCTCCTTTCCTTCAACCACCTATCTAACTTATTCTTAAATGTTGACATGGTCTCTGCTTCAATCACATACTCTGCTGGTGCATTCCAGTCTCGCAACCTTCTGTGCAACAAAGAACATATTTTCTAAATTTCTTGCATTTAATCTTGTACCCATGTCCCACATTATTGGAAACAATCTATTTCTATCCAACCTGTCATAAGAATAGAACATAAGAAATAGGAGGTGTAGGCTAATTGGCCCTTTGAGCCTGCTCTGCCATTCAATAAGGTCATCTGTCCTCAGTGTGGAGCGATTCGATGCACAAGAGATATTCTGAAGCTGAATTTGGAGGCTGGTTGCAAAGGGTACAGTAGCTTTATACTTGTTGCATGGGGGCCGGGAAGAGAAGTTGAGTGGCCAGCAGCTTAGTGGACAAGGGGATGCAGCAGAGAAAGCTGAACAGGTGGTCTCAGTCTTGGCGACAAAGAATTCCACAAGTTCCTCGCACTTGTTGGTGGTGAGGGTGGAGGCAGCAGGGTAGAGGGGTTTAAGAAGACAGTTGGTAGTGGAGAAAAGAAGCCAGGGGTTAGCTTTGCAATCAAAAAGTGATGCCAATAGGATTTTGAAAAACATTTCTGCCAATGGGAGCTAAATAGTTAATTTAGTTCCTATAACAAACCCCCGCCCCCCCCAGTATATACTCAGTTATTGTCAGTTTTTTGGGTGGAATTTGAGGAGGACAAAGAGCTTGTGGAATTCTTTGTCACCAAGATTGAGACCATCTGTTCAGCCGCCTCTGCTGCTTTCCCCCTTCCCCACGAAGCTGATTTTGAGGGGCCCTTCAGATTTTGCAACGTTTTCAGCGGCCTGCACGCCTCTCCTGCAACACGGCAGCTAAATCTGGCGGTTTCACTGGCGGCCGCCTTCCTGACTGCTGCAGCTCCACCATAAAAGCGGAACTTTCACCAAGGATCACTTACAGATTGCATAACGTTGTATTTTCAGGTAGTGGAGAACTTTTTGCAGGCCTACTGATTTTGGATTTAGTGAGGATGAGATTCGTTTCCAGTGTCATCTCCTGGGAAAACCCTCTCCCCACATTACCTGAGCGCTCAGGCAGAGGTTTCCACCAGCAGCATGGGAACCATTTATCTCCTTTAATCGTGGACCCCAGCCTCGGACGAGGAGCACCCACGGCCGCAGCAGCACCATGAACAACAGTAGCAGCAGCACCAACCTCCTCCTCACCCACCTGATGCTGCACAGGGCAGAAGGCATCAATCAGCGCAGGGAAGCACGTCGTCGCAGGAGAGACCCCCAAAACAGGGTTTAGAGGCAGAGGATGACCTTCCCCCAACATGACTAAGCAGCAGCGTCAAAGGAGGATGAGAGTTTCATTATAGATAGTTGCAGACATCTGCGCAATGCTGCACCAACACCTGGAGCCCAGAGGAGCGGGTGGAAACCCCTCACCAATGGCTGTCAGTCATCACCGCACTCACCTTTTTGCTTCAGTCTCCTTCCAGGGATCATCAGCAGCCATCAGTGGCATCACCCAGTCTGCCGCAAACGCTTGCATGACACTTAGGTTGCCCAATCAAACTTGTGGCTGGCACCTTCTTACCACTCCATAGACAAGAACCTGTGGCTTCCTATCACTGTGACCACCATCATGACCAATCCAAGTCGCCCTGAGCCCTCAAAGGGGAACTTCTAGTTTTGAAATGACAAAGACCAGAACTGCAAGTTTGCCATCACTGCAGTTTATTAAAAATCAGTAAATGATGGCATATACCAACTGAACAGAACACCAAAGTGCGATAGCAAAATACTGCAGATGCTGGAAATCCAAAATAACAACAGAAAATGCTGGAAAAACTCAGCAGGCCAGGCAACATCCGTGGAGAGAGAAAAAGAGAGTCAACGTTTCCGATCAAAACCCTTTGTCAAGACTGAAAAAGCACAGGAAATGAAACAAATTAAAAGGCCAGTTTGGAGGCTGGGAAGAGAACAAAAGAGAAGTGAGGAGACATTAAGAGGTATTCAAAACGAGACGAGATGGTGATAGGACCAGTGGAGACAAAAGATGGCTCTAGATTAGGTGTGAAATGCGCTGGCAGAATGGGAGACAGCTGCCATGTCGGAGAAAAAAAGGGGGGGGGAGGGCCAAAACAAAGGTGTGGATCAAACACGAGAAGGAAAACTGAAAGTAATGAGGATGAACAAGGTTGAAGAGCCAAACGGAGATCCCGTCAAAGAGAAGGGCAGAACTTCAAGGTAGGCACTAGTCCTATCACTATCTCGTCTCGTTTTGAATACCTCTGAACGTCTCTTCACTTCTCTTTTGTTCTCTCCCAGCCTCCAAACTGGCCTTTTAATTTGTTTCATTTCCTGTGCTTTTTCAGTCTTGACAAAGGGTTTCGACCTGAAATGTTGACTCTATTTCTCTCTCCACAGATGTTGCCTGGCCTGCTGAGTTTTTCCAGAACACCCAAGTGACTACTAATACTTTATCTTCCTCTTACGCGTGCTCCTACGTGTTGGTTCCCCTGTAGCTTCAGCAGATGTGGAGGCACCTTGCTCACTTTCATGCTGCTCCTGCTTCGACACCTTTGGCAGGCATCCTCTAGGTTTGCGAACTTGCAATGGCTCAGCAAAAGTCTGCTCCTCCTGTGGCTGTGCAGGGGCTGAGACGCCCATCTCAGTTGGGTGAGGACTCTGGTGGGGCTCTAACCGAGGGCTATGCAGTGGCATGGGAGCGTGAGCGCCTGGAGAGGAGCCCCCACCAACATCCCTCTCATGGGTCAGCCCCACTTCAGTGCTAGCAAGTAGCTGGACAGCACCTTGCTGCACATCAGGGGGCCATGAGGACCTGTATCTACTCCAGAGGACTTCCACAAAGTTCTGGTTTCTCTGCTCAATAGCTGCCAATCGCTCCTCCAGAGATGTCAGTCTATTCTGAACAATGACCATGTTTTCAACACTCTGGCGCACTTAGCTCCTCCATGGCCGTAGCCATCCTCTCCTGTACCGTAGCCATCCTTTCCACGGAGGTTGCCATCCTTTCCGTGGTGATGCGTTCATGCGCCAATGACTCCACAAAGGCTTTGCTCATATTAGAGCTGGATTCCTTCATCCTCTCCACACTCGCAGTGACCCTGGAGACAAAACCTGCCAGAGACTCCTGCATCTGTTCCTGGCATTCTAGCACCGCTCTCCTTCTGTATGGACCCGGAGGCACAGGTTCTGCTGCACACTGACCTGCTGCTCACTTCCCTTGCAATCTGTAGCCATACAGCTTTTGTTTACTGGGGAGGCTTCTTCCTCCGCCAACACATTGAGGGAGTCGTCGCTGAATCTCGGGGCGGCCTTGGGCCTTGAGCTAGACATCGTTGAAGAAGGCAAGATTCCTAGACTTCCACAGCATCAAGAGCACAGGCAGATAAGGAACAAGGCTGTTTGGAGCCCTTAAATGCAGCTGGATAAGTGGCGTCAGCAGAGGAGAGTTTCGGTCCCAAAACACTAATCGGGCCAGAGGAACCCACACGCCTTGAATTCTTTGGCCAATTAGGGGAAAATCACACCCTTTTCCCAGCTGACAGCGGAGGCGGGTTCGGGACCCGCCGGCCACCTGACCCGCACCCAACCCGCCTCCAATGGGAAAAATCATGGCCAAAGCATCTGCAAAGGGATATAGATAGACTAAGTGAGTGGGCAGTAAGGTGGCAGATGGAGTATAATGTAGGGAAATGAGAGGTTATTCACTTTGGTAAGAAGAATAGAAAAACAGAATTTTTTTAAATGGTGAGAAACTTTGAAATGTTGGTATTCAGAGAGATTTAGGTGTCCTCGTGCAAGAAACAGAAAGCTAGCATGCAGGTACAGCAAGCAATAAGGAAGGCAAATAGCATGTTGGCCTTTATTGCAAGGGGGTTGGAGTGTAAGAGTTAGGAAGTCTTGCTACAATTGTACAGGGCCTTGGTGAGACCACACCTTGAGTATTGTGCACAGTTTTGGTCTCCTTATCCAAGGAAGGATATACTTGCCTTGGAGGCGGTGCAACGAAGGTTCACTAGACTGATTCCTGGGATGAGAGGGCTGTCCCATGAGGAGAGATTGTGTAGAATGGGCCTAGACTCTCTGGAGTTTAGATGAGAGGTGATCTCATTGAAACATACAAGATTCTGAAGGGGATTGACAGGGTAGGTGCTGAGAGGTGGTTTCCCCTAGCTGGAGTGTCTAGAACTAGGGGGCATAGTCTCAGGATAAGGGGTAGGCCATTGAAGACTAAGATGAGGAGGAATTTCTGCACTCGAGGGTTGCGAATCTTTGGAATTCTCTGCCCCAGAGAGCTGTGGATGCTGAGTCTTTGAGTATATTCAATGCGGTGATAGATTTTTGGACTCTCGGGGAATCAAGGGATATGGAGATCGGGCGGGAAAGTGGAGTTGAGGTCAATGATCAGCCATGATCTTATTGAATGGCAGAGAAGGCTTGAGGGGCCATGTGGCCTACTCCTACTTCTTATGTTCTTATATCCTATTCTGCAGTAAGTCCCACTCACCGAACACTCTTGTTCTTGCTGGCTTACACTGGCTACTGGTTCACCCCGTGCCTCCAATTTAAAATTCTCATCTTCACGTTTACATTCCTTCTTGGTCTTGCCCCTTCTTATCTCTGTAACCTTCTCCAGCCCTATAACCTCCCAGAACTCTCCGCTCCCCCAACTCTGCATTCCCCTTTCCTTCGCCCCAGCATTTGCAGCTGAACCCACCTCTGATCAAGCTTTCGGTCACCCCTCTTGATAGCTCCTTCTTTTGCTCAGTCCATTTTTGTCTTATTATGTCTCTGAAACACCATGGGACATTTTTTCTACTTTAAAGGCACTATATAAATGAAAGTAATTGTGGTTCTTAATTGAGTGCATTTGGTATTCTGGGTTTGTTCTGAATTCTATGAATTTTATCTGGAAGAAAAGACAACTATTCATTCTGGTACAGAAAAAACATCTGGATGATCTAAAATGAATTTGAGGGTACAGTCAGTGTCATTTAGTGTTGGAGGTATTAATGAATGCTGGTTTCAGTATATCTGCCAACATAGTGGCAGAGATCTAATGAGGAGTTCATTCAGGAGAGCTTTACACTAGTATTTATTTGATGTGAATTTCCTACATCATGACAAAAACCAGCAATGCAAGCAGTGTTTGTGCGTGGATTGGAATGATTCTTTTTCAAACAAATACTGGGGGTGTACCTGCAAATCGGATATGAATTCCCAAATTTAGCTGTAGGGTAGTAAGTACAGTCCAAGGGAGTGAGTTTTTTTTCCCCCCCAGAGCTATTCTTGCTCCGCTGCTGCAAGGCAGCAGCCTCATTCACATGTGTAAGCAGGGTTTCCGCTGAACATCTGCCGAAGTTGCGATGCCAAGAGTGGGAAAAGCTCCCAGGAAACCAACCCCCGCCCAATAATTTCCCACTGGGATGGAAGTTTTCCAAGAAGCTTATGTCGTTAAGATTTTGCTTTACCCATTGACCCAAGTCTACATCGGAGACAATATATTCGCCCAAATTTTGCTGTCAAAAATAACAGTGGGGCTAATGGCTCACCGTTCTTTAAGCGTAAATAGTACAGCAACTTCAGGCGAGGGGCATAACAACATGATAACGGTTAACTGCTGCCAATCAACCTCTCTGGCACTGAAAATTAACGAGTAAAATAGTGGAGTCTCATTCCTTCAGGCAGATGCCGTTAGATACCCTGCTACAGCAACATCTGGTCCATTATCATTGAACATCTGGGCAGATTTCAGTCTTAACCTTAAATATTTAAAACATATTCTTGTGCTCATTAGTCATTTACTGAAATAAGTAATATTATATTTGAACAGTTTATTTGCTGAAATTACTGTCATTACAAATATTAAGAACCTATGAAAATTAAATTGATATTAAAACTTATTTTTCAAAGGTAGATTGTAACTGCAGTGTGTACATTTCACCTAAAATTTAACACTCAAAATGGTTGGCCAATGGAAAGCAATTACAAGGCAGCTAATGGCTATTTTGAGAAATATTTTAGGCCATGGACTTAATGGTGTTCCCCACCTGGTGTACTTCAGAAATATAAATTATTTTGTATTCTTCTGGCTCCTTTCATCATTTCCACCATACCTGTATTCCCATCTGCCTTTTGGTTTCTCTATTTCTTTTGGTTTTGTTGCCTCTATTCCTAGAACCTGTGGGTCCTGCATCAGTTCAACAACACAGCCACATATACACTGCTATCGCTATAATGCACAACAGCTGCTTCTGCTTCCATCACTACACAGTACTGTTTTACATAGACTTTACTCTAATTACATTATATGTTTCACTGACAACCACTAGAAATTAATGGCAAAGTATTACTTTGCATCAGCTACATGGATGCAAGTTTTATATTAACTAATTAAAATACAAAATGTGTAAATATGACATACAAACAAATCTATCTTAAGTAAATTTAAGATTGCTTTCTTGCAGAAAGCCATTATATGTGGTTCTGCATTAACTCCTAATTCAGGCTTGCAATAAAGATACTTTATTTACTTTGATACTTACGGCTGAGGGGTTTGCATTTGCCATAACTAGAAATATTCCAGCACATTCAGCATTACTAATCCACATCTTGGAGCCACTGATCATATAATAATCTTTATGTTTTTCAGCACAAGTTTTCAAAGAGAACGCGTCACTTCCAGACTCAACTTCTGAAAGACAGAAACTGCCAACCTAAAAAAAGAGATTTTAAAAATAGTTATTAAGATGCCTGTACATGCTGACTGGTCAGAATATCCACCCGAGGGAGCAGACGGGCCTCGGTTTAACGTTTCATCCGAAAGACAGCACCTCAGACAGTGCAGCGCTCCCTCAGTACTGCACTGAAGTATCAGTCTAGATTTTGTGTTTAAATCGCTGGAGTGGGTCATGAACCCACAACCTTCTGTCTCAGAGGCAAGAGTGCTGCCAATAAGCCACAACGGAAGTCAAACAAGATGACCCACTGACATGGGGAAGTAGATCATATTCATTATTTTTAAGATTAGATATAGTTGAGTTGTACTGAGTGTTCATAACTGTTGCTTTGTACATTCACTTGCTGATGCGGACGGAGAAATAAAACAGCTTAATGTTTCATTCTGGCTTCATCTTATTCTGTGGTTTTTCAGCTCATCTTCGAAGAGTGAAGAGATGCATGCAGGAGCACGTGAAAGACACTGGGGTACAGCTTCCACTTTGGGCCCAATCAGTAATCCGGGTGCAAATTGTGCTAGTTTTCTGAATTGATTTTATGGTTCAAATTTTTGTTCAAAATCATTTGCATAATCACAAACATAAAATAGTCCATGAACCAGTGCAATTGGGTAGCGTTTAATTTTTTTGCAATAAAAAATATTCCAGTGATATATTTAAGAGTGGTAACCTGGAGCAGTTTTATTACTACAGCTGAAAATGGATTTATCACAAAAAATAAGCATTTTTAATCGGAGTGTCTAGTCCACCACCTGAGTAACCTGATTTTAAGTAACTGAAAATGATTTAAAAAAACTATACAAATCCATTTTTGTTTCATTGGCGTACAGTAATCAGTTTCTTTGTAAATTAAGTATTTAAAAGCATTAGTGCTCTTGCGCCTAAATAAAAACCCTAATTTTAAGAGCCTCCTCGAAGGCCTGCAATTAGCAGAAACTCGCCCTGGTGATTAATTTGATCTGGGAGCATGGCCAGTTTTATGGGTGGGACTGGCTTCCGGCACAATACTTTTTAAACCAGCACAAAAGATTGCAGAAACTTGATTTGCACTGAACGTAACTTGTGCTTGAAATTCCAATCTTTTGTGCTGGTTTGGCTGATTTGCATTGGAAATACCAGCGCAACCTAGCGGAAACTCCACCTCATTATACAGGAAACTTTCTGGTATCCGGCACGGACGGGACCGACGTGTTGCCGGTTCATCAACAATTCCGGATAACCGAACGCTATAGTAAAAGATACGGAGCTCAGAGCTCCGTATAAAGCAACAAACCCTGTGCTTCAAAACAATCGGCACAAGTTGCAAGCGTCTCTGTAGCTTAGCAACAGCTTCAGCTACACCCTTGCACAGCAACAAATGGAGTAAAAAAAGTCACCTGAACCGACTCCTGAATTTTGCCGGTGGATAGAGCGTTCCGGTTAATCGAAAGTTTCCTGTATCCAGTTTAGATCACAAGGGGCCGGGGGGGGGGGGCGCTATTGTTATGTCTCTGTGTTACACTAACGTATAGTTGGATATTGGGCAGTACAGGCATACTCATAAAAAGGTAAGCAGCTCAGACTCCTAAGGAAGTGACCAGCATTGCTGTACCCAAGAGAATATCTTGGGCAAGACCCAAACCTGTTGCACTTCCTAGAAATAATAGAAAGTGTCAAGAATCATGGGTAAACAGTAATTTTAGTATCTTGCAGGCAACTGAGGTTGTCAAATTAAACATAATGAATTTGAAAGACAAGTGAGCACTAAGGAGGTGGGGAAGATTTTTTAAAATGTTACTTTATCAAACACAGTTTAGCTAGCTTGCATGCAAGTTTTTGTTTGGCTATCTCTTGTTGCATACACAGATTCTTGACTATTTAAAGAAATACACATTGCTACTGCTCCAATTACACTACACAATGTGCTAGAATGTTGTAATGGTTCTAAGAATTCGACACATGGACAACGATGGTTATGCAACCTGTTCATTCTACAAGCAAAAATGGAAAAAGCAGAGCTCCACAAGTGTGCAATTAAATGCACGTATCAAGCTCTGCTCACCAATCTTTGACAGCAATGAAACATCTAATTTTGAAAAAGTGCTGTTGGAATAATCAGCTATTTTCTAGCATTAGAATTTTAAAGGCAAACAGCCGGAATACTTTTAAGTGTTACGTTTCGATTCGGAAAATTGTCTCCACAATGAACAAGCAATGCTAATTGTGCTTAGCATTCAGGTCACTTCACTAATTTTTCATAAATCAGTGTTACACTGCACATTTAGCATTGCTATAATGTGAAAGATCATGCTGTGTCAATGCCAAATATGCAGTATAACCGCTGCATATCTCAGCAAGCTAGCTCTAAATAACAACATGCGTATTTCTTGGATTCTTGCTGAAAACTAAAAAGACAGTATCTTTTGGCCATTCAGCCTTCCTCATGAAAAAATGTGTAGTAAAAGTTAGTTACAGGTTAGTAAGGTCATTAAAAAAAAAAGCAAAAACAAGCACTAGGGTTTATTTCTAGAGGTATAGAATTGAAAAGTAGGGAAGTTATGCTAAACCTGCATCAAAGCTTGGTTAGACCACACTTGGAGTACTGCGTGCAGTTCTGGTAACCATATTGTAAAAAAAGGATATAGGCACTAGAGAGGGTGCAGAGAAGCTTTACAAGGATGATACCAGAAATGCAAGGGTATAAATATCAGGAAAGGATGAACAGGCTGGATCTCTTTTCTCTTGAAAAAAGGCTGAGGGTGACCTAATGGAAGTCTTTAAAATTATGAAAAATGTTGATAGAATGGATACAGAAAGAATGTTTCCACTTGTGGGGAAGAGCATAACTAGAGGCCATCAATATAAGATAGTCACCAAGAAATTTAATAGGGAATTTAGAAGAAACTTCTTTACCCAAAGACTGGTGAGAATGTGGAACTGGCTACTACAGGGAGTGGTTGAAGCGAATAGTATAGATGCATTTAAGGGGAGGCCTGACAAACATACGAGGGAAAAGGGAAGAGAGGGTTATGCTGATAGATTTAGATGAGGAAAGACGGGAGGAGGCTCGTGTGGAGCATAAACGCTGGCATGGACTGGTTGGGCAGAATGGCCTGTTTCTGTGCCGTATATCCCATGTAATATAATCCTATGTAGGCAGAGAAAAAGAGCAGAATGTGTATAATTACCAATTTAACCAATTTCTTTGTGACACCCTAGACTACATCACTTAGACACAACCATCTTGTTTAATACATTTCCAAAAGAACCATTTCAGATCATTGAAAACTATTCACTAATACTGGGATTTTAATATGAAGATAACATTTTAGTTTTTGTTCCTTCTACAAGTACAGAAATGCATTATACTTGAGTATATTTGAAATTCCGAAACTTCCATTCACAGCTCACCGTGTCTTTGACAAGTCGAGGTAGATATTTTCTTTTTTGTTCCTCTGTCCCACATTTCCTCAATAATGTGTTGATCAGAGTGTTCTGTATGTCGCAGAGGACTGCTACGGATGGGTCCACTTTGGCCAACTCTTCTATAACAAGGATAGAGGAAAAGAAGGTCGATTCTGGTCCACCATACTGTTCCTCAATCTCAATTCCCATCAACTAGAAATTTAAAAAAAAGAGTATCACAAGTGAGGAACACACAAAAAAGTGTATATCTCTCTCCAATGGTGTTACCGTAAAAGATTGGAAATGTTAGAAAAAAGTGATTAAAGGAATGATATGAAATAAATAATGGTGCAGAAAGAGGCTGCAATTAAACAAGTACAGGAAGAGGATGGCATGAGATACATTTTATTATATTGAATGTAATTACATCAAGGATCCTTGTGGCTGGGGAACAGGAGCATAGAGCAGGCATTTTACTTATTTATGCATGAGTGGAAACCATTTAATAACGTAATTGCAGTGAAACTCCAAAATAAAAAACAGTTTTGATAAAGTACTATAAAGCAGCACAGCAGGTATGGAGCGTGTGAAAAATATCCAAGAGGGATGGGAAGCCAAATGCCAGCTGGGGATTTGGTGGCCATTTTACACTCAGTGCAGCATTAACAGATGGAGAGAAATTCAACTATTAAAAAGCACTATAGTAGCTATTGAAGCAACGTGAGAAATGCCAGGCATTGCTTGATGACCACTTGTAATCTTTCAAGCTGGTGCTAGTTCAGAAAGTAAAAATAAGAGTCAGAACAGTGGCAAGAGACAGCAACGGGGAGAGGGGGGTGGGGGGGCAATGGGGCAAGCAGCCAGATAGCACAGTAGTGAATAGTGACATCTATATTGAAGATGAAGCTTAGGAACTCAAATCACAGGAAAGATGAATACGTAAATTTAATTGTGATAGAAAAGCATAGATATTCATGACCGAAATAGTGTTATCGGAAAGCATTTACAAAAAGTGAGATACTTAAGGAAGTGCACAATCTGGGGGCTAAATTGGATAGCCCCCGAAAACGGGCACGTGGATTGCAATGCGCGATTAACCCGCGCCTGTTGATTGAAATGCAGGCAGCATGTCAACTTCGTGTTGCCTGCTCATTATAGTTATTTCAGTGTGTAGCCAGCTCTAACCACGTTGTTCATTGGCTGCACTTATCAGAAGGGGGCCCAAAACCGTAACTTCCTAGCACCATTTAAATCTAGCCTGCACTGCTTAAAGCTAGTCTGCACCTCTAAAGGGGAGGTGCGTTGTGGCTGGAGCAGGTGCCGGGAGTCATGTGGGAAGCAAGTCTGTCCTGGGCAACAGTGAGGAATGGCACAACATGGCAGAGTGAGAGCTCCAAGGTTTTCGGAAGCTGCACTGGACGTCTTGGTGGAGGAGGTGGACAGGAGGGGAGAGGCCCTGTATCCGCATGGGACCAGGAGGCCCTCCAGACACAGTCAAAAGGCAGTAGGAGCAGGACAGCCCTGGAGGTCAAAGCCAGGAGTCAAGCCCCAGTGCAGTGCAGGAAGAAGTTTAATGACCTCATGAGTGGTCAAGGTCATTAAACTTCAAATGCCACATCTTACCAACTGCACCACTAGCCTCAGCTCTATTCACCACACCATCACTCACCAACCAGCAATCTCCATCAATAAGGACTCAAAATAACATTCAGATGCTTCACCTCACCCTCACACACTTAGCACTGCTGCAAGTCTCACACCCACATCACACACACTGCCAGCTGTTCAATCATGACAGCCACATCACCCAAAAAGATTGCACGACACTCACTGACACATTTCCCTCTCTCTTGCAGGAGAAGGTGGCGCACAACCGGAGGTGGCAGGAGCTAACCGGAGTGGGATGCGCCTGCATGTCCTAACCCCCTTGGAGAAGACTGTGCTAGCCATAATTGGAACGGTCACTGCTGAGGCCGTGGCCAGTGGCGGGGCTGAAACCATTGAAGATGACAGTATGCTTATACCTAATCCTCCTTCTCACATCCCACAATCTCTTCTGATTTACAAGCTGCAGATGGTGTAAGCATGCACCTCTTACTTTCTGCCCCCCTCCCCTCACCACAACCTTACCCTTGTGCCTTTTTCCTTTCAGATACTTGAGGTGCAACCTGGCCAGGCAGTGGAGGAACACCAAGAAGAGAGCGATGATGAAGACACAGCACCGTCACTTGATTTCACACTCTCAGCCACCAGCTCAGATACTGACACTGTGCTCATCTTACAGGATAGGTTAGAGGCGGGATCTGCTCATGGCAAGACACCGGGTACAAGTGCGCTGTAGCCAGGGCAGGGGGAAAGGATAGCGTCATACACGGGTTCTGCTGCAAAGGACTCAGATGAGGTCTTTGATTGGGCAGCCTACAGAAGGACGCTGATGGGAATGCACAACAAAATGCTTGGTACATTGGGAAACCTGCCAGAAAGCCTGCGTTCAATGTCAAGGAGTCCAGCACCAACTTGGCATAGGGCTTTGTGCAGAGCTTGGAGCTCATCCTTTCCAGCATGGAAGTGGTGGCCAACTCCATTCGCACACTTGTGGAGCCAATCAGGATACAGCATCCGATGGCCGACGTCACAACTTCCATTGCAGCATAAGCAGCAGCCACCAAACGTCTGGGTGCTGCCATGCAAGCTCAGACTGCTGTCATCATGGTTGTGGATTACAGTATTCAAAGGGGCTTGCAGGGTGTCATAGCAGTCCAGCAATCTATCCTCCAACAGATTACTAGGATTGCTGAGGCGCCTCCCTGGGGGAAGGAGCAGTGGCTCCCTGGAGCACGAACCTGCTGTTCTCTTAGGATGACAGCATTCGTCCTCCCACCCCTGCCACTCCGCCAGTGCCCTTGCTGTTGCCCATCAGCCAGCCAGCCAGCCCGCCCAGACTACTGCTGTCCATGCTGAAGTGGTGCAGTCCGCAGCCGTGCCTTCTAGGCCCAGAGCTGCTCGAGGCCGTCCTCCTAGGCCATCTGCAGTCTCCCCCACTGAAAGTCAGCAGCCTCCACCAACCATACTGCAGCCACTGGGGTACTATTGCATAGGAGCACTAGGACAGGCAAAGGCACACGGAAGACAGGCACTAGGGAATGCACAAGGGTGATTAGTTTACATTTATATGCAATATGATATGATTCCATTTATAAATTTGGTTTGGAATGGTTACTTTGTCGTTGCTTTTATTTTTGCTTTGTGGCGAAGCAGACGCTGTGATGGTCAGTGACAGAGGGAAGGTAAGGTGTGGGACACTCACTCTCCTCTTCCGCCACTGGCTGGCCAGCTTGGATTTCTTGGGTCTCTGAAATGAGAAAGACACAAGGTGGGGTTGTGGTGAGGGTAGGGGTGGGGAAAGCAATAGGTGCATGCTTACACCATCTGCAGCTTGCAAGTCAGAAGAGATTGTGGGATGCAAGGAGGAGGATTAGGTATGAGCATACCGTCATCTTCAATGCTTTCAGCGCTGCTGCTGGCCACGGCATCAGTCACAGCCACTCCAATTATGGCGAGCACCATCTTTGTCAAGTAGAGTGAGGGTATGAAGGCACGCCTGTCCCCCCTCCAGTTAGCTGCAGCTGCCTCCTGTTATGCGCCACCTTGTCCTGCAAAAGAGAGGGAAGTGGGTCAGTGAATGTGGTTCAGTGTGTTTGGCTGATGTGGATGTCATGGTTGAATAGCTGGCAGTGTGCACAATGTGCGAGATGTGGGTGTGAGGCTTGCAGCAGTGCTAAGTGTGGGAGGGTGAGATGGAACATATGAATGTGAGGTATAAGTTGTGATTGATAAGATTGTTGCTAGGTGAGTAATGAGAATGTGGTGAATTGAGCAGTCTGTGCAGTTTGTGGAATATGGCATTTGAAGAGGAATACGGACCTTGACCACTTGTGCAAGGCAATTAAACTTCTTGCGGCACTTATCCAGGTCCTCGGGGCTACACTGCTCACATTGACCGTGACGGCTATCTAGTCCCAATGCCTTCTCATAGTTTGCCTGCTGGGCCTCCTGGCCCCCTATGGATAGAGGACCTCTCTTCTTCCATCCACCTCCCACACCAGGGCCTCTTGTGCTGCGTCTGAAAATCTGGGAGCTCACTCTCTGCTACGTTGCGCCATCACTCACTCAGTTTTCTTGCTCCTCTGTCAGTTTCCCAGCCACTTCTAGTACCTGCTACAGCCAGAATCCACCTCCCCTTCAAGAGGTGCAGGCTGCCTTTAAGTACAGGCTGGCTTCAATTGGTACTAGCCTCACACAAACTTGGGCCCCCTGCTGAGACGCTAAGCCACAGAACAGCACGTTTACTGCTTCCTTTATGCTGCAATCATTTTAATTAGCAGGCAGCACAAAGTTTGTGTGCTGCCTGCATCGGATTCAACGGGCGCGGGCTAATCGCGCATCGTGATACTTGCGCCTGTTTTCGGGCCTTATCCAATTTCTATGCCTGCGTGTCTCAGTGACAATTCTTCAATTGATTGGTTGAAGAGCCTCGCTGTTTCTTGACCTCTCACAGAAGCCACAGATCCCCTGTAGAAGGCACCGTGCTGGATCAGACACCGGATTAGAGCAAGTCTGTGCTCTAAAGCCCACAAAAACAGTGTGCAGCTGTCAGCGAGGTGAACAGCGAGCACTGTTCCTTCGCCGCTGACCATAGGAACAGGAGTAGGCCATTTAGCCCCTCAAGTCTGTTCCACCATTTAATGAGATCATGGCTGATCTGCAACCTAACTCCATATACCTGCCTTTGGTCTGTATCCCTTAATGTCTTTGGTTAACAAAAAGCTATCTCCGATTTAAAATGAACAATTCATCTAGCGTCAATTGCCTTTTGCGGAAGAGAGTTCCAAACTTCTACCATCCTGTGTGTAGAAGCGTTTCCTAATTTCACTCCTGAAAAGTCTGGCTCCAATTTTTAGAATATGCCCCCCCACCCCTAGTCCTAGAATCCTCAACCAGCGGAAATAATTTCTCTATCTACCCTATCTGTTCCCCTTAATATCTTGAAAAATCCAGACCAATATGTGTCTGATTCAGAAATGTTACAGACCATTAACATTACTAAGGTTATCAAGTTGCTCGAGATTTGACCTCAATCTCATGAGAACCTACCAGTCTTCTACATTCATATCTCTTGTAGGTTGTTTATGCGGCTAAATCATATCAATTAGCATTAAACATTCTTGTACAAACATAAAGTGTTTTAGATCTAAATATTATATGTTAAATGTTTTTTGGCCATTATCTAACTCTTTTTCTCCAATTTTGGTTCCTTGAAACCATCCCTCAAGAGAGAAGATACTTTGTTTGCAAACCTCTGCCAATACCATCTGTAACCAGTTACAGGAAGTGCACATTAGAACATCAAGCTGCTGCTCCCTGCAATATATCTATTTTCTGTAACTATCAAAATTACCCAATTCTACTTGGTAGTATTTAGCACAAGAAAGCTGCACAAACTCATACAAAAGAGCAAATGTACAGATTATTAAAATTGCAAATGATGTTAAAAGAAGAGGGCTTTACATTTCACGTCACTAGAGTTCACTGGACAGTTAGGCAGTTTTAGTGTATTTTCTTCCACTAAAATGTTCAGTATATGAAATATTTTACCCTAGTTCAGCCAGACAGAATCAAGAATTTGTTGTCAGATACAAGACATATTTGATGTTGTGTAGAGCTCCCAACAGCGCCACAGCAATATGCCTCAACCCTGTAGCCAGTGTATCATGTCCGGTTCCTATCCATCATGACTTCTTGGAACAAAACTGCACAATGAGTGCAGAAATGCCATTAGTATTGTAAAAGGTTAATATCTTCACTGAGGCAACCATCACAAGAACTTTCAGTTTCCTGGCCCCAACCGCCTCCTTTTCACCATGGCCATACAATCCCTCTACACCTCCATCCCCCACCAGGATGGCCTGAGGGCGCTCCGCTTCTTCCTTGAACAGAGGCCCAACCTGTCCCCATCCACCACCACCCTCCTCTGCCTGGCTGAACTTATTCTCACATTGAACAACTTCTCCTTTGACTCCACTCATTTCCTCCAAATTAAAGGTGTTGCTATGGGTACCCGCATGGGTTCTAGCTATGCCTGCCTTTTTGTGGGATATGTGGAACACTCTTTGCTCCAGTCCTACTCAGGTCCCCTCCCTCACCTCTTTTTCCAGTACATTGATGACTGTATCAGTGCCGTTTCCTGCTCTCGCCCTGAACTAGACAATTTCATTCACTTTGCCTCCAATTTCCACCCTTCCCTCACCTTCTCATGGTCCATCTCCGATTCTTCCCTTCCTCGACTTCTCCGTCTCCATCTCTGGGGATAGGTTATTGACCGACATTCACTACAAGCTCACTGACTCCCACAGCTACCTGGACTTCACTTCCTCCCACCCTGCCTCCTGTAAGGACTCTATTCCATTCTCCCAGTTTCTCCATCGCATCTGCTCTGACGATGCCACCTTCCACACCAGTGCTTCAGACATGTCTTCCTTTTTCCTCAACCGAGGATTCCCCTCTACCGTGGTTGACACGGCCCTCGACCGTGTCCGTTCAATCTCCCGCACTTCTGCCCTCACCCCTGCCCCTCCCTCCCGGAACCACGATAGGGTTCCCCTTGTCCTCACCTTTCACCCCACCAGCCTCCACATTCAACGGATCATCCTCCACCATTTCCGCCACCTCCAACGCGATCGCACCACCAAACGCATCTTCCCCTCCCCTTTCAGCATTCCGTAGGGACCGCTCCCTCCGAGACACCCTAGTCCACTCCTCCATCACCCCCAGCACCCCTTCCCGTGCAAGCACAGGAGATGCAACACCTGCCCTTACACCTCCCTCCTTCCCACTGTCCAGGGCCCCAAACACCCCTTCCAGGTGAAACAGCGATTTACTTGTACTTCTTGCAATCTAGTATACTGTAGTCACTGCTCACGATGTGGTCTCCTCTACATTGGGGAGACCAAACGCAGATTGGGTGACCGCTTTGCGGAACACCTCCGTTCAGTCCGTAAGGGTGGCCCTGAGCTTCTGGTTGCCTGTCATTTCAATTCACCACTCCATTCCCACTCAGACCTCACCGTCCGCGGCCTCTTGCATTGTTCCACGGAAGCTCAGCGTAAGCTCGCGGAACAGCACCTCATCTTCCGATTAGGCACTTTACAGCCTTCCGGACTCAATATCGAGTTCAACAATTTCAGATCATAACCTCGGCCCCTATTATATTTTTATATATTTTTTATCCACACCTTTGGTTTGTGCCTTTTCCTTTTTTTCTCTCCCACATGGCAGCTGTCTCTCATTCTGCCAGCGTATTTCACACTTCATCTAGAGCCATCTTTTGTCTCTTTACCTGTCCTATTACTATCTCATCTCGTCTTGAATATCTCAATGTCTCTTCACCTCCCAGACCTTCCCTTTTGTTCTTTCATCCCCTCCCCCAGCCCCAAACTGGCCTTTTAATCTGTTTCATTTCCTGCGCCTTTTTTTCTCAGTTCTGAAGAAGGGTTTCGACCTGAAACATTAACTCTGTTTCTCTCTCCACGGATGTTTCCTGGCCTGCTGAGTTTTTCCAGCGTTTTCTGTTGTTATCATAAGAGCCAGTTTGTTAATGGCTTTACTTCCTGGACCATTATAAATTGTGCGTGTTAAGTTAATTTGTTAATGGCCTTACGGAGTCAGCTTTGTAACTATGCTTGCTAGTTAATGCTCTCTGTCTGGAAGATACCATACACAACGCCAGAGATGGAACCTAATCATGAAATTTAAACACAATGATCCAGTCATCAACTAAGCAAAGTGAGGCCCAGACAGCCATCAACAGGGAATGTGACTAATGCATATTGAAAAAAGGTATAAGAATGTTAACATCCAAACCCCAAGACACACAGAGGAGACGACTTCAAAGGAGATTGAGAGAGAGAGAGAGTCCAGCGAAACCTTCCACGTCAGTGCATTCCGTGTCCTTGGTTGTACGGGAAGTAAAGCTTATATTTTAACCAAGTCATTACTGTCCAAGTTTGTATAATGCATGCTGTGCGTGTTTAATAAACTGTTCTGGCTTACTAAAGCGAGTACCCTTTGTCGTCACCATTTATTCCAGTCAAGTCCAAGTAAATAAAGCATTTAAAACTGCTTATAGTATTGTGCTATGGATTGATTTCCATAGGGAACTGGAGTGGGTGCTTACTCATTTCACTGAGGATCCTGACTGGCCAGGGTTAAATAATGTGTAATAAAAACAGAAAATGCTGGAGAAACTCAGGAGGTCAGGCAGCATCTGTGAAGAGAGAAACAGAATTAACGTTTCAGGTCGATGACCTTTCGTCAGAACTGGTTTCAGATTGATATCAAGGAGTTTTGTTTGGTGGTCAGAGAATCTCACCATTTTTTTTTCTGGTAAGTTTTACTTGTGGTTAAGCCCCTCTCCCAGCAAACTACATAATTAAGGCAGAATCCACAATAAGGAAAATTGTCTGTATGAGAAATAGGCTTTGCCTGCTCCATACTTAACTTTTCAACTTTCAGAGTAGATATGTGCATCTCTTCTGTTTGAGCTGCACCAAGGCCAATATCCCAGAGGTGAAAAGGGAGTCTTCTAATTTACTGCTCTACCTAGTCTTTAACAGAAGACAAGTACCACCAATTTGCCAAATTATGTGCAAAAACTTTATGGCATTGAAAAATGTCCTAAATATGATCAGTTAATGCTTACAAAGTTAATCTCCATGGCTTTATAGTTATATATCACAAGGTAAAGAAGTACAAGATTCCTAAAACAAAATATTACTAACCCCTTGTTCAAACAATCCTGCAATGACAGATTCATCCATGTGAGACTGTTCATCCATTTTGCGGACCAGTGGTGCAATTCGCTCCTGAGCAAACTTAGCAACTAAAAAAAAAATCCAAAACTGTCAGCAAGAAAAAAATGATATTTCACAATACTGAAAAAGTAAAGATTCTGAAATAAAGTATACAGTATTTTTCATAGTTTACAGTTAGGAATTTATAACATCCATTTCCTTTTCATGTGCTTATCTACTTATCAAAGTGATGGATGTCACTGGTAGGAATGACTTTTTTCTGCACTGCACCCAGCGTCAGTATCAAGTATTCTGGGGTCGATGCAGCACATCAGCTACAAGAGAAATACGCTTCAACTAACCCCGCAGGGGAGCAAACCTTCCTGCAATGTTGGTAGGTTTCTATTTCCTACCCTCTATCCTTACGGCAAACTGTAAGGTAGTTAAAAGGAGAAAAAAGTTAATTCCCAACACTTACATTCCTCGTCTTGGGAAGTAAAAATCAAATCAAATGTTAAAAAATGTTGAAACAACAAAACCCATCACAGATACACACCCATATAATTCCATACAGCCAACCACCATGGAATAAGTTGGGTAACCCTTCCTGCATACCTGCCCAAAGAATGGAAATTTCACTTTGCTGATTTCGTAGAGACTGGTTCTAGAGAGATATTCTTGTCCCACCCCTCAAGACTCCACCTAGTATTATCTCCAGCTTAAAATGCAAATAGACTTGTATTGAACTGAATGGGTCTGCCTCACTAAATTAGCGAAGAACCAGTCATCACAGAAAGGAGTTTTATCCTTTATATTTCCCTCAAAACATGGTCAGTAGAGATGGAAAGTAATCCTAAATAACTATTTTCAAGAGACCCACACAAAGTGCCTAGATTCTCTTCACAATAATAAATACAGTATGATCTGTTTAATCTAAACATCAACAGCTTATATTAATATATTTGTATTTGAAACATTATGCTTACAGTAAATATGAACAAATTTGTAATACAACATAGAATTATTTAATTTTTATCATTTGCCAGCTCTTGGCCATCCCAATCATTCATATACAAAGCTTCCATTTGTTATTATTTAGTTAGAACTTTGGTTCTGGTAATATGATGGCCTGGATTTTGCGGTAGGAATAATGGTGAGGCTATTAGCGCTCACCGTTATTAAGGAGTAAATCGGACATGAATTTCCGGCGTGTAGTGTGCAGTTAAACGCAGAAATCAGGAAGTTGCTGTCCGATTTGCCCCGCTCCTACACCGGTACCTCGCTGAGAAATTCACCATTCAAATACATGAAAGATGTGGAAGTTGCGGTGCTTGCCCACTAGATACCCTAGAAACATGCCAAAAAATGTTAGGGCTTGTCCATTCAAGTGTAAAGTGAATTTTTAATGTCTTGATAAGTCTTTGTTACTGCCAAACAACCTCTCTGGCCCTGAAAATTTACTTTTACAAGTGTGGAGTCTCATTCCTTCAGATTTTAATTATTGTTGGGAGAGTGTTTTTAAAAATTAAAAAATTAAACTTTTAAAAAAACTTTTTCTTTGTCTCTTATCTATCTTTCTTAATTCCATCTTTCTTTTGCTTTCTGTACATGATTTTACATTGAATTAAATATTCTAACTTACACTTCCTGGTTTAGACTCTGTGTGCCTCAGTAAGGATTCTTCAATATGATTGGCTGAAGAGACACACTGTTGCTTGCCCTGTTCACTCAGGTCACAGATCCCCTGTAGAGGGCACCGTGCTGCATCAGACTCCCGATGACCGTAAGTTGCCGCTCAAAAGCCCACAAAAAGTCTGTGGGCAGCTGTAAGCGTAATGAACAGCGATCGGCGTTTGTTCGCTGCCGACCACAAAATACGGGCCATTAAATTTTAGAAACACATTTTAAAATTAAATGTTTTTCACATACATTTTATGCAAGGAGAGTATAATAAACCTTAATTGGGATCTGAAAGGATTAATAAATTTAATCCCCGTGCTCAATTTTCCTACTGACTGACAATCCCCCATCAGTGGTAAAGTGTTGCTACAATTTCAACCCCTCTCCTTTATTAATATGTCATACGTTATAAACAGATGTTTGTGCTCCCCCAACTAACGTTGTTCATGCAAGACATTGAGCAAGACAAGCAGCTTACTTTAGCGAAAACAATCCAATCCATTGTAGCTCATGCTAAATTCTATCTTACCGTCCATAACACAAGCTTATTTCAGCCATTTATATCCTGCATTTAATTTACCCAATATCAACCTGGTTCCCCCTAAATCACCATACTTCTTATAACACACAAGAATGACCACACAAAAATCACTCAAACATCATTAAAAACTCCCACAGAGATATCAGATAAAGATAGATTCTGGCAGCTTTAGGATGTGCACTACAGCACCAGTTGTAGCTCTAACATACTAGACTGGACACAAGCGAAGAATTTGTACACTTCTCAAATTTTAGCACATCACGACCTTTGTTCCACAACATGTCCCATTTTGTTCCTCTCATTTCTCCCTTTTCTTTTGCTATTAATTCCTATCTAGCTGTATTTATTCTTTGTCTCTTTCATTTCTAACATCAGTTTGTTTTCTGTCTGCCCAGTTTGTTTTTGATTACCTCCTGTGCATGTTTCCCAATAGACACAACGTGAGCAGAATCAGAGAAGTGCATAGTAACAGCAGGACAGATTCAAGATCGATTCTGGAGCTACTGGTAATTGCTGAAGAGGGTTTCCACATAATCCTAATAATTGCTAAGGTCATACAATTGAAAACAACAAGTCTTTCAGAAAGACAGTGACAGATTGCATGGTGATTGAAAAGACTGGAGCAGATATTATATTTTTCCCCCCAAAATGAAAGCCACAGAAATAAATAACATTTGTAACAAAAAAAAAGTGAATCTCGACAGGTACACTAGCCCACCTCTTCCTTTACTGCTATTTAAACTATATGTATGTATATTTATTGTACTCATCAGGCTTTTGTTTATTCATTTTTATTAATTGCATTTTAAATAAGGAATCAGTTTCTTAAAGTAAAAAAGAGTGATGTGTGTGATGGAGAGGCATTGGCACGGATATTTACAGGGAGGGAGTGGAGAGGCTGGAAGCAGCCAAAGAATCCAGGAATGTTGGAGGACCTGCCAAATTTGATGGCAGGACACCATTATCATATTCCCTGGCAATCGTATGGCAAGGCAGGCTGGATATCGGGGCTTGGGTGGGAGGTCGCTGATCAAGGCAGGGGCTACAGAGAGGCCGCAATTGGCAGAAGGGAGGCCAAAGGCTTTCTTGAGGGGCCCGAGGGGGTGGCGGCGAACACTCCTGCTCCTCCTAACCTACAAGGAGTGCTATAAAAAGCACTTACCTTCTGGAGCCGGCAGCTCCCACCACGCTTTTATTGCAGGGTTTCCCCCGAGCCCTAGGAAACCAGCCAGCAGCAGTTAAATTTAAATCAGACTCCCAATTGCACTGTGGTAGCCCGATTTAAATATGCCTCTCCAAGCTCTCCAAGACATGATACTCGCAAGGCAGGCTGCCCACCGGCGTAAAAATGGTGGCAGGACACGTATGCGTCGGGTTGGAGTTGTGTTTTTTAGTGTTCAACGCCCCCGCCCATCGTGGCACGGGGGGGCGGGGGGGGGGGTCAATATCGAGACCACTGTATCCATCACTATACTGTACTATGTACACCTGAGTAATGGAGCCAGATAGCAAAGAATATAGTTGAAAAAAGCAACACAAAAAAAACAAGCATTTAAAAAAACACAAAAAATCCTCATGCAATCCTACCATGTAACTGACGACCTGCCCACCTGATAAGTGGCAAATTAGTTGGACAGATTACTGGTGCCAGAATGGATATGGATATAGATATAGATATATCTATCATCAGGGTCAGCAGCAACAACTCCCAAGCCAAAGATAGCATAGATCATGTAAACGAGGTAAAGCTCCCTCTATTCTGCCCCAAACTGTCTTGGTGCTTTATCCCCAACCTCAGAAAAGGAGGTACTATCAAAAACTGCATCTTCTTCCATTTTTTCCATTTCCCATCTCTGATCAAGGCTGTCAATTTGCAGAAATATAGGCTTGAATCTGCTATTAAGAATAACCAAAATAATTTCATTGTCACAACATTAGAGATGAAGTGCAGGACTTTCAACTTTGGCAGGGGCGTAAAACAGGTGGTAAACAGATCAGCGGCCTGCTATACACCCCATCCACCCAATTTTCCTTTCAATTAACTTCTAATTGGAAGTTACATTCACTATTTCCAACCAAACAGTTGAAATCCAGTTCCCACAGATGAAAGTATTCTAATCCTGCCCATTATCCAAGCCCAATAAAGCTCCCTTGATACAACAAAACAACCAAAATAATTGAAGGTAGCGAGTGATTTGTCATGGTGTCACATTCAATCATAAATCCTATGATTTTGCTCAGAAGTGGTATGAATTTTAAAAATCAAGAGGGAGAGAAGAATAGGAGCCAATACTAAAGTTAGGAATCAGGTGGGAGCGCACACTAGAACCCAGTACTAAAGTAAGGTGTTGAACGATCAACTAGATTCAGTACTAAAGTCAGGAATAGGGTAGGAGAGAGCAACAAGAACTAGTCGGGAGGTAGAGCAACAACATCCATTTAAGAAGTTTTTTTTTGCCCAATCTATTGAACTGAGCTAACTGCCAGAATTGACCAAACTGGCTTGCAGAATGCAAATAACTGTAATACAGCTGCAAGCTATGGAGCTACAGCAGCGGGATGAACCGTCACTCAGCCCTAATTGGGCCTGGCTTTCAAGAAATGTGGTTTTTCAGATTTACATGCAACTGGCTTGTCATTTTTGGCTAGAATTCCCATGACAAATCACTAGTCTTAATATTGACCAACAAGAACTAGTACAAAAACAAACAAACTAATTTACCGGTTTCTTTCATCATTATCTCTTCTTCAGTGAAAGTCTGTAGTGGTGCATAAAGGTTGCCACCGGCAGTGCCATTATCCAAGGCAACCTTTGCCGTGGTAGATTTTGAAAGCCATTGTTGAGCCTTTGGAACTGCTTGACACCAGGGTCTGAAAAAACTTCTTCCCAGCTTTTGGTTATTTATGCAAGATATACAGTAGAACAGAAAGAAAAAAAGTGTTATTTAACTGTTCTACTTTTAAAATAAAACTACTTTTTTCCTGATTTATATGTAATTAACTATAGTTTACCATCTTTAATTGACACCCTTACCTACTCACTTTTATTTGAAACCAATATATTATTTTATACTACAATAAAAATGTTAAAATTGAACCTAACATAAGAACCAGGAGCAGGAGTAGGCCAATCGGCCCCTCGAGCCTGCTCCGCCATTCAATAAGATCATGGCTGATCCAATCTTGGCCTCAACACCACTTTCCCGCTCTCTCCCAATACCCCTCGACTCCCCTGTAGTTCAAATGTCTGTCAATCTCCGCCTTGAATATATTCAATGACTCCGCCTCCACAGCTCTCTGGGGTAGAGAATTCCAAAGACTCACGACCCTCAGAGAAGGAATGCCTCCTCATCTCCATCTTAAATGGGCGACCCCTTATTCTGAAACTATGCCCCCTAGTTCTAGTTACCCCACTAGGGGAAACATCCTCTCAATCCCCCTCAGAATCTTCTATGTTTCAATAAGATCACCTCTCATTCTTCTAAACTCCAATGAGTATAGGCACAACCGGCTCAACTTTGTCACAAGTCAACCCTTTCATCCCAGGAATCAACCTAGTGAACCTTCTCTGCACTGCCTCCAATGCAAGTATATCCTATCTTAAATATGGAGACTAAAACTGTACGCAGTACTCTAGGTGCAGTCTCATCAGCGCCCTGTAAAGCTGCATCAAAACTTCCCTACTTTTATACTCCATACCCCTTGCAATAAAGGCCAACATTCCATTAGCCTTCCTAATTACTTGCTGTACCTGCATGCTAACTTTTTGTGTTTCATGTACTAGGACCCCCAGATCCCTTTGTACCGCAGCATTTTGTAGTCTCACTCCATTTAAATAATAATTTGCTTTTTCATTCTTCCTTCCAAAGTGAATAACCTCACATTTTCCCACATTATACTCCATCTGCCAAATTTTTGCCCACTCACTTAACCTATCTATATCCGTTTGCAGACCCTATGGGGGCGATTTTGCCACCACTGGGGAGGCGGGACTGCCGGGAAAATGGCAGAATCTGGGGCGGGTACACATCCTACCCCCAACCCACCGCCGTGCCATCTTCCCAGGAGGCGGGTACCCAACCCGCGCCGGGTCCCGTTTCCTCGAGGCAGGAAGGGGATTAGTGCCAATTAACTGCCTGTCTACAGAGCAGCAGTGATACCTGCCCTGCTGTATGCTTCAGAGACATGGACCATGTACAGCAAACACCTCAAAGCACTGGAGAGGTACCACCAACGCTGCCTCCGCAAGATCCTGCAAATCCATTAGCAGGATAGGCGTAACAACGTCAGTGTTCTCACTCAGGCCAACATCCCCAGCATCAAAGCTTTGACCACGCGCGATCAGTTCTGATGGACGGGTCACATCATCCGCATACCCGATAAGAGACTCCCAAAACAAGCGCTCTACTCGGAGCTCAGACAC
Organism: Somniosus microcephalus; assembly: GCF_052327205.1. Classification (NCBI taxonomy): domain Eukaryota; kingdom Metazoa; phylum Chordata; class Chondrichthyes; order Squaliformes; family Somniosidae; genus Somniosus; species Somniosus microcephalus. The sequence continues at coordinate 39,096,810 of NC_140994.1, read as the reverse complement.
AGCAAGAGAGCCCCAGGTGGGCAGAGGAAACACTTCAAGGACACCTTCAAAGCCTCCTTGAAAAAGTGCAACATCCCCACTGACACCTGGGAATCCCTGGCCCAAGACCGCACAAAGTGGAGGAGAAGCATCCGGGATGGCGCTGAACACTGAGTCTCTTCGCCGGGAGCAGAGCAAGCGGAAGCCAAGTGCAAACAGCGGAAGGAGCGCACATCAACCCAAGCACCCCACCCACCCGTCCCTTCAACCAGCGTCTGCCCCACCTGTGACAGAGACTGTAGATCCCGCATTGGACTCATTGGTCACCTGAGAACTCATTTTTAATGTGGAAGCAAGTCATCCTCAGTTCCGAGGGACTGCCCAAGAAGAAGAGAAGTTAACAGGCAGTTTTTGGAAAACAGTGACAGGATCGGACAAAATCAACATGGATTTACAAAAGGTAAATCGTGCTCGACTAATCTACTGGAATTTTTTGAGGATGTAACTGGTAAAATAGATAAGGGAGAACCAGTGGATGTGGTGTATTTGGACTTTCAAAAGGCTTTCGATAAGGTCCCGCATAAGAGATTAGCGTGTAAAGTTAAGGCACATGGGATTGGGGGCAAGGTATTGACTTGGATAGAGAACTGGTTGTTGGCAGACAGAAAGCAAAGAGTTGGAATATACGGGTCTTTTTCCGAGTGGCAGGCAGCGACTAGTGGGGTACCGCAGGGGTCGGTCCTTGGACCCCAGCTATTCACAGTATATATATATCAATGATCTAGACAAGGGAACTAGATGTAATATCTCCAAGTTTGCAGAGGACACAAAGCTGGGTGGGCGTGTGTGCTGTGAGGGGGATGCCGAGAAACTCCAGGATGATTTGGGTCAGGTTGGGTGATTTGCATCTGCCATGCTTCTGCCCATATAACGTGGATAAATGTGAGGTTATCCACTTTGGTGTCAAAAACAGGAAGGCAGATTATTATCTGAATGGCAATAGATTGGGAGAAGGGGAAGTGCAATGAGACCTGGGTGTCCTTGTGCACAGTCGCTGAAGGCAAGCATGCAGGTGCAGCAGGCGGTTAAGAAGGCAAATGGTATGTTGGCCTTCGTAGCGAGAGGATTTGAGTACAGGAACAAGGATGTCTTGCTGCAGTTGTACAGGGCCTTGGCAAGACTACTGAGTATTGTGTGCAGTTTTGGTCACCTTATCTGAGGAAGGATGTTCTTGCCGTGGAGGGAGTGCAGCGAAGATTCACTAGACTGATACCTGGGATGGCAGGAATGACGTATGAGGAGAGATTGGGTCGATTGGGCTTATACTCGCTGGAGTTTAGAAGAATGAGAGGGGATCTCATTGAAACTTATAAAATTCTGACAGGACTGGACAGACTAGATGCAGGAAGGATGTTCCCGATGGTCAGGGAGTCCAGAACCAGGGGTCACAGTCTAAGGGGTAAGCCATTTAGGACAGAAATGAGGAGGAATTTCTTCACCCAGAGAGTGGTGAACCTGTGGAATTCTCTACCACAGAAGGCAGTAGAGGCCAATTCATTAAATATATTCAAGAAGGAGTTGGATATATTTCTTAAGGCTAAAGGGATCAAGGGATATGGGGAGAAAGCAGGGACATGGTACTGAATTTCGATGATCAGCCATGATCTCATTGAATGGCGGAGCAGCCTCGAGGGGCTGAATGGCCTACTCCTGCTCCTATCTTCTATGTTTCTATGTTCTGAGAATCCCTATTTTCAGCACTGAAGTGTGGCCTCCCCGACGGCTCCGAACCACGCCAGGGTCAGCGAGGCGTGCCGTCGGTCTGCGGGGGTCGAGATGTCCGGTGTGCAGGTGAGTGATGAGTGCAAGTGTGGAGAGGTAAGTGTGTGAGGTGAGTGTAAAGTGCTTTACCTTTACTTCTTCCTGCAGGCTTCATCCGTTCAGGTCTCGGAAGTCCCTCAGCTCACCGGCACAGAAAGCAGAATGACCGCTGAACTGTCAAAAGCTGCAGCCTTCTGCTTTCTGCTCAGGAGAGATCTCTAAGTTGAGCCCTTCCACTCAGGCTCAGTTAAAGGACAGATTGTTAGTGTTTGACAGCTTCACAGCCGTCAAACGCAGACATTTCATCTGTCAAAAAGCTCTTGACAGATTGAAATGAAGAGTAGGTTGCCTTTCAAAAGCTAGGCTTTATTAACCTTAAAAAACCAGTACATATTAAACACCCAGTCTCCACCAAACTGTGGAGAACTGAATTTAAGATGGCCACCACCGGTCACATGACATCAACTAACCAATAAGTTTACAGCATATATCTCAAGGCAGGAAAACAGGCAACCAATTACAATGCTTCTTATAAAACAAGAATAATCACCCCATTCACCCCTCCTTTTAAAATATACTTCAACCTAGGTAGCCTTTACAGTTTACAATTAATTATTTATGACTAAAACAATACATGTATAATACCTTCAACAATTTTAAAATTTTACTATTAAATTATTTTAAAAGTCCATTTTTAATTGGTCGACCGGATATCTTGTTCGTGTCGACCTTCTTAGCCTTGGTGGAGTTCCTTGCCCTCCCACACCAGGAGACACAGAAATATCTTCTGCAGGGAGGCTATCAATATCCCGATTATCAACGGTATCCGGATTGGAAGTCCCATTAGAAGGTAAACTGGGAGGGTCATGAACATCCATCGGAGGCAGACTAAGAGAATTGTAAGTGTCTGCAATAGGATTGGAAATATTCGTAGTATCTGTGACGACATCAACATTATCTGAATTATGGCTATTGTTAATGTCCTCAGAAGAGGGCTGGCCACCACAAGGAGCTAAATCTTTAACTGAAACCGTACTTTCTTTCCCATCTTGGAATCGAATGTGAGCATATTGGGAATTTGCCTCCAATAGCTCCACCTCCTCCACTAAAGGATCATACTTTGACAGTCTAACATGGCGTCGGAGCAGCACAGGTCCCTGCATAGTAAGCCATGAAGGTACTGAATATCCTGTAGTGGATCTCCGCGGATAGTTGAAGAGCCTTTCATGGGGAGTCACATTAGTAGCCGTTGAAAGCAATGATCTAATGGAATGCAGGGCATCAGGCAATACCATTTCCCACTGTGTATTCTTAAGGTTCCGGGATGTCAAAGCCAACATAACTGCCTTCCAGATCACCCCATTGTATCGTTCGCACTGTCCATTACCCTGGGGATTATACGGGGTAGTTCTGCTAGTAGAAATTCCCCAACTCTGGAGGTATTCCTTCAACTGGGAAGACATAAAAGAACTTCCCTGATCCGAATGGATATACGCAGGCATCCCAAAGATGACAAAAAGTTGAGTCAGACATTTAATAATTGTAGCAGCTGATACGTCTGCACAAGGAAAAGCAAAAGGGAACCTTGAAAACTCATCCACAACAGTAAATATATATCGATTCTGAGTCGTTGAAGGAAGAGGCCCCTTAAAATCAACGCTCAGACGTTCAAAGGGAGAAGTAGCCTTTAGAAGATGAGCTCGTTGAGGCTTAAAGAAATTCGGTTTACACCGGGCGCAGACAGAGCATGACGAAGTCATCCGCTTGACGTCTTCAACTGAAAAGGGCAAATTCTTACTGCGTACGAAGTGTATCATCCTCGTAACACCAGGATGGCACAAAGCATTATGAAGATTAATAAGCGTATCTCCGTGAATCACAGAACAATAAGCCCTCGACAGCGCATCAGCGGCAACATTATCCTTCCCCGGACGATAAACTATATCGAAATGGTAGCATGCCAACTCAATCCTCCACCTCATTATTTTATCATTCTTAATCTTTCCAAAATGTTTGACATCAAACATGAAGGACACAGATTTTTGGTCAGTTACTAACGTAAAATGTCGCCCAGATAAATAATGTTTCCATTTACGCAGTGCTTCTACTATTGCGTACGCCTCTTTCTCTATTGATGAATGTCTCTTCTCACTATTGTTCAGAGTACATGAGAAAAAGGCCACAGGTCTTCCATTTTGGTTCAGGGTAGCCCCAATTGCAAAATCGGAAGTGTCCGTCTCAATCACAAAGGGAACCTGCTCATCAATAGAATGCACAACTGCTCCAAGGATATCCTTTTTAAGATTATCAAAACACATCCTGGCCTCCCATGATAGAGGATATGTCGTAACCTGAATAAGGGGCCGGATCTTCTGCGAGAAGTTTGCAATCCAATTAGAATAATAAGAAAACAGTCCAACAACTCGTTGCAAAGCCTTAGAATTAGTAGGGCAAGGTAAATCAATCAGTGGTCGCAACCGTTCTGGATCTGGTTTAATCTTGTTTCCCGAGATAATATACCCCAGTAAATTTACCTCGGTGATCGAAAAGATACACTTCTCTTTATTGAAAGTTAAGCCAACTTTTTCCGCAGCTTGAAGGAATCTTTCTAAATTAAAATCATGCTCCACCCTTGATTTGCCACACACCGTGATGTCATCTAAATATGAAAAGGTGTCAGAGAGAGAGTTATCACTTATAAAAGCATCCATTGCCCGTTGAAAACAGGCGACACCGTTAGTAACACCGAATGGTACTCGGCAAAACTGGTACAGCTTTCCGCCAGCTTCAAAGGCCGTATATGGTTGGTCCCTCTTAGCGATAGGAATCTGATGATAAGCACTCTTCAGGTCAATAGTGCTAAAAACATTATATTGAGATACTTTATTGATAAGCTCATCAATCTTAGGCAGGGGGTACGCATCTAATTGAGTATACCCATTAATAGTTTGAGAGTAGTCTATCACCATTCGCTTCTTATGTCTCTCATTAGTGGTGACAACTACCTGTGCCCGCCAGGGCGAAAAACTAGGTTCAATGATTCCTTCCGATAAAAGACGTTGAACTTCAGAATTAATAAATTCTTTATCCTGACTGCTATACCTTCTTGACTTGGTAGCAATTGGCTTACAGTCCGGCATCAAATTGGAAAAAAGTGATAATGGAGAAATGGATAAAGAAGTTAATCCACAAATAGACAAAGGTGGCTTAGTTCCTCCGAAAGAAAGACTGAGAGACTCATGTAATTGAAGCACATCATGACCAATCAAAATATCCGCACAGAGATTAGGCAGAACAGATAGGCGTATATCAGTATACGTATTACCTAGGAGAATTAATTTCACAAGGCAACAGCCAGCTACTCGTGAGGCGAGAGTCGTCTGAGCCATACACACCTGATAGGAAACAGGCGAAATTTTCAAACGCTTCTCCCTCACAAACTGAAGACTTATAAAGCTCTCAGTACTGCCCGTATCTATAAGGGCCTTCACTTCTAACCCATTAACTTGGGCCATAACTATAGCTTTGTTTAGGCCATGGGCAAAGGCGGCAGAAACTGATGCAATAAACGCCCTATCTAAAGGCTGAATGGTCGCAGAGACCGATTTGCAAACACGTGCGTAATGACCTCCCTTGCCGCATTTACTACACACAGCCTCCCGGGCAGGGCACTTCAGACGAGGGTGCCGGGCGTTCCCGCAAAAATAACATTTCTGAATCCTAGAGGCAACAGCTGCCGAAGTAGAAACTGTTTCGGAATCTGGTAAACCACTCCTATTAAGTCCACATAATTCCTTTTCATCCGGAACTGCCGAAACCACAGTCGCAGGCTGATCAAAAAGAGCATAAGAATCCAAACTTCTCTGAGCCAAATCCAACGTAGAGGCTTGCTCAAAAGCACTCTTAAGATCCAAGGTCTTATTTTCTAATAACCGCTGACGAATTGATCTAGACAGTAATCCATTAATAAATGCATCCCGTACCGACTCTTCCTTATGTTCTTCTGCAGACACGGCCTTATAATTACAATTAGCACCAAGGCGCCGGAGTGCCTGTAAATAAGCATCCAAGGATTCTCCCGCCTGCTGCCTACGGGCAGATAAAAGATGACGTGCAAATACCTCATTTTTGGGCTTAACAAAAAAAATTTCCAACGTAGCAATAGCCAATTCATAAGTTTCACAGTCCAAAATATACTTGTACACATCCGGAGCAATGTAGTTGATTAGTATATCCAACTTTAGAGATTGCTGATCCAACACACCCAAAAAGTTTTTAAATGTACGATACCAATGTTTCCATTGATCATCCACTCCTGCAGAATTAGGGTCAGCATTAAATCGTTCCGGTCGAAGATATCGTTCCATTATAGCAAAAGGTTAATAAATTGAAATGAAGAGTAGGTTGCCTTTCAAAAGCTAGGCTTTATTAACCTTAAAAAACCAGCAGTACATATTAAACACCCAGTCTCCACCAAACTGTGGAGAACTGAATTTAAGATGGCCACCACCGGTCACATGATATCAACTAACCAATAAGTTTACAGCATATATCTCAAGGCAGGAAAACAGGCAACCAATTACAATGCTTCTTATAAAACAAGAATAATCACCACACAGATGAAACATCACTCGCTGACGTCACCTGTAACCGGCTTTCCCTGAATTGGCCTGCTAAGCCCGCTGGGTGGGCTTAACAAGGTCAATCAAGGGAAAATAGCGTGGGTTAGCAGGACTAAAACCCGACAAGTGGGAGTCCCGCCTCCAAAAGCTCCCCATTGAGAAAATCCAGCCCTTTGTGTCCTCCTCATAACTTGTTAACCCACCTATCTTTGTATCATCAGCAAATTTGGCTACAGTATACTCAGTCCCTTCATCGAAGTCATTAATATACTGTAGATTGTAAATAGTTGAGGCCCCAGCACTGATCCCTGTGGCACCCCACTAGTTACTGATTGCCAAGCGGAAAATGACCCATTTATCCCTGTTTTCTGTTAGTTAGCCAATCCCCTATCCATGCCAATATATTGCCCCCAACCCCGTGCTCTCTTATCTTGTGCAGTAACCTTTTATGTGGCACTTTATCGAATGCCTTCTGGAAATCCAAATACACTACATCTACTGGTTCCCCTTTATCCACCCTGTTTGTTACATCCTCAGAGAACTCTAGCAAATTTGTCAAACACTATTTTCCTTTCATAAAACCATGTGCACCCAATAAATCCCAAGGGTGTGTGATATATTTGGCTATATTCGTCATTCTTGCAGTGCTTATGCTCATTGTTTTCCTTCCTATATTCAACACTTAGTATAATCTGCCATTGTTCTGACCACTTGTATGCTTTACTCCACTCATTGAGCTTTCTATTCAGATTCAATGTGCCCTCCCCCAAGTTTGATAATGCAAATTTGATCAATTTGCATTAAGTTTCAAAAGTTTGTCATAGATATAAAATTAACAGCACAGCTCCCAACACAGATCACTGTGGCACTCGAATCATTAATTCTACCCAACTAACAAGTGTCTGCTGCTTTCTACCTTCTTATTCACCCAAAGATTTACTGTGAATCCTCACTGCTTTCAGCTTAACTTTTGTGTTGAACTTGATTAAATGCTTTTTAGAAGAATAGGTACACCATATTATAGAGCTTTCCTCAGTCCACTTGAGATGTCACTTCCTCAAAAACGTTAAAGAAATTGGTCAGGTAGGATGCTGTTTACTTGGTTATTATCCTAAGTTATTCTGCAATTTACTCTTAATAATCAATTCCATTATTTTATCCTGTAATGATCTTTGCCTTAACCACTCCGTGAGAATTCCATGCTCCAGCAACTCTGTGTAAAGAAATTACTCATAACCTCTCTTCTCATTCAGTGACAATTTAAAATTGATGGCCCCTCAACACTGACTGTCCAAACAAACAAAATAGTCTTTCCCTATTCACACTACCAAAACACTTCAATTTTAAAAACCTATTAAATCTCCTATGTTTGAACAAAATAAATAAATTAATTGGCCTCTTTGGGCATCCAAAGCTAGAGCTCTCTGAATGAGACGAACATGGTGGACAGGACATTGGAAGAGATCAAAGATATAAAGACATTGACATTTAAGATAGAAAAGGGGGGGGGGGGGGGGAAGAAAGAGAGAAGATAATTGATGAATTAATCAAAGAGAGAGGAGGGTGTAGTTAACACAGAGGAGGACGATGACAAAATACAGGAAGACATTAATAAATGCAGAAAGGCATGTAATTGGCAAATGAACTTCAATATAGATAAGGTGGGACATTTTGGTAGGAAGAATAATGAGGCCACCTACTCCTTGGAAAATAAGTGCCTAAATGGGATAGAGTAACAGAGGGATCTAGGGGTACAGATACACATATTAGTCTGCATTGCTACTTTTAGTGATAAGGCCACAAAAATAACAAACAAAGTTCATTTCTAGAGGGATACAATTGAAAAGTAGATAAGACATGTTAAACTTGTACAAAACCTTGGTTAGACCACAGTTGGAGCAGTGAACAATTATGGTCTCCAGATTATAAAAAGGATATAGAGGCACTGGAGAAAGTGCAAAAAAGATTTACCAGAATGATACCAGAACTGAGAGATTATACCCATCAGGAAAGATTGAACAGTTTGGGTCTCTTTTCTAGAATAAGAGAAGAGATTGAGGGGTGACCTGATAGTGGCTTATAAGATTATGCAAGGGTTTGATAGGGTAGATATGGAGAAGATGTTTCCACTTGCAGGGAAACCAGAGCTAGGGCCCATAAATACAAGATAGTCACTAATAAATCCATTAGACAATTCAGGAGGAACTTCTTTACCCAGAGTCTGGTTGGAATGTGGAACTCGCCACCACAAGGAGTAGTTGAGGCGAATAGCTTAGATGCACTTAAGGGGAAGCTAGATAAACACATGAGGGAGAAAGGAATAGAAGGCTATGTTGATGGGGTTGGATGAAGATGGGTGTGAGGAGGCTCGTGTGGAGTATAAACAATGACATGGACCGTTTTTTTAATTATTCGCTTATGGGATCTGGGCATCGCTGGCAAGGCCAGCATTTATTGTCCATCCCTAGTTGCTCGAGAAGGTGGTGGTGAGCCGCCTTCGTGAACTGCTGCAGCCCATGTGGTGAAGGTACTCCCACAGTGCTGTTAGGTAGGGAGTTCCAGGATTTTGACCCAGCGACTATGAAGGAACGGCGATATACTTCTAAGTCAGGATGATGTGTGACTTGGCGAGGAACTTGGAGGTGGTGGTGTTCCCATGCGCCTGCTGCCCTTGTCTTTCTAGGTGGAAGAGGTCGCGGGTTTGGGAGGTGCTGCCGAAGAAGCCTTGGCGAGTTGCTGCAGTGCATCTTGTAGATGGTACACACTGCAGCCACAGTATGCCGGTGGTGGAGGGAGTGAATGTTTAAGGTGGTGGATGGTGTTCCAATCAAACGGGCTGCTTTGTCCTGGATGGTGTCGAGCTTCTTGAGTGTTGTTGGAGCTGCACTCATTCAGGCAAGTGGAGAGTATTCCATCACATGCCTTACTTGTGCCTTGTAGATGGTGGAAAGGCTTTGAGGAGTCAGGAGGTGAGACACTCGCCGCAGAATACCCAGCCTCTGACCTGCTCTTGTTGCCACAGTATTTATGTGGCTGGTCCAGTTAAGTTTCTGGTCAATGGTGGACCCCCCAGGATGTTGATAGTGGGGGATTCGGTGATGGTAATGCCATTGAATGTCATGGGGAGATGGTTAGACTCTCACTTGTTGGAGAAGTCATTGCCTGGCACTTCTGTAGCGCTAATGTTAACTGCCACTTATCAGCCCAAGCCTGAACGTCGTCCAGGTCTTGTTGCATGCGGGCATGGACTGCTTCATTATCTGAGGAGTTGTGAATGGGGCTAAACACTGTGCAATCAGTGAACATCCCCATTTCTGACCTTATGTTGGAGGGAAGGTCATTGATGAAGCAGCTGAAGATGTTTGGGCCTAGGACACTGCCCTGAGGAACTCCTGCAGTTGGGTCGAATGGCCTGTTTCTTGCTGTAAATACTATGTCACTATGAAATAAAGGTTAAAATAAAACAGAACAAAGGAGGTTTATGACAAATGTCAGGTACAGAATACAGTAGAAAACCAAGCAGAATACAAAGAGTGCAGGGGGAAATTGAAAAAGGATACAAGAAGGGCAAGAGAATGAGAAAAGATTAGAAGGTAACGTAAAATCTTTTATAAACATATAAAAAGTAAAAAGATAGTTAAAAAGGAATGGTGGGGCCAATTGCGGACAAAAGAAAAAAAGAGACTTACATTTATATAGCGCCTTTCACAACCACAGCCAATGAAGTACTTTGAGTGTAGCCACTGTTGTAATGTGGGAAACGCGGCAGGTAAATTGCGCACAGCAAGCTCCCACAAACAGCAATGTGATCTGTTTTTGTTATGTTGATTGAGGGATATTGGCCAGGACGCCAGGGATAACTCCCCTGCTCTTCTTCGAAATAGTGCCATGGGATCTTTTACGTCCACCTGAGAGCAGACGGGGCCTCGGTTTAACGTCTCATCTGAAAGACGGCACCTCCGACAGTGCAGCATGTCCTCAGCACTGCACTGGAGTGGGACTTGAACCCACAACCTTCTGACTCAGAGGCGAGTGTGCTACCCACTGAGCCACAGCTGACACTAAAATCTTCTTATGGAGGCATGGGCATGACTGAGGTACTAAATGAGTACTTTGCATCTCTCGTCACAAAGCAGGAGGATAAAGTTAATGTTTCAGTAGAAGAGGAGGGAGTAGAGATATTGGATAGGCACACAGTGTTTACCATCTACAAGATGCACTGCAGCAACTCACCAAGGCTTCTTCGACAGCACCTACCAAACCCGTGACCTCTACCACCTAGAAGGATAAGGGCACCAACACCTAAAAGTTCCCCTCCAAGTCACACACCATCATGAACTATATTGCCGTTCCTGCATAGTCGCTGGGTCAAAAATCCTGGAACTCCCTCCCTAACAGCACTGTGAGAGTACCTTCAGCACATGGACAGCAGTGGTTCAAAAAGGCGACGCACCACCACCTTCTCAAGGACAGGTAGGGATGGGCAATAAACTCATTGCTTTTCCTCCCAAAATGTACTAACTCACTTTCTTGAACATTCTATATTTCTGTATGCTGCATTCACTACCATCCTCTGGGGTCATGTTTCTGATATTTCTACTACACAATAGTTCCTTACTGCCACAATAGCTACCAGCTCAGTCATCTTATTCCCAATGCTTCTAACATTCATGTATATATAACTGATTGTAAACTTGCCTTCTTTTAGTCCCAAGTGTCTTGTTCCCGAGTAACTAGGTTCATACCCATCTGTATACAACATTCCACTCAATAATCAATGTCGTCTGGGATCCAATACCCTCTCCACTTATCTTTCTAGTTTAAATGATTCTCGATAGCTGCCTCAAATGCTCTTTGCCAGTTTTATTATTCCTGCTAATGTTTTTGAGCGGCTGAGCGGACCTGCGAGGAGCGGGAGCGGCGGCAGTACAAAAAGCGAGCCCCAGGACCAGGTAGGCTTACCAATCCGAGAGCGAAGTAAAAAGTAATCGAAGTGTGACATCACCAGAAAGCAGGTAAGTGATTGGTTGGTGAGTATTTCTCTCTTTTTTAAACTTTAACTCTCTGGTTTATAGTTTCTAAGCTCTCTGTGGTGTAGCGGGGACTGTTTGTAAACCAGGGCCCTTAAATATATCATTTAACTGTAGTGTAATTGGTGGGATTGATTTGATTTAATTTAATTGCAATTAATTAAAGGGTAAGTCATGACAGGAGAGCTCGGCCCTGTGGTATGCTCCTCCTGCATTATGTGGGAACTCAGGGACACTTCCTGTGTCCCTGACAACCGTGTGCAGGAAGTGTATCCAGCTGCAGCTACTGGCAGATCGCATTACGGCGCTGGAGCTGCGATTGGATACATACGGGACCATTCGCGATGCTGAGGACGTCGTGGATATCACGTTTAAGCAGTTGGTCACACCGCAGGCAAAGGTTGCACAGGCAGAAAGGGAATGGGTGACCAAAAGGCAGAGTAGTAGGCACAGGCAGGTAGTGCAGGAGTCCCGTGGCCTTCCCCCTCTCAAACAGATATACCACTTTGGATACTGATGGGGGGGATGGTTTACCAGGGGAAGGCAGCAGCAGCCAACTTCCTGGCACCAGGGGTGGTTCTGCTGCACAGGACGGGAGGAAAAAGAGTGGGAGAGCTATTGTGATAGGGGATTCTATTGTAAGGGGGATAGGCGTTTCTGCGGCCGCAAACAAGACTCCGGGATGGTGTGTTGCCTCCCTGCTGCATGGGTCAAGGATGTCTCAGAGCGGCTGCAGAACATTTTGGAAGGGGAGGGTGAGCAGCCAGTTGTCGTGGTGCATATAGGTACCTACGATATAGGTAAAAACCGGGAGGAGGTCCTAAAAGCTGAATATAGGGAGTTAGGAGGTAAATTAAAAAATAGGATCTCAATGGTAGTAATCTCAGGATTGCTACCAGTGCCACGTGCTAGTCAGAGTAGAAATAGAAGGATATTTCAGATGAATACGTGGCTAGAGGAATGGTGCAAGGGGGAGGGATTCAAATTCCTGGGACATTGGAACCAGTTCTGGGGGAGGTGGGACCAGTACAAAACAGACGGTTTGCACCTGGGCAGGGCCAGGACCGATGTCCTAGGGGGAGTGTTTGCTAGTGCTCTGGGGGAGGGTTTAAACTAAAATGGCAGGGGGTTAGGAACCTGAGCGGGGAGACAGAGGAAAGGGAAACAAGGATAAAAGCAAAAGACAGGAAGGAGAAAAACAAAAGTGGCAGTCAGAGAAATCAAGGGTTTAAATCAAACATGGCCACAATAAATAATAATTCTAAAAATCTAAGAGCGTTAAAAAAACAAGCTTGAAGGCTTTGTGTCTTAATGCGAGGAGCATTCGTAATAAAGTAGATGAATTAGCTGCGCAAATAGAGGTAAACGAATATGATTTGATTGGGATTACGGAAACATAGCTCCAGGGTGGCCAAGGCTGGGAACTCAACATCCAGGGGTATTCAATATTCAGGAAAGATAGGCGAAAAGGAGGTGGTGTAGCATTGCTGGTTAAAGAGGGGATTAACACAATTGTAAGGAAGGATATTAGCTCTGATGATGTGGAATCTGTATGGGTAGAACTGAGAAATACCAAGGGGCAGAAAACGTTAGTGGGAGTGATATATAGACCTCCAAACAGTAATGCGGAGGTCGGGGATGGCATTAAAAGGGAAATTAGAGAAGTGTGCAATAAGGGCACAGCAGTTATCATGGGTGACTTTAATCTACATACAGATTGGGCTAACCAAATTAGTAACAATACTGTGGAGGAGGAATTCCTGGAGTGTATACAGGATGGTTTCCTGGACCAATATGTCAAGGAACCAACTAGAGATCAGGCCATCTTAGACTGGGTATTATGTAATGAAGAAAGGATTAATTAGCAATCTTGTTGTGCGAGGCCCCTTGGGTCGGAGCGATCATAATATGGTCGAATTCTTCATTAAGATGGAGAGTGAAGTAGTTGACTCAGAGACTAGGGTCCCGAATTTAAATAAAGGAAACTACGATGGTATGAGGCGCGAGTTGGGTAGGATTGATTGGGGAATGTCACTCAAAGGGTTGACAGTGGATAGGCAATGGCAAACATTCAAAGATCGCATGGATGAACTAAAGAATTTGTTTATCCCAGTTTGGCATAAAAATAAAACAAAAAAGGTGACTCAACTGTGGCTAACAAGGGAAATTAGAGATAGCATAAGATCCAAGGAGAGGACATATAAATTGGCCAGAAAAAGCAGTGAACCTGAGGATTGGGAGCAGTTTAGGATTCAACAAAGGAGTACAAAGGGATTAATTAAGGAGGGGGAAAATAGAGTATGACAGTAAGCTTTCAGGGAACATAAAAACTGACTGTAAAAGCTTTTATAGATATGTGAAGAGAAAAAGATTGGTGGAGTCAAGTGTAGGTCCCTTGCAGTCAGAATTAGGGGAATTTATAATGGGGAACAAAGAAATGGCAGCCCGATTAAATACATACTTTGGTTCTGTCTTCACAAAGGAGGACACAAATAACCTCCCAGAGATGTCGGGGAGCATAGGGTCTAATGAAATGGAGGAACTGATAGAAATCAGTATCAGTATTCGTCCAATAAAAGGCGACGAGTTAAGAACGTAACTAAAGGTTTTTATTGACTAAATAACAGAGCCCACCCTCGTGGGTGATCGGGTCCAACAAGGAGGAATACCAGCCAGTCGACTACCTTTATACCTGGGCAGGTAGGTGGAGCCATGGGCGGAGTCGGAGGTGGTCAGCCCAGGTATAACAGCGCGACAAGAGGCGACCTCGTATCGTGATACAACGGTGATAACAATACAACAGTGATAACTATAGTGTAACGATAAAGTGGTTTACCACATTCACCCCTTGTTTAGATTTGAGTCCGGCGGGGTGAAGTGTACTACCAGTTCTGGTATGTCAGTCTGTCCGGAGGCCTCGTAAGCCTCTCCGATCGTCGCAGCGGCGGTGCTGCATTATCCGGTGTTAGTGCTGGTGTCTGCGTGGTCGGCGAAGGCTCGTGGGGTTCCGGCATGCCGTCTACCTGGGCTGGAATTGGGGGGGTGGTGGGGGGGGGTAAAGGTGGTGTCTCCGGAGTGCCCGAGGGTGCGAGGTCTCGTAAGGAGACAGTGTCCTCCCGCCCGTCTGGGTAAGCCACGTAGGCGTACTGGGGGTTGGCGTGCAGGAGGTTCACCCTTTCGACCAGGGGGTCTGTTTTATGGGCCCTCACGTGCTTTCGCAGCAAGACGGGCCCCGGAGAGGTCAGCCAGGTTGGTAGAGTGGTTCCCGTAGTCGACTTCCTGGGGAAAACAAACATTCGTTCATGGGGGGTGGCGTTAACGGCAGTGCAAAGTAGTGACCGGATGGAGTGCAGCGCTGTCGGGAGGACTTCCTGCCAGCGGGAGGTTGGGAGGCCCTTAGACTTTAAGGCTAAGAGGACGGCCTTCCATACCGTCGCGTTCTCTCTTTCCACCTGGCCGTTCCCTTGGGGGTTGTAGCTGGTGGTCCTACTTGCTGCAATACCTCTCGCTAGTAGGAACTGACGGAGTTCCTCGCTCATGAAAGAGGAGCCCCGGTCACTATGTATATAGTTTGGGAACCCGAACAAGGCGAAGAGGTCGTTCAGGCATTTAATGACCGTGGTACTGGTCATGTCTGGGCAGGGGAAGGCAAAGGGGAAACGGGAGTACTCATCAACAATGTTGAGGAAGTACACATTACGGTCAGAGGACGGGAGGGGCCCCTTAAAGTCGATGCTCAGGCGCTCGAAGGGGCGGGTGGCCTTGATCAGGCTTGCTCTGTCCGGCCTAAAGAAGTGCGGTTTGCACTCGGCGCAGGTCTGGCAGTTCCTGGTTATGGTCCTGACCTCCTCGATGGAGTAGGGCAGGTTGCGGGCCTTGATGAAGTGGTAAAGTCTGGTGACCCCGGGGTGGCAGAGGTCGTTGTGGAGGGTCTGAAGTCTATCACTTTGCGCGCTGGCGCATGTAATTCGTGACAGAGCATCGGGGGGTTCGTTCAGCTTACCTGGCCGGTACAAGATATCATAATCGTAGGTGGAGAGCTCGATTCTCCACCTCAAGATCTTGTCATTCTTGATTTTGCCCCTCAGCTTGTTATTAAACATAAAAGCGACCGAACGTTGGTCGGTAAGGAGGGTAAATCGTTTGCCTGCCAGGTAGTGCCTCCAGCGTCGTACCGCCTCCACAATCGCCTGGGCCTCCTTCTCGACCGACGAGTGTCGGATCTCAGGGCCCTGTAGGGTCCTTGAGAAGAAGGCCACCGGTCTCCCCTCCTGGTTAAGGGTGGCGGCTAGGGCGAAGTCGGATGCATCGCTCTCGACTTGGAAGGGGATGGACTCATCCACTGCGTGCATAGTGGCCTTGGCAATGTCTCCCTTAATGAGGGAGAAGGCTGCGCACGCTTCCTCCGTAAGGGGGAAGGATGTGGACTTCATGAGGGGTCTGGCTTTGTCCGCATAATTGGGCACCCATTGGGCATAGTAGGCGAAGAGCCCCAGGGTTCTCTTAAGTGCCTTAGGGCAGTGGGGGAGGGGTAGCTCCATGAGGGGGCGCATTCTTTCGGGGTCGGGGCCGATAAGTCCGTTCTCTACTACACAGCCAAGGATGGCAAGGCGCGAGGTGTTAAACACACATTTCTCCTTATTGTAGGTGAGGTTCAGCCGTTGGGCTGTACGGAGGAATTTCTCCAGATTCACGTCGTGGTCCTGCCGGTCGCGGCCGCAGATGGTGACGTTATCTAGGTAGGGGAATGTGGCCTGCAGTCCGTTCTGGTCAACCATCCGGTCCATCTCCCTTTGGAAGACCGAGACCCCGTTGGTGACACCGAAGGGGACCCTAAGGAAGTGGTATAGGCGCCCATTCGCCTCGAAGGCGGTGTACTGGCGGTCCTCGGGGTGGATAGGGAGTTGGTGGTAGGCCGACTTAAGGTCGATGGTCGAGAATATGCGGTATTGTGCAATCTGATTGACCATGTCAGATATGCGGGGAAGGGGGTATGCGTCCAGCTGGGTGTATCTGTTTATGGTCTGGCTGTAGTCGATGACCAGGCGATTTTTATCGCCGGTCTTAACGACCACGACCTGGGCACGCCAGGGGCTGTTGCTCCCCTCGATGATGCCCTCCTTCAGGAGACGCTGCACCTCAGAGCAAATGAAAGCTCTGTCCCCAGCGCTGTACCGCCTGCTCTTGGTAGCGACGGGTTTGCAGTCGGGGGTGAGGTTAGCGAACAGGGAAGGTGGCGGCACCTTGAGGGTGGATAGGCTGCAGGTGTTACGCGGTGGGCGGTTTAACCTTCGCTGGTTGTCGACTGTGAGTGGGGGGAGGGGTCCACCGTATGCTAGGGTTACACTTTGGAGGTGGGATTGGAAGTCCAGCCCTAGTAGGACGGCAGCGCAGAGCTGGGGGAGGACGAGGAGTTTAAAGTTTTTATACTCTGTACCCTTAACCGACAAGGTCACAGCACAGTAGCCGCTAATGTCCGTGGCGTGGGACCTCGATGCCATCGAGATTCGGTTGCGCGTTGGCAGGACAGGGAGGGAGTAGTGGCTCACCGTGTCTGGGTGGATGAAGCTCTCCGTGCTTCCGCTGTCGAACAGGCAGGTCGTGGCGTGGCCGTTTACTTTGATGTCCATCATCGACTTGGACAGGTGGTGTGGGCGGGCTTGATCCAGAGTGACGGAGGCTAGCGTGTAGGTAAGCGAGTCGTTGTCGTCTGCGGGCGAGGCGGTCGTCGGGTCCGGGGGCCCGGTGGCAGTCGGGCGTGGTGGGTAAAATGGCATCTCCCACGAGGTAGGACAAAATGGCGGAGAAGATGGCTGCCCCCATAACTCACATGAGGCACTATTGGGGTCGGTTGCCTTGATCAAAGATGGCCGCCCCCATGACTCACGTGTGGGGATACTGGCCTCAGTTGCCGTGAAAGAAGATGGCCGCCCCCACAGTTCGCATGAGGCACTGCTGGCCTCTGAAGATCCGCTCCTGCAGGCCTTAGAGAAATGGCCTTTCTTCCTGCAGGTTGTGCAGGTAGAGTTCCTGGCTGGGCAGCGCGACCTCGGGTGCTTCTCCTGGCCGCAAAAGAAGCAGCCGGCGGCCCGATCGCGGGTGCCCGATGTCGGAGCCGGTACCGGGGGTGGCGGGCCCGGTCGGGTCCGGGACGCCGACGCTGAGGTAGGTCCCGGGGGCGGCGCTGCGAAGGGTATTGCGGTAGGGGTCGGGCCCGAGTCCCAGGGTCGCGAGCAGTACCTGGAAAACGCCTCCTGGTCCTGATGGGCCACCTCCAGGGAGAGAGCGAGGGCTTCAGCTTTGTCCAGGTCGAGGTCTTTAGCTTCAAGCAGTCTTTGCCGTGAGTAGTCGGACCGTAGGCCTTTCACAAAGGCATCGCGGATATTATCTTCCGTATTTTCAACAGCCGTCACCGCTTTAAAGTCACAGTTCCTGCCGAGTGCTCTTAGCGCCCGTAAAAATTCAGCTACAGACTCTCCTGGCTGTTGCGGGCGGGATCTTAGGAGGTGCCTGGTGTACATGTAATTTACCGGGCTGCGGTACTGCTGTTTCAGTAGGTTGATAGCGGCCTCGTACGTAGTCGTGTCCTGTATGAGTGCGTATACTCTCGGGCTCGCTTGGGCGTTCAGAAGTCTTAGTTTGGATCTCTGCGGGGCGCCGGATTCTTCCAGGTAGGATTCGAAGCAGTCCAGCCAGTGTTTGAAGTTGAGGGCTGCGTTTGCTGCCTGTGGGTTTAGATCCAGGTACGGTGGTTTGAGGGCTTGCAGCCAAGCCGGCTGGTGTGGCTGTGCTTCTGGGAGGGCTTCTGGCTGGCCAGTAGTAGACATCTTTAAAATTTAGTCAATAAAATTGATATACCTATCAATTCGTCCAATAAAAGGCGACGAGTTAAGAACGTAACTAAAGGTTTTTATTGACTAAATAACAGAGCCCACCCTCGTGGGTGATCGGGTCCAACAAGGAGGAATACCAGCCAGTCGACTACCTTTATACCTGGGCAGGTAGGTGGAGCCATGGGCGGAGTCGGAGGTGGTCAGCCCAGGTATAACAGCGCGACAAGAGGCGACCTCGTATCGTGATACAACGGTGATAACAATACAACAGTGATAACTATAGTGTAACGATAAAGTGGTTTACCACAGTAGGGAAATGGGGTTAGAGAAATTGACGGGATTGAAGGCCGATAAATCCCCAGGGCCTGATAATCTACATCCTAGGGTACTTAAGGAAGTGGCCCTAGAAATAGTAGATGCATTGCTGGTCATCTTCCAAAATTAGATAGACTCTGGAACAATACCCATGGATTGGCAGGTAGCTAATTCACTGTTCAAAAAATGTGGTAGAGAGAAAACTGGGATTAACAGACCCGTAAGCCTGACATTGGTAGTGGGGAAAATGCTAGAGTCCATTATAAAAGATGTAATAGCAGAGCACTTGGAAAACAGTGACCGGATCGGACAAAGTCAACATGGATTTACAAAAGGTAAATCGTGCTTGACTAATCTACTGGAATTTTTTGAGGATGTAACTGGTAAAATAGATAAGGGAGAACTAATGGATGTGGTGTATTTGGACTTTCAAAAGGCTTTCGATAAGGTCCCGCATAAGAGATTAGCGTGTAAAGTTAAGGCACATGGGATTGGGGGCAAGTTATTGACTTGGATAGAGAACTGGTTGGCAGACAGAAAGCAAAGAGTTGGAATAAACGGCTCTTTTTCCAAGTGGCAGGCAGTGACTAGTGGGGTACCGCAGGGATTGGTCCTTGGACCCCAGCTATTCACAATATATATTAATGATCTGGACGAGGGAACTAGATGTAATATCTCCAAGTTTGCAGACGACACAAAGCTGGGTGGGCGTGTGTGCTGTGAGGAGGATGCCGAGGAACTCCAGTATGATTTGGACAGGTTGGGTGATTGGGCAGAAGCATGGCAGATGCAATATAACATGGATAAATGCAAGGTTATCCACTTTGGTGTCTAAAACAAGGCGGCAGATTATTATCTGAATGGCAATAGATTGGGAGAAGGGGGAAGTGCAACGAGACCTGGGCGTCCTTGTGCACCAGTCGTTGAAGGTAAGCATGCAGGTGCAGCAGGCGGTTAAGAAGGCAAATGGTATGTTGGCCTTCGTAGCGAGAGGGTTTGAGTACAGGAACAAGGATGTCTTGCTGCAGTTGTACAGGGCCTTGGTGAGATCACATCTTGAGTATTGTGTGCAGTTTTGGTCGCCTTATCTGAGGAACGATGTTCTTGCCATGGATGGAGTGCAGCGAAGATTCACCAGGCTGATACCTGGGATGGCAGGAATGACGTAGGAGGAGAGATTGGGTCGATTGGGATTGTACTCGCTGGAGTTTAGAAGAATGAGAAGGGATCTCATTGAAACTTATAAAATTCTAACAGGACTAGACAGACTAGATGCAGGAAGGATGTTCCCGATGGCGGGGGAGTCCAGAACCAGGGGTCACAGTCTAAGGATAAGGGGTAAGCCATTTAGGACAGAGATGAGGAGGAATTTCTTCACCCAGAGAGTGGTGAACCTGTGGAATTCTCTACCACAGAAGGCAGTAGAGGCCAATTCATTAAATATATTCAAGAAGGAGTTGGATATATTTCTTAAGGCTAAAGGGATCAAGGGATATGGGGAGAAAGCAGGGACAGGGTACTGAATTTGGATGATCAGCCATGATCGCATTGAATGGCGGAGCAGGCTCGAGGGGCCGAATGGCCTACTCCTGCTCCTATCTTCTATGTTTCTATGCTTTATTTTGGAGCAGCCTGCATCGCCTGTGCCAGTTCTTTGTCGTGAAAATATTTCCAGTTATTTATGAAAGTAACATTATTATATCAACTGGTTTATTTGAACTCCCATCCTTTGCTAAACAACTGAAGTACACATTACGTTGCATTCAAGATATTCCTCGCAATGCAAGGTTGCTGGTCCTGTTGTTTACTTATCACAAATCTCCCAATTCCGTCTCCAAGATGGTGGCCCTATAGCTTTGCTGTCCACATGTCCAAAGTTGCCTTCCCACCTCCCTGCAGGTCACCTTCCCTGCCAGATTCCTCCTCCTTACCTCCCCGAGTAGCAAAAGCTGTGTTTCTGGTTGATGCGGGATCGGAGAAAAGAATTCTTCAAATATTTTCTCCAGCAGTGGGGAAATTAATGTTATTTAAAATATCTGCTCGTCAGTATTTAAACAGGCTTTCCCCAATCACTGCTGGGGAAATCTTTTTAAGAATTCCCCCCCACCATAATTGAATTTCCCTGCTGCAACTGATCCCATGCCATAACACTTATCCTGAAGGATTGATTGTGGCAAGGATACAGACTGGTCATAGGGGTGGGGGATTTGTTCAGTGACTTGGGGAAACCAATGTTATATTTAAAATACTCAGCTGGATTTTAACTAATACAGATTTCCCCAACTCAGTACTCCGGAATAATGTATCCAGTTTTAGCCTCCTCACATGGTGGGGGTTATTGAGGCTTTAGAAAGGATACAGAGGAGGACCACAAGACTGATCCCCAGTTTAAAACACCTTCGTTACTCAGATAAGCTCAAAGAGCTTGGTCTGTATACTTTAGAGTGTAGACTCAGGGGCGATTTGATCGATGTTTCTAAAATAATGTGAGATTAAAATGGTGTTTATGCGGACCAGTTATTTCAACTAGTTAAGTTAAGGATGACCAGGGGGTCATGCTTACAAGTTCAGTAAGGACAGAATTAGGTTGGATGTTAGGCAGTTCTTCTTTTCCCAGAGAAAAATTGACCTGTAGAGCACGTATTCCTCGCAGTGCTCCTGCAAATCTGTTCCTGGTTCTGCCAAACCTTTGCAGTCTCGCAATACTGCCACACCCCATGATCCTCATTCTAAAACATCAGGATCAGCCTCCCCCAACTCCTTTATGCATTTCCTACATCCATCTTCCATACCATCTTCCTCTGTATCCTTGGCTTTAAACAACTGAAACCAAGCACAAACTTTTGATAATCAAGGACAACTGATTTTGTTCACATGCAAATAATCATACAATTTGAGCCTCAAAATATCATCCACACTGACTGATTCAATGACTGCAAATCAGTTGCCATTATTATATATTAAAAGTAGCAAAAACAAGACATCTTCCGACTCACTACAATGCCACAGGAACTCCCCTAGTCTTCAAAGAAAGTAAAACGCTGATCTATTTCCTGACCATTAGATACCTATAGGAGGGGTGAGGTAACAGGGAGAGCAGCCCACCAGTTGCCAAGCTAGAGAAACTTCCTACAACAATCTTTAACTGATCCCATTTACACAAGTTTATCACAGGGAGTACCTGAGCAGTCAGTCCCCTTAAAAAGAGATAGGCCACGTTGATGTCTAAACATATACAGTACAGCCATACTCTACTTGGTGAGTAATACCACAGGTCATCAGCTAATCTACAATATGAAAAGTTTTGCATATATAGCACAAACTTCCTGTATTTCCAGGAAGTAACCAATAGCATCACCATCACAAAGACTGCCCCCCTGTAAAATTGACCTTGCCTCAGCCCATCTGCTGCTGAAACCGTCTTTGTCAGCTCCACTATTCCAACACACTCTTAGTGGGCCGCCTATGCTCCACCCTCCGTAATCTTCAGCTCACCAAAATTCTGCTATCCGTATCTTATCCCACACAGTCCCACTCACCCATCATCTCTGTCTTCACTAACCTATATTGATTACAGGTCTCCCAATGTCTCATATAAAATTCTCATCCTGGTGTTTAAATTTCTTCATGGCCTCACCCCTCCTCAAACTCTCCGTTCCTCTGACTCTGGCCTTTTGTGCATCTACTCCACCCCACCATTGGTGGCCGTGCATTCAGCCGCCTAGGGCCCCCACTCTGGAATTTACTCCATAAACCCTTGGCCTCCCCACTTCCCTCTCTTCCTTTAAGACCATCCTTAAAACTCAGTTCTTCGGTTAAGCTTTTGGTCACTGCTCCTAATAGCTCCCTCTTTGGCTCAGTGTTCATTTTTAAATATTCTGGGGTCCTTTACCCCCCTTTCATTTGCTCCTATTCATACCTACTGAATATCCTTGCCTTCCTCTCCTTTCCTACTATCACTAGCAACACCCACTTTGAGTGGCTATGCCTTTCTCTCCCTACCACCTCTCACTACTCCACTCACCCAGAACACCGAAGCTTTCCTACAGCTCCAAGTGTCTTTGCCATACCCGATTCCTTCATGTTGCTTCTACAGCCGCCTAGGACCCACTACGGAGTGGCAGTCACCAAGCACCCATACTTTTCCCCCCTCAACAGCCCATCTGTCCGCAACAAAAAAGTACTTACTGCCATGCCACTCCCTCCATATCTCAGGGATCCCACATCCCAATACTCCACCCCGGCTCATCCTTCTCTAGGGCTACTAGATGCGGCAACTCTCACAAGCGATCACAAGTCCTTACATCTAGCCCAATGTTCCTAGACCCCATGTACCCCAATTCAAATGTCCCCAAACTCCAACCCCATTACTACACCACCACAGGTTCCCTTCATAGGAACAGGAGTAGGCCATTAAGCCCCTCAAGCCTGTTCACCATTCTATTAGATCATATCTCAACTGATCTGTACCACAACTCCATTTACCAACCATTGTGCCATAACCCTTGATACCCCAACCCAACAAAAAATCTATTGCTCTCAGTCTTGAAAATGTCAACTGACCCAGCACCCAACCTTTTGGGAAGAAAGTGTTCCAGATTTCCACTACTCTGTGCGAAAAAGTGCTTCCTGATTTCATTACTAAATGGACCATCTCTATTTTTAAGATTATGTCTCTTTGCTCTAGATTTCCCAACCAGAGGAAATAGCTTCTCTATCTACTCTCCTGAAACCCTTTATCGTTTTAAAGACCCCGATTAGATCACCCCTCAACCGTCAAAACTCAAGGGAATACAAGTTTATGCAACCTTTCCTCATAATTTAGCCCTTTAAGCCCCAGTACCATTCTAGTGAATCTGCACTGTACCCCCTACAAGGCCAATATATCTTTCCTTAAGTTCAGTGCCCAATAAACACAGTACTCCAGATGGGATAGGACCAAGGCTCTAAAACTGAAGCATCACTTCCTCATTCCTAACCCATTAGACTTTTTGATTATTTTTTGTACCTGTGCACTAGATTTTAGTGATTTAAATTTTTTATTTTTTATTTATTCATTCACGGGATGTGTGCATCGCTGGCAATCCAGTATTAATTGCGCATCCATAATTGCCCTTGAGAAGGGGAGATGAGCCCCCTTCTTGAACCACTGCAGTCAGTATGAAGGTAAGGAGTTCCAGGATTCTGACCCAGTGACGATGAAGGAACAGTGATATATTTCCAAGTCAGGATGGTGTGTGACTTGGAGGTGGTGGTGTTCCCATGCGCCTGTTACCCTTGACCTTCTAGGTGGTAGAGGTCTTGCGTCTGCGCTCACTTGGAGGTCGAACTCCAAACCATCGTCAACACCTTCACTGAAGCGTATGAGAGCATGGGCCTTACACTAAACATCCGTAAGACAAAGGTCCTCTACCAACCTGCCCCCACCACACAGTACTGCCCCACCCCCCCCCCCCCGATTATCAAAATCCACGACAAGGCCTTGGACGTGAACCACTTTCCATACCTCAGGAGCCTACTGTCAACAAGGGCAGACGTCGACGACAAAGTCCAACACCGCCCTCAGTGTGCCAGTGCAGCCTTCGGTTGCCTGAGGAAGAGAGTGTTTGAAGACCAGGACCTCAAACTCGGCACTAAGCTCATGGTCTACAGAGCAGCAGTGATACACGTCTTGCTGTATGCCTCAGAGACATGGACCATGTACAGCAGGCACCTCAAAGCACTGGAGAGGTACCACCAACGCTGCCTCCGCAAGATCCTGCAAATCCATTGGCAGGATAGGCGCACCAACCTCAGTGTTCTTGCTCAGGCCAACATCGAAGCTTTGACCAAGCTCAATCAGCTCCGATGGACGGGTCACATGGTCTGCATGCCCGATACGAGACTCCCAAAACAAGCGCTCTACTCGGAGCTCCGGCACGGCAAGAGAGCCCCAGGTGGGTAGAGGAAATGCTTCAAGGACACCCTCAAAGCCTCCTTGAAAGAGTGCAACATCCCCACCGACACCTGGGAATCCCTGGCCCAAGACCGCACAAAATAGAGAAGCATCCGGGAAGGCGCTGAACACCTCGAGTCTCTTCGCCGGGAGCAAGCGGAAGCCAAGCGCAGGCAGCGCAAGGAGCGCACGTCAACCCAAGCACCCCACCCACCCGTTCAACCACCGTCTGCCCCAGCTGTGACAGAGACTGTAGGTCCCGCATTGGACTCAGTCACCTGCAAACTCATTTTTAATATGGAAGCAAGTCATCCTTGGTTCCGAGGGACTGCCTAAGAGAGAGAGGTAGAGGTCACAGGTTTTTGCACATGGACACTCCTCCACAGCTCTGAATCTATTAAGAAAATATTCCTATTTGTCTTTTCGGATCCAAAGTGGATGATTTCCCCACATTGAACTCCATCTGCCATAATCTTTTGCACTTATTCTGGGTGTGTTACTTTACAACTTCCTGCTCCCATCCACACAACTTACTATGCCTCCTAACTTGGTGTCATCTGCAAACTTGGATATACAACTCTATTCTTTCATCAGTCATTTATCCTTACACTCTGTCTCCTGCCTTCCAAACAATTACCAACCCATGTCACAGGGTTATGTCTAATTCCATGTGCTTTCATTTTTGCTAATAACCTCTTCTGCGGAACTTTATCAAATGCCTCCTAGAAGACCACATGGACAACATCCATATTACACTCTCCTATCTACCATGCAACTGACCACCTCAAAAATTCAACTAAATTAGTCAGATATGCCCTATCCATCACACATCCATCCTGACTCTCTGATGCGCTATCAATTACTCATAAAAGACTGAGAGTTAAGAGAGTAACTAAAGGCTTTTATTAACAAAAGAATGAAGGTCTGCCTCGAGTGGTCGACCGGTCCAGAAATACAAAGGGCTGGGGAGCAGTCACCTTTATACTAGGACTTGTGGGAGGAGTCAGCCGAGGCATGTCCAGGCATGTACACAGTGGAATACAAACAAACAGTGGTTTACCACATTCACCCCTTGTTTAAAATTGAGTCCGGCGGGGTGAAGTGTATTAAAAGTTAGTGTATTGGAGTCTCTCCGGAGGCCTTGTCTGCCGCTGTGATCGGCGTGGCGACGGCAGGGGTAGTGGAGCTTCCGGCGTCGAGTCCTGCGTGGGCTGTGGCACAGGCGTGTCGTCCTCGTAGATGTCGAGCGGGTCGCGGGGCCCAGGCCTGCCGTCTGCTGGGGCTGGATATCGGATCGTGGGGGGGGGGGGGGGGGGGGGGTGGTAGTGAGTAGTGGGTTACTGCGGCCCCCGAGGGTGGAAGGTCTCTTATGGAGACTGTGTCCTCCCGCCCGTCCGGGTATGCAATGTAAGCATACTGGGGGTTGGCGTGGAGGAGGTCGACCCTCTCGACCAGGGGGTCCGTTTTATGGGTCCTCACGTGCCTTCTCAGTAGGACCGGCCCTGGGGACGTCAGCCATGGCGGTAGCGATGTCCCCGATGTGGACTTCCTTGGGAAGACAAACATTTTCTCATGAGGGGTGGCGTTAGTGGCAGTGCAGAGCAGTGACCGAATAGAGTGGAGCGCATCGGGGAGCACATCCTGCCAGCGGGAGGTTGGAAGGCCCCTAGACTTTAAGGCTAGCAGGGCGGCCTTCCAAACTGTCGCATTTTCTCTTTCCACCTGTCCGTTCCCCCGGGGGTTGTAACTGGTGGTCCTGCTTGTGGCAATACCCCTAGTTAGCAGGTACTGACGGAGTTAGTCGCTCATAAACGATGAGCCCCGGTCGCTATGGATATAGCTGGGGAAACCGAACAGGGTGAAGAGGTCGTTCAGACATTTAATGACCGTGGCACTGGTCATGTCCGGGCAGGGGATGGCGAACGGGAAACGGGAGTACTCATCAATAATATTGAGGAAGTACACATTGCGGTCGGAGGAGGGGAGAGGCCCTTTAAAATCAATGCTCAGGCGCTCGAAGGGGCGAGTGGCTTTTATCAGGTGGGCCCTGTCTGGTCTATAAAAGTGCGGTTTGCACTCAGCGCAGACTTGGCAGTTCCTGGTCATGGTCCTGACCTCCTCAATAGAGTAAGGCAGGTTGCGGGCCTTGATGAAGTGGAAGAACCTGGTGACCCCCGGGTGGCAGAGGTCATTGTGGAGGGCCCGCAGTCTATCGATCTGCGCGCTGGCGCAGGTGCCACGCGATAGCACATCCGGGGGTTCATTGAGCTTCCCGGGCCGGTACAAGATCTCGTAATTGTAGGTGGAAAGTTCGATTCTCCACCTCAAGATCTTGTCATTTTTGATTTTGCCCCAGGGAAAAGAGGTGGGCTTGATCAGCGGATGGGCCTTGTCCGCATAGTAGGGGACCCACTGGGCATAATAGGAGAAAAACCCTAGGCACCTCTTCAGGGCCTTGAGGCAGTGGGGTAGTGGGAGTTCCATAAGGGGACGCATCCGGTCGGGGTCGGGGCCGATGACTCCGTGTTCCACAACACAGCCAAGGATGGCGAGGCGGTTTGTGCGGAATATGCACTTCTCCTTGTTATATGTCAGGTTCAGGAGTTGGGCGGTGCGGAGGAATTTTGAGAGGTTTGCGTCATGGTCCTGCAAGTCACGGCCGCAGATGGTCACATTGTCCAGATATGGGAAAGTGGCCTGCAACGCATTTTGATCTACCATCCGGTCCATCTCCCTTTGGAAGACGGAGACCCCGTTGGTGACGCCAAAGGGAACCCTAAGGAAGTGGTAGAGGCGGCCGTTTGCCTCAAAGGCAGTATACTGGCGGTCCTCAGGGCGGATAGGGAGCTGGTGGTACGCGGATTTCAGGTCAATGGTCGAGAAGACGCAGTACTGCGCGATCTGGTTGACCATATCAGCTATGCGGGGGAGTGGGTAGGCGTCCAGCAGGGTGTAGCGATTTATTGTCTGGCTGTAGTCGATGACCAGGCGCTGCTTCTCGCCGGTCTTAACGACCACAACCTGGGCTTGCCAGGGGCTGGTGCTGCCCTCAATAATCCCTTCCTTCAGGAGCCGCTCCACTTCGGTTTTAATGAAAACCCTGTCCCCGGCACTGTATCGCCTGCTCTTTGTGGCGATGGGCTTACAGTCGGGGGTGAGGTTAGCAAACAGTGGTGGGGGGGGGTGACTCTGAGTGTGGAGAGGTTGCACCTGGTGCGCGGCGGGCAATTTGGGAGCTGCTGGCTGCGGACTGTGAGTGGGGGTAGGGGTCCACCGTACGCCATCGTAACACTTTTAAGGTGGCACTGAAAATCTAACCCCAGCAGGACGGCAGCGCAGAGGTCGGGCAGGACCAGAAGTTTAAAATGATCGTACACGGTCCCGTCTACTACGAGTGTCACTACGCAGTAGCCGCCGATGTCCGCCGACTGGGACTCGGAGGCCATAGAAATCCGCTGGTGCGCAGGCAGGACTGGGAGAGAGCAACGCCGCACCGTGTCGGGGTGGATGAAGCTCTCCGTGCTCCCAGAGTCAAAAAGGCAGATTGTATCGTGGCCATTTACCTTAATGTCCATTGTGGAACTGGCCAGCTGGTGCGGTCTCGCTTGGTCCAGTGTAACGGATGCCAGCGTAGGGGTCGGTGTGTCGCTGCGGGTATCAGATGAGGCGGTGTTGGGGGCCTGCTGCGTTCCGGCTGTCATCCAAGATGGCGGCGTCCATGATCCCCATGTGGCTGGAGGCGTCCAAAATGGCTGCTGTACCGGTGGTTTGCACATGGCCGGGGAGGCCCAAGATGGCGGCCCGCATGGCCCACACGCGGCGCTGCTGGGGTTCGGGGTGGCTTTGGCCCTGCAGACGTTAGCGTAGTGTCCGTTCTTCCCGCAGCCCGAGCAGATCGCGTTTTTCGCCGGGCAGCGCGCTCTGGGGTGTTTTGCCTGGCCACAGAAGTAGCATTTCTGGCCTTGGGGCACTGCTGTCTGGCCTTGGGACACTGCTGCGGTAGTTGGGCCGTTGCTGGGGTGTGGCTGGGGTGGCACGGCGCTATGAGGCGGTCCTACCGTGTCCCAGGCTGTCATTCCCCGCGGCGTCCACGGTGCAGAGGAGTAGGCATCCATGCCCCGGTAGGCTGCATCCAATGATAGTGCGAGTTCAGAGGCCTTGTTGAGGTCGAGGTCACTCTGCTCCAACAGTCGCTGTCGGGTGTAATTGGATCTGTGGCCCGCTACAAAAGCGTCCCGGATAAGTTCCTCTGTGTACACGGCGGCCTTTACATCCTTACAACCACAGGCCCGGCCAAGCACAGACAGTGCCTGAAGGTATTCCACGGTCGATTCCCCAGGTTGTTGTTTACGACTCCCCAGAAGGTGCCTGGCGTACACTTCGTTCACTGGGCGCATGTACTGGTCCTTGAGGAGCTTGATAGCGTCCGCGTATGAGGTCGCGTCTTGGATGACCGAGTACACTCGGTGGTTCACTTTGGAGGTCAGGACATCCAGTTTGTCCTCGTCCGATTTGATTGCTGCGGAGGCGGTCAGGAATTTTTCGAAACACTTAAGCCAGTGAGTAAACTTGGTGGATGAGTCCGCCTCCCGATGATCTAAGTCCAGGCATGCTGGTGTGAGGATCTTCTCCATTATAAAAATTGTGTTAATAAAATTGATGTGCTATCAATTACTCATAAAAGACTGAGAGTTAAGAGAGTAACTAAAGGCTTTTATTAACAAAAGAATGAAGGTCTGCCTCGAGTGGTCGACCAGTCCAGAAATACAAAGGGCTGGGGAGCAGTCACCTTTATACTAGGACTTGTGGGAGGAGTCAGCCGAGGCATGTACACAGTGGAATACAAACAGTGGTTTACCACACTCTCTTTGATCAGCTCATACATTTCCAAGTGCTCAGTTGCTCTGTCTCTGATGACAGACTCTTGCAACCTTCCCACCACTGGAGGTTAAACTGACTGGCCTGTAGTTACCTGGTTCCTCACTCCTTCCCTTCCTAAATAATGACATTTTCAATTTTCCAATTCAAAAGGCACAATTATTGAATCTAGAGAGCCGTCCCTCATACTCCCAGATCCAAACATATTCACACTGAACCTTCCCCACTAGTGCACACCCCAACAAATTTCCCATGATACACTTCCACCACCCTACACTTCCACCACCCTACACACTAACTCCCTTCTTCCAGTAATGAAACCCTGATACTTCACGCCCAGCACACACTCACACCCTAATATGCCTGTCCTACTTTCAATATTTGTCAATTTTTGGGCTTTGCATTACTATTTAAATAGTAATAGGAAGCAGAAAAGTAGATTTGGTAAGAGGGTACAAGATTACATTAAATTCAGTAAGATTACAAATGAATTAATGGTTAATCGACAAGCTATTCAACTTTGCAAGAGATTGTACAAGTCAAGGTTCAATTATGGAAACTGCTACGAAAGTGTTGCAAGAGAAGCTAATTTAATAACAAAAATTATAACACTACTGCAATTTGGGAGTTGACAGAGACAAGGACCCCGGTAATAATGGAAAGGCGGGAAGGTTGCGGGGGAGTCCGGCAGGAAATTAGCAGTAGGACGCCGTAGCCGGGGACCCATGGGAACGATCCCCAGCAGTCCGGGGGGTGGGGGGGCGATGTACGGCAAGGAGCCGGACATCATGACATCACCAAAATGTCTTTAAGAGACTACCTCCATAATGAATCTCCCAATAGTAACCTAGGTACCACTGGTGCCGTGGATAACACTGAATGAACAAATATCAATTCAAGTAACCACAGCATCAGTAAGAATATCAGGTAATACAATGGGCTAGAACGTGCCAAGATTTCCATTTCTACTGTAGCAAACAGTGATTGCAAATATTTGTTTCAGATATTCCTTTGCATAATTTTTAAATGACATATGTTGAAGGGGTGGGGGAACGAGAAGGGTTGGTTCTCATCGATTTAAAATGTGCATTTACATTACAACTTGGTGTCATGTCAGTGTGAAGCCAATAGGGATTGACCAAATTCTGGAGACATTCTCTCACCCAAAACCATTAAAAAAAAAATAATTCTGACCATTTGTCTCAGTACAGTTTGTCGGACCATGCAGTCTGCAAATCGACTTCTGTGTTTGTTTCCATTGCAACAGTGGTTACACTTCAAAAAGGTGCTATATAAATAAATGATCTTTTTCTTGCATTGCTTGGAATTAATTTAAGTGTTTACAATGTGGACGCTGCCACTTGGACTATCTAAATATTTTTTTTTAATTAACTGCAGGAGAGGAACTTTATGCAAGTTGCCTCATGGATAGAAGAAATAGCATTCCAGTTAGGCAGTGTAAATAGGGTACTGCATGACTCAACCTATACTTAAGTTAAATCAGTATTATTGTATGCTACTTGACGAGCAATAATAGTATTGGCTAAAATTTTACCACTATAAGGAGTAAACAGTAATGATGTAAAAATATATTTTAGAAGTACCTATACATTATTTACAAAATAATTTTATTCCGAAAAAATTGTGCATGGATTCTGAATAATCATCAAGGCAGAAGTGAAACAATTATTCTGGGGTCCACTACAATTAGAGAAAATCTGCTGGAGGTTACAGTACAACACGGTGGCATTATCAACTAGTCTTTAAACAAAATTAACTGTTCAGTTTAGCAATGGCAATACATTTTAAAGTGACAATTCACAGGATTTCCCAGCACTTGGGTTTGTGAACTGTAAAGAAAAAGTATGAAGTTAGGACCATCAAGGTGGTTAGTATTAAAAACAGTGGGGAAGAGGTCTAGATTTTAACAAATACCTACCATTTGTACACTCCTGCCTTAAAAGGAATAATTTACTATAAATTAAACCCTGCTTATCTAAAATTCATCTATAAAATCAGGATTAACTGCTACCATTGAAAAAGGATGGTAATTGGTGTACAGATCTATAGCTATAAAAAAAATATCAGCAGGCCTTGCAAACAGGAAAAACGTATAATTTGCGACCTGAAATATTAAATGTATATGAATATAAATACTGAAACAATTATCAACTGAATACTTCTGTCCATTACACAAGCAAATCTATAGAAACATAGAAAAATAGGAGCAGTAGGCGGCCATTCGGCCCTTCGAGCCTGCTCCGCCATTCAATATGATCATGGTTGATCCTCTATCTCAATACCATATTCCCGCTCTCTCCCTATACCCCTTGACGCCTTTTGCGTCTAGAAATATATGTATTGCACAAACCAATTAGATATTAAATTTATCACTGAACTTGATGCAGAGAACGAACATCATAAAAGAGAGGCAAGGAATTTAATTGATGGGCATTTTACAATACAACTTTTGATAGGTGCAATGGCTTGAGTAAGAAAGACTATACAAGGAATAGGCTGTTTGGCATAGTTATGATAAGAGTATTTTGAACTAAGAATCTAGATGGGAGGGAGATTTTTTTTGAAAATGTTCTTGCCCTCAAAAAGCACAATATGTTTTAGCCATTATTCTGAATGCTAAATTCTATTGGCTGGGATTTTCCTCTTTTATGCCCCCAACCTAAAATTTTCAGCCCATTTATTTTAACGGTGCATACTTCAAAAGATTGATTACAGCAATAGATAAAAAGGTAAATCTTTACTAATATAGTCTAAAAAATTGGGTAACCTATATCAAAAGGACTGTCTTAATTAAGTGGATGACTCCTTTTAAAATACTATACTGCCAAAATGAGGGTGGTCTCTGGATAATTTTGATAAAGTGTTACCCAAGGTTCTTTTTTCTATCTACTGTATATTAAAGAGAATGTTCCTTGACATCCACATGGTAAACATTCTCTATCATATAAAGTCAGCGAATTCTGACATTTTCATGTAGAAAGGACATCTACGCCTTTCTGGAACATGAAGTAGAAACATAGAAGATAGGAGCAGGAATAGGCCACTCGGCCCCTTGAGCCTGTTCTGCCATTTAATGAGATCATGGCTGATCATCCAAATTCAGTACCCTGTCCCTGCTTTCTCCCCATATCCCTCGATCCCTTTAGCCTTAAGAAATATATCCAACTCCTTCTTGAATATATTTAATAAGTTGGCCTCAACTGCCTTCTGTGGTAGAGAATTCCACAGGTTCACCACTCTCTGGGTGAAGAAATTCCTCCTCATCTCTGTCCTAAATGGCTTACCCCTTATCCTTAGACTGTGACCCCTGGTTCTGGACTCCCCCGTCATCGGGAACATCCTTCCTGCATCTAGTCTGTCTAGTCCTGTTAGAATTTTATAAGTTTCAATGAGATCCCCTCTCATTCTTCTAAACTCCAGCGAATATAAGCCCAATCGACCCAATCTCTCTTCATACATCATTCCTGCCATCCCAGGTATCAGTCTGGTGAATCTTCGCTGCACTCCCTCCATGGCAAGCACATCCTTCCTCAGATAAGGCGACCAAAACTGCACACAATACTCAAGGTGTGGTCTCACCAAGGCCCTGTACAACTGCAGCAAGACATCCTTGCTCCTGTACTCAAACCCTCTCACTATGAAGGCCAACATACCATTTGCCTTCTTAACCGCCTGCTGCACCTGCATGCTTACCTTCAGCGGCTGGTGCACAAGGACACCTAGGTCTCGTTGCACTTCCCCTTTTCCCCAATCTATTGCCGTTCAAATAATAATCTGTCTTCCTGTTTTGGCCACCAAAGTGGATAACCTCGTATTTATCCACATTATACTGCATCTGCTATGCTTCTGCCCAATCACCCAACCTGTTCAAATCATACTGGAGTTTCTCTGTATCCTCCTCACAGCACACACGCCCACCCAGCTTTGTGTCGTCTGCAAACTTGGAGATATTATATCTAGTTCCCTCGTCTAGATCAGTACCCCACTAGTCACTGCCTGCCACTCGGAAAGACCCGTTTATTCCAACTCTTTGCTTCCTGTCTGCCAACCAGTTCTCTATCCAAGTCAGTACCTTACCCCCAAATCCCATGTGCTTTAACTTTGCACGCCAATCCAATCTCTTATGCGGGACCTTATCGAAAGCCTTCTGAAAGTCCAAATACAACACATCCACTAGTTCTCCCTTATCCTACCAGTTACATCCTGAAAAAATTCCAGTAGATTAGTCGAGCATGATTTACATTTTGTAAATCCATGTTGACTTTGTCCGATCCTATCACTGTTTTCCAAGTGCTCTGCTATTATATCTTTTATAATGGACTCTAGCATTTTCCCCACTACCGATGTCAGGCTTACCGGTCTATAGTTCCCCAATTTCTCTCTACCACCTTTTTTAAATAGTGGGGTTACATTAGCTACCCTCCAATCCATGGGAACTATTCCAGAGTCTATAGAATTTTGGAAGATGACCAGCAATGCTTTTACAGTCAGTTTTTATGTTCCCTGGGACTACTGGAGCAAGGAGTTTATTAACTGAGACCAGAACTAGATGCGTTTTCCATGGCAATCCTTTTAAGTCTACGGAATTGAAACAGTCAATATTTGCGCAGCATGAGATTAAGATCACATATTATGATCACGGGCCGGGGAAAATAATGGAGCTGGTGTACCAAGCATCTTTTATGAATACAATTACCTTACTTCATTACTTATGTAACAAGAATGCCAGTTTCTGGTGGTAACCTCAAGTAACCTTGTTATCCTAGAGTGGTGCCCAGTGAGATGGATTGACAGCTGTATGTCCAGGAAGAGATACATCTTGGGCTACCTCTCTTAGCTTGTCAGTGCTTCTTGTATCACTATACAGGTAGACTATCCTTTATCCGAACTTCCGAAAACCTCAAGTTTTTTCGTTCAGCGTAAGTCGTGCGCACGACATGACCCGAGTGGCGCAAAACATGGCAGGAGTGGTCCTCCGGGGCCCAGAACAAGAATTCCTGCAGATTGTCGACACGCCGGCCTTCGCTCTCGATGTTAAGTGTGACTGAGGGAGCTCTGCCTTTCCCTGTGAGCAGGGCAGAGGGTCACAGAGTTCCTTCCTGGGTAGGAGATTGCAGGCCGAGCCGGGCAGTGTGAAGGAGGTACCGGGAGAGTGAACCCAACAATACAGCGACCCGTCCGATAGCTGCAGTGGCCCGTCCGATATTCTTTTCGCCCCCCCCACCCCCCAACCTGATTTGCGGGCCAGCTTAGCGTAGGAGTCAGCCAATATCCGGCTTTCCCACAACTGGCGGCGGCAGTCAAGCCCCAGACCCCCGCTAAGTCAAGGAATTCAGAGAAGCAGGAAGGGGAATGAGACACGGAACAGTCGCAAGAGGTAGCCTGAACTTTTAAAATTTATATTAAATACAAATACTAATTACCAAATTAATTTAATGTTCAGTTTCCCAGTCTGAAATAATACCTTCTGAAATCCGAAAACCGAAACACAGCTGGTCCCAAGGTTTTCGGATAAGGGATAGTCAACCAGTACCACAGTTCCTGTGTAACTCCATGGGCTATTACAACTCTTTCCCTAACTAGATTGGAGAAATCTGGAAGCAAAAGCACCAGTGCCACTAGTATTGCTCTATTATGGTCTTGCTAGAAGTCCACATCAGAGCAGAAACACAGGAAATGCCTCAAAAGAAAATGTTATTACCTCTCTGTAGTGCAGTCTCTGCATCCTTAACTAGAGATTCTGAAATTATTTTATACTTAAAATGTTTCACCTATCCAGCTTCCAAACAGCTACTTATCAAGTGGTAATTTATACAACTAATGGCATATTGTTATGTAATCCAAATACAGAAAGCTAGATGGGACAGTTTAAGCAAGCTACCCAAATGTCAGACTGAATAATTTATAGGGATAGGAGGGTGAATTTCCACAGAGCTTCTCCCACTCATTTGGCTGAAGAACCACGGAAACTGCGTACGGCACTCATGCCATATTTCTGGGTTTTCTGAGGCTTTTGCATTGAAGTGGTGACAGCCAACAGGGAGATCCCCCACAGAAATTCCCCTCCCCACCCAACTACCATCCCAGCTCCACACTCTCGCTCATCTCTTTAAAGGACCTTGAAATTGCCATTGCCTCCTAGATCCATGCCCACCTCTCCCTATCTGAATCTCTTCAGGTTCTGACCCTCTTACATTTAAAAAAACTGGTTAACGGATGTAGGCATTGCTGGCAAGGCCGGTATTTACTTCCAATCCCTAGTTGACCTTGCGACGGTGGGCTGTCTTCATGAACCGCTGCAGTCTGTATGGCGAAGGTGCTCCTATAAAGCTGTTCGATAGGGAGTTCCAGGATTTTGACCAAGCGGCGATGAAAGAACTGCAATCTATGTCCAAATCAGGATGGTGTGTGATGTGAAGGGGAACTTGAAGGTGCTCGTCCTTCTAGGTGGTGGAAGTTGCGGGTTTGGGAGGTGCTGCCAAAGAAGCCTTGGCGAGTTGCTGCAGTGCATCATGCATATAGTACACTGCAGCCATGGTACGCCAGTTACGAACACTATTCTGTGTGATTATGAATATGCTGCAATACCCCTCCTCGGGATCTATCCTTGGTCCCCACCTCTTTCTCATCTGCAGCTGTCCCCTGCACTATCATTCACAGACACATGGTCAGCTTCTACATGCTTGCTGAGAACACCAAGCTGTAGCTCTCCAACTCTTTTGACCACCTCCAGTACCTCCGTGCTGTTGGACAGCTCGTCAGACATCCCGTCTTGGATGAGTCATAGCTTCCTCCAGCTAAACATTATCCACATACTCATCTATGGCCCCCACAAAAAAAACCAGACGTTCACCACCAATACCATTCCCCTCGCTGGTCACTGTCTCAGGATGAACCAGACGGTTTGCAACATCCTGTTGGGCCCAAAACTGAGGATCAGACTGCATATGCTCTGCATCACAAAGACCACCTAAGTAACATCACCCATCGCCACACCCGCCTCAGCCCATCTGCTGCTGAAATCCTTATTCATGCTGCTGTCACCTCCAAACGGCACGGTGGCATAGTGGTTAGCACTGTTGCCTCACAGCGCTAGGGACCCAGGTTCAAATCTGGCCTCGGGTGACTGTCTGTGTGGAGTTTGCACATTCTCCCCGTGTTTGCGTGGGTTTTCTCCGGGTGCTCCGGTTTCCTCCCACAGTCCAAAGATGTGCGGGTTGATTGGCTATGATAAAAATTGGCCCTTAGTGTTAGGGGAGATTAAATACGCGGGGTTACGGGGATAGGGTTTGGGTGGGATGGTTGTTGGTGTAGGGACCGGGTGCTAGGGTTTGGATGATCAGCCATGATCTCGTTGAATGGCGGAGCAGGCTCGAAGGGCCGAATGGCCTACTCCTGCTCCTATCTTCTATGTTTCTAAACTCCAACACTCCTGGCTGACCCCAACCATGCTCCCACTCCCAATCTTCTCCCCTCTAATCTTCAATTTATCCAAAACTCTGCTGCCTGTATTCTATTCCACACCAAGTGTCATTCGCCCATCACAATTAGTACTCATTGATCTACATTGGCTCCTGGTCCTCCAACTTTCTCATCCTTGTTTGCAAATTCCTCCATGGCTCTGCCACTACCTCCGTACTCCCCCACAAATCTCTGCAACCTGCTCAAGCCCTACAACCTCCCTGCTCCAATACTCACCATTCCTGGCTCTGGACTCTTGTTTATCCCCCACACTGTCCCACAATTAGCAGCCATCCTTTGCTCTGGAATCCCCCTCCCCCAAACTGCTCGGCTTCTCCA
The DNA here is from genome assembly GCF_052327205.1 of Somniosus microcephalus. Classification (NCBI taxonomy): domain Eukaryota; kingdom Metazoa; phylum Chordata; class Chondrichthyes; order Squaliformes; family Somniosidae; genus Somniosus; species Somniosus microcephalus. The sequence continues at coordinate 39,059,576 of NC_140994.1, read as the reverse complement.
CCGATTCTCCTTTAAGATTATCTTTAAAATCCACCTCTTAGACAAAGCTTTTGGTCACCCCAGCTAGTCTCTCCCTCATTAGCTTGACATCCGTCTTCTTTACAACTCGTGAGGTTCTCAATTTAAAAACATTGTGCCAGAATTTACTGTAGCCAGCGAATTATTGGCACCCGCTGTTCGTTAGAAATTAAATAGGCATGAGCAAGTCTATGACCTTTTAGCGCTAGAAGTTGCTGTAAATTAGAGATCCTCTACAGGGTATCTAGGACGTGTGTGAACAGAGCAAGTAACTGTGTCTCCTTAACCAATCAAACTATTACAATAGCAAAATACTGCGGATGCTGGAAATCCAAAATAACAACAGGAAACTCTGGAAAAACTCAGCAGGCCAGGCAACTTCCGTGGAGAGAGAGAGAGAGAGAGAGTTAACGTTTCAGGTCAACGACCCTTCATCAGAACTGAGAAAAAAGCAGGAAATGAAACAGATTAAAAGGCCAGTTTGGGGGCTGGGAAATGGGGATGAAAGAACAAAAAGGAAGTGAAAAGACATGAAGAGATATTCACGACAAGACGAGATAGTAATAGAACAAGTAAAGAGACAAAAGACGGCTCGAGATGAAGTGTGAAATGTGCTGGCAGAATGAGAGACAGCTGCCATGTGGTGAGAGAAAAAAAAAGGGAAAAGGCACAAACAAAGGCATGGATAAAAAAATATTAAAATGTAATAACAGCCGAGGTTATGATCTGAAATTGTTGAACTCGATATTGAGTCCGGAAGGGGATTAAATACGTGGGGTTACGGCTCGGGTGGGATGGCTGTCGGTGTAGGGACCGGGTGCTAGGGTTTGGATGATCAGCCATGATCTCGTTGAATGGCGGAGCGGGCTCGAAGGGCCGAATGGCCTACTCCTGCTCCTATCTTCTATGTTTCTATATGTCTATGTAAGGCTGTAAAGTGCCTAAATCGGAAGATGAGGTGCTGTTCCTCGAGCTTACGCTGAGCTTCCGTGGAACAATGTAAGAGCCCGAGGACGGTGAGGTCTGAGTGGGAATGGGGTGGTGAATTAAAATGACAGGTGACCGGAAGCTCGGGGTCACCCTTACGGGCTGAACGGAGGTGTTCCGCAAAGCGGTCACCCAATAAACTATTATATTGTATTGACAGCACAGAAATAGCCTATTTGGCCCAACAGGCCCATGCCGGTGTTTATGCTCCACACAAGCCTCCTCCCACTCTTCTTCATCTAACCCCATCAGCATATCCTTCTATTCCTTTCTTCTGCATATGTTTATCTAGCTTCCCCTTAAATGCATCTATGATAGTCACCTCAACTACTCCCTCCTTGGTCAATTGAAGTATTGTTAATGAACAGCACAGGGTTTGAATTAGGGAGTGAGGAGTGCAAGTTAGAATAATGAAATTTAACATCAAATCAGGTACAGAAAGGAAAAAAAAAGTTTTAAATCTCCAACAATTAAAATTTGATGGAATGAAACTCCACACTTGTAAAAGCAAAATTTCTGCACCACACAGATTGTTTGGTAGTAATGAAGACTTATCACACTGTTAAAAAGGGTACTTAGGCTGAAATGGGCAAGCCCTAACTGTCTGTGGTTAGTTTCGTCCGTATCTATGATGCAAGTACAGGAACTACACGTCATTCCCTATCTCTAATCTCCTTCAGTCCCACAAAAGAGATATCTGCGTTCCTCTAATTCTGCCCTCGAGCATCCCTGATTATAATCGCTCAACCATTGGTGGCTGTGCCTTCTGTTGCCTAGCCCCGAAGCTCTGGAATTCCCTGCCTAAACCTCGCCGTCTCTCTATCCTCCTTTAAGGTAAGGAGACCTACATCAGAATGCTGTTCATAGACTACAGCTCAGCATTCAACACTATCGTCCCCAACAAGCTGGTCACCAAACTCTTGGCCTGAACACTTCCCTCTGCAACTGGACCCTGGACTTCCAAACAAACAGACTCCAGTCTGTCAAATTAGGTAACCACACCCCCACCCCCCCACCCCTGACCCTGAACACAGGGGCCCCACAAGGATGTGTGCTGAGCCCCCTCCTCTACTCCCTCTTCACCCACGACTGTGTGGCTGTTAATGGTTCCAACACCATCATCAAGTTTGCGGATGACACCACGGTAGTAGGCCAGATCACCAACAACGATGAGTCAGCCTACAGGGAGGAGGTCCAGCATCTCGTGAAGTGGTGCGCCGATAACAACCTGGCCCTTAACACCAAGAAAACAAAAGAAATCATTGTGGACTTCAGGAAGTCTAAAGGCGGAAGTCACACCCCCATCCACATCAATGGGGCTGTGGTGGAAAGGGTGGACAGCTTTAAGTTCCTCGGAGTCCACATCACGGAAGACCTCTCCTGGTCCCTCAACACCTCCTCTCTGGTGAAGAAGGCCCAGCAGAGCCTATATTTCCTAAGGAGGCTTAAGGGATGTAACCTATCACCCCTGATCCTCTCTAACTTTTACCGCTGCACTATAGAGAGCATCCTGACAAACTGTATCACAGTATGGTATGGCAGCTGTAGCTACTATGACCGGGAAAGCCCTGCAGCGGGTAGTCAAAACTGCCCAACGCATTACCGGCACCCGGCTACCGACCATAGAGCACATATACCAGAAACGCTGTCTACAGAGGTCACGGTCCATCATCAAAGACCCTACTCGCCCCAGCCACAGTCTGTTCGCCCTCCTGCCATCTGGGAGACGCTACAGATGCATTCGCACCCGTACGACCAGATTTAGGAACAGCTTCTTTCCCAGGGCTGTCATCCTACTGAACTCCACAAATAAACTCTAAAGCCTGCACATCTACCAATGCACTTTATTATGGTTATATTTATGTTAATATACTACAAGCCAAATGTATGTTGAATGTTTAAATGTCTTAATCCAAATGTACACTCTCGGGAGCCTCAAGCCTACATTTCGTTGTACTGCACTTGTGCACTAACAATGACAATAAAAGTTGATTTGATTTGAAGACGCTCCTTAAAACCTACCTCTTTGACCAACATTTTGGTCACCTGTCCTAATTCCTCCTTATGTGGCTCGGTGTCAATTTTTTTGTCTTAATACTCCTGTGAAGCGCCTTGGGGCATTTTACTATGTTAAAGGCGCTAGGTGTTATATAAATACAAGTTGTTGTTCAATACGTTAAAGGCAGTACATCCTCGAAGGATGCTGCCTGACCTGCTGAGTGTTTCCAGCATTTTCTGTTGCTATTTCAGATTTCCAGCATCCGCAGTATTTTGCTATTGTCTAAATACAAGTTAGTCATTAAATTAGGGAGCCAGATGGTGTGATGCCATTTTTGTGCAGTTTACAGAAGAGTGGCACATCTCAGATAGTAACTTTTGGATTTTCTCATTTAACTACACAGCTGTGCTTGCCTGAAATTGCTGTCAGATTTGTGTATAAATAATGCTGAGCGTTGTTATTTTTACAGTAAATTCTGGCCCGTTATATAAGTACAAGTTGTTGGAACTGTAAACACGTTAGACGTCTGCTTCAACATGTACAACCCAACTGCTAAAACTGCACTTATCAAATGAAACGGACAAAAGAAATCATGCAAACAAAAAAAACAGTACTTATGTATGTTAAATATATAATGAATATAATATGAAAGGAAGCGAATTTATTCGAGCAACAGCACGGAAGCAATATTCGCTATTATTACACAGCCAACCAAACAAACAATCGTTATGCAGTTACTAAATACCTCTGGTATGTGTTGCTAGCACCAACTCACTACATATGTCATACTCTGCTCACCTTGGAAAGCAACAAGCAAGTCGCCATTTCGTCTTTCGTAACTGATACACCGCGAGAATATCTGGGACTAGCTAGCGTGCGACTGCTTTCTGTTGCCGTTTGAAGGGCGGTGATGTTGGAGGACACACGGCACCTTATCCAAGTTTAAACACCAAGAATGATTTATTCAGCTGAGCAGAAGACGTCACTTAGCCCGCCACCATGTTTTTTTTTAAAAACCTGAAGTATGCTTTGGTTTCTAAACTTGGTTGACATTTAAATAAAATTCCGTTTATATGTAAAAAAAGTTACTTTACAGAATGGAAAAAGGTAACCGTTTCAAAAAATGAAAATTAAAGCCGCGAGCAATTTCTTTTCTCTCTTCACGATACAGCGATTGGCGTCTGGCAACCGGGCCGCCTGCGCCAAGTTGCCTGGTTATAGGAGAGCAGCCGCGGCCCCGCCCGCTGATGTCACTTCCATCCGGCTGCCTGTGTGTGTGTGTGTACACCCCGGCTGAACTGTGACATAGTCGCTGGCCTTTTGTTTCCTCGTCTTCGGGACTGCGGCTGAGGAACAAACGAGAGAGAGAACGGCTTCCTCCTCCGGTCATCATCACCGACACATTACCCCTGTGAGCCCGCTGGTGTCTCCCAAGCGCTGCTTTCGACCCACACCCCACGAAGCCGATATGTTTTGCTGTTTAAAGCGGCTGTCGCGTGGATAAGAACTAAGCTGAAGGTAGGAAGGGGGGGAACTTTTTTTTTCTCCCCTCTCTCCCTTTTCGGGCCTGAGGGGCCGCGATCGGTTTCTTCAAAAATCTAACAGCTCGCGGGTGGACCCTGTTTGAAAAAAAAACCCAGTAACCGAAAGGGCTCGAGACGTCTGTGCCTTTGGCTGGAAGCAAAAACTTGCGAGAAGCATTTGCAGTGTGGGAGGGAGGATAAATTCACCGATGACCTGTCTAATCCCGATACCGAATTCTTTTAAACCTTTTTTTCTTGTTTTTATAATTAATGGGGGGGGGGTTGTGTCTGGATATTTCAAAATAACGCGGCCCGGTTCGATCATTTTAACTTGGGAGCTGTGATTGACGTTCCCACCGACCAATGGGAGACGGCGCTGTAGCGACGTTCCCTCGGTTGAACCAATGAGCGCGAGGGAGGGGCGGGATGTTGGTCGAGGCCGGGTTCCGGGATACTCCAGCGGAGCCATTTATAAACCACAGCACGGAGAGTTGGTGCACACACACAAAAAAAAGGATTACTCTCCCGCCAGGTAGCTTCACAGAGTTGATTGTGGACGACTTGAATTTTAAGCTGATCCGTTTTTAAATGTGTTTTAAAAAAAAAAATTGGGACATTGTATTTTTGAAAAATGCGAGTGGTTGGTCACGAAGCCACTGGTGATTCCCCCCAGGATCATCTTTCGTCTTGGTCTCCGAGTGGTTAAGGAGTGAACGGAGACCAGTCACTTCCAGTGAGACGGCAAAAGTGCAGCAGTTAATCCAGCCCACAAATCTATGTATGTACAAGGCTCAATATTAGGCCCCCAAAGCCCATCGAACGAGCCATCCAACGTAGGTAAACAACATCACCATTATTTTTTTTAAAAAGCGGGCACAAACCAAGTAACTGCAGGCCAGGTAGCAAGTAGCGGGGAGATTAGTTGAATCCACTGTCAGGGTTAGAGAAAAGTATGAACTGATCAGGGAGAGCAAACATGGTTTCATAAAAAGATGGATAAGTCTAGTTTTCCTAGCCCTCTTCTACGATTTTTCAGTGCGAACATTCAGGGACGCGCTCTGTCATATCCCCGCCTCTGCGCCCAGCTATCCAACATTGAGGTCTGTGAAGGGGGTATAGAAATGGTTATGGCAGCCAGTGCCTTATGAAAGCAATAGCAAAATACTGCGGATGCTGGAAATCTGAAATAACAACAGAAAATGCCGGAAGCACTCAGCAGGCCAGGCAGCATCCGTGGAGAAAGAATTAACGTGACACTTCACCTTATGAAAGCACTCGTGTTAAAAGCTAGCACAAAGATATATTTTAAAAAAACACAAAAGGGCCAATGTATAAAATATGAAAGGGAGGAAGTACGCAACAGTTACACAGATTGCTGGTTAACTACAGCGGCTTGCATTTATATAGCACCTTTTAAAATAGTAAATGTCCCAATTCCCCTCAGAGACAAAAAGTTGTAATGGAAGAGTAAAGAAAATGATTGAATACATGGTTGAAAAGATAAGTTTGGAGGCTGCTTTTAAAGGTGGTAGCAAGTAGAAGTAGCAAAACAGTTGGGTTTAGGGAGGGAATGACAGACAATAGGACAGTACTGAGGAAGGCTCTACCACCATTGGGCAGGGAGGATGCACTGGTTGCAGTGGTATACTTGGTTCATGAAGTAGAATTATGTAACTAATTCTTGGTCTGAATTTCTGGAGCAAATCACAGTATGGTGTTGCATTTTATTATACATTACTGTGTTTCAATTGTATTTCACTATATTCAACAAAGGAGTAAAACATTTCCTGAAATCATTGTACAGGTATAGTAAATTTTGAAAAGCAATTTTGTTAATAAGGTGCAGTTATATTGTTTCATTTGTGTTACAGCATGGTAATTTCTGCTTGCAGTGATATAAAACCCTACTTGGGTTTGGCACCACTTAGTATAGCTCCAATATGGGTTTAAAAAGTGCTGGGGAAGAATCTGTTTGACCATTTGGGCACTTTGAATAAGCTCTGTGCAAGTTTTTTAAAGTCGTTTGCAAATGGAGATGTTCATATTCACAAAAGCATTAAAATTTACCAGAGGAGTAAAAGAAGATAATTTGTAGCCAGGCAATGTAAATCAGGAGGCAAAATACTGTGGATGCTGGAAATCTGAAATAGAAACAGAAATTTCCAGCATTTTCTGTTTATATTAATGTAAATCAGGTATTGCTTAAAATTGCTGTAAATAATGTAATACAATTACAACCTTAATTTTAAAAACTACAGTGTGAGTTACAGTTTGGAACTTGATGTTCTATATTTGCAATTTTCAGAATTTGGCTCAATCCTGGAAGGGGGAGGAGATAGAGATGGAAAAAAACTGTTATGTGGTAGAACCAGAAAAGTGATTAAAAATGAATGGAGCAATTTACTCTGGATTTCAGCTGTTTTAATAAAACAGCATTTCAGAATACTGTATAATCAGATGTGAATAAAACAAGTATGCACTGAATTGCTTAGTAATATTGTGTACTACATTGTGGATATGAAACACTTAATATTGGAACTTTTTTTCTTAAGGAATTAAAGAAGCTTCAATCAAGAGTAAGAATATGCGAGAAAAGAGAAATGACTCTGTAGACTTTGTCAAGGATTTTCAAGAGTATCTCACTCAGCAAACACAGCATGTAAACATGATTTCTGGTTCAGTTTGCAATGAAAAGGAACCAGAATTACTTCAGCCTGGTAAGGAAATGTATAGAGTACTAACTTACAAGGGAATTTAACTATTCAAACAATTATCTAACATGCTGTCCCTACCATTTATATTCAAGATAATGTTAATATCCAAGATATTGGATTAAAATCTCCCAAATATCTGCTTCAAAATTGAACTAACATTTTTAGAGAGAATTGGATGTTTTAGAGTGTGTCACATGTAGCACAATGCAAAGGTTCAGATGGTTCCCTAAACTGAGAGGAAACCTTGATTGGTCAGTTTGTACTTCAGGCATGTAACAAACAGCCAAGAATCTTTGTGCATGATGGTAAATAAAAAAGAACCGTCAGTACACTTACACTGAATTTTTCTGTCATTTGGCAGAGGTGTGGTACATGGAAGAAATTTAAAAATGCAAACTTTTCATGTATTTTGTAATACTTGGATTTACTGAATCTTTGAAAAAAGCTCAGTAAAAAATGGATGTGTCTTACCATGCTGAGAAGAGTTTTATGACACAAGTATGTAAGCATTCCTAGTTTATGCAATTTCATCATGCCTGATTGGCTATATTTTACTCTGTGCCAATGTGCTATTGATACCATATTACCGCCTGTCCTTGAGTTCCTGGTGTTTAGAAGGATTAGCTTTTAATCAATTTAAATTACCCATCAATTAACAATTAAATGGTTTGTGCATAGTCAATATATCTGTTGCATTTAAAAACATCCTTTCTATGAAGAAACCTAAGATTTTCAAATGCAGTTGACCTTGTATTTCTCTGAAGTGCATTTTAATGTGTATTGTATAATATGACGATGGATTGAATATGCACATTTATTTTTCCAATTTTCTCTTGCTCCTGGAATTAATGGCCTTATATGAGTTCTGACAGCCATTCAGTACTTCACTCGTGACTATTCTTCATGTGTGAGTCTCGACAATGAGCTTTGCTGTTCAACTGCAGCCAAATTCAAAGCTATCCTTGCGCAAAATCCGTATGCAGATTCCTACAGGAGTTATTGAACAGTGATCAGAAGTAGTCACCCTGACCAGTTATTACATCCCACTACCAGAACAGACCACTGATTGAACCTGAGAGCTACCTGGTCTGAATTGTTCTGTGCCTTTACCCACTGAGATATTAGGGAGGTGTGTAATAAATAAATAAAAACTGTAAGCATGTTGTAGTAGAAGCAAATGAGGGAAGATAACATTGAGAGCTTTTAGCATATTGAAAGTTTAGTGAAAGGCAGGGCCACTATTTTATAATGGTTGATTTAACTACCGTTTCTCTCCAGTCCTTGAACGTGCTTTCACCTCCCAAATCCGTGCCCATCTTTCCTGGAACTCCATGTCTGATTCCCTGCAATCTGGTTTCTGCCCCTGCCACAGTACTGAAACGGCCTTTATCAAAGTCACAAATTACATCCTCTGTGACTGTGGTAAACTATCCCTCCTCGTCCTTCTCAACCTGTCTGCAGCCTATGATGCGGTTGACCAGACCACCCTCCAACACCTCTCCTCTGTTGTCCTGCTGGGTGGGACAGCACTCGCCATCACCTGCAATTGCTTCTCTTCCAGCTCTTTCTCGACCCTTCCACTGTCTCTAATTTGTCACATTGCTTGTCCGACATCCAGTATTGCATGAGCAGAAATTCCCTCTTAACTAAATATTGGGAAGACCAAAGCCATTGTCTTCGATCCCTGCCAAAAACCTCGTTCCCTAGCCACCGACTCCATCCCTCTCTCCGGCAACAGTTGAGGCTGAACTAGACCGTTAGCAAACTTGGTGTCGTATTTGACAGAGATGAGCTTCCGACCACATATCTGCTCCATCACCAAGACCAGCTACTTCCACCTCCATAACATCACCTGACTCCGCCCCTGCCTCAGCTCATCTGCTGCTGAAACCCTCATGCATGGCTTTCTTACCTCTAGACTTGACTATTCCAACACAGTCCTGGCCGGCCTTCCATCTTCCACCCTCCATAAACTTGAGCTCATCCAAAACTCTGCTGCCCGTATCCTAACTCGCACCAAGTCCTGTTCACCCATTACCCCTGTGTTCGCTGACCTACATTGGCTTACGGTTGAGCAATGCCTCAATTTTAAAATTCTCATACTTGTTTTCAAATCCCTCCATGGCCTCACCTCTCCCTAGCTCTCTAACTTCCTCCAGCCCTACAATCCTCCAGCCCTACAATCCTGCAAGATATCTGTGCTCCTCCAATTTTGGCTTCTTACGCATTCCAGATTTTAATCGCTCCACCTTTGGCGGCTGTGCCTTCCTAAACCTCTCCGCCTCTTTTTCTTCCTTTTAAGACTCACCTTAGAACCAAGCTTTTGGTCATTCCCCTAATCTCCTTGTGTGGCTTTGTGTCAAATTTTGTTTGATGATGCTCCTGTGAAGTGCCTTGGGATGTTTTACTATATTAAAGGCACTAAAGGGTAAGTCATGCCAGGAGAGCCCAGCCCCGTGTTATGCTCCTCTTGCTCTATGTGGGAATTCAGGGACACTGCCGGTGTCCCTGGTGACCACGTGTGCCAGAAATGCATCCAGCTGCGGCTACTAGCAGACCGCATTGCGGCGCTGGAGCTGCGGATGGATGGGCTTTGGAGCATTCACGATGCTGAGAGGGTCGTGGATAACACGTTTGATGAGGTGGTCACACCGCAGGTAAGGGCTGCACAGGCAGAAGGGAAATGGGTGACCATCAGGCAGAGCAGTAGAGGCAGGCAGGTAGTGCAGGGGACCCCTGTGGCCATCCTCCTCTCAAACAGGTATACCGATTTGGATACTGTTGAGGGGGATGACTTACCAGAGGAAGGCAGCAGCAGCCAACTTCCCGGCACCAGGGGTGCTTCTGCTGCTCAGGAAGGGAGGAAAAAGAGTGGGAGAGCAATAGTGGTAGGGGATTCTATCGTAAGGGGAACAGATAGGCGTTTCTGTGGCCATAGACGTGACTCCAGGATGGTTTGTTGCCTCCCTGGTGCCAGGGTCAAGGATGTCACTGAACGGCTGCAGGGCATTCTGAAGGGGGAGGGTGAACAGTCAGAGGTCGTGGTTCACATTGGGACCAATGACATGGGTAGGAAGAGGGATGAGGTCCTGCAGCAAGAATTTAGGGAGCTAGGTAGCAGATTAAAGAGCAGGACCTCAAAGGTTGTAATCTCTGGATTACTCCCGGTGCCACGTGCTAGTGAGTATATAGGAATAGGAGGATAGAGCAGATGAATGTGTGGCTAAAGAGCTGGTGCAGGAGGGAGGGCTTTAGTTTCCTGGATCACTGGGCCTGCTTCTGGGGAAGGTGGGACTTGTACAAGTCGGACGGGTTGCACCTGAACCAGAGCGGGACAAATATCCTTGCGGGGAGGTTTGCTAGCACTGTTCGGGGGGGTTTAAACTAAAATGGCAGGGGGTTGGGAACCTGAGCAGGGAGACAGAGGAAAGGGAAACAGGGATAAATGCAAAAGATAGGAAGGAGAAAAACAAAAGTGGCAGTCAGAGAAATCAACGGTTTAAATCAAACATGGCCACAGTAAATAATAATTCTAATAGGTCTAAGGGCGTTAAAAAAACAAGCCTGAAGGCTTTGTGTCTTAATGCGAGGAGCATTTGTAATAAGGTGGACGAATTGGCTGCGCAAATAGAGGTAAATGAATATGATTTGGTTGAGATTACGGAAACGTGGCTCAAGGATGGCCAAGACTGGGAACTCAACATCCAGGGGTATTCGATATTCAGGAAAGATAGGCAAAAAGGAAAGGGAGGTGGGATAGCATTACTGGTTAAAGAAGGGATTAATACAATTGTAATGAAGGATATTAGCTCTGATGATGTGGAATCTATGGGTAGAATTGAGAAATACTAAGGGGAAAAAAACGTTAGTGGGAGTGGTATATAGACCTCCCAACAGTAAGGCGGAGGTTGGGGGTGGCATTAAAAGGGAAATTAAAGAAGTGTGCAATAAGGGCACAGCAGTCATCATGGGTGACTTTAATCTACATATAGGTTGGGCCAACCAAATTAGTAACAATACTGTGGAGGAGGAATTCCTGGAGTGTTTACGGGATGGTTTCCTGGACCAATATGTCGAGGAACTAACCAGGGATCAGGCCATCTTAGACTGGGTATTATGTAACGAGAAAGGATTAATTAGCAATCTTGTTGTACGGAGGCCCCTTGGGTCTGAGCGATCATAATATGATCGAATTCTTCATTAAGATGGAGAATGAAGTAGTTGACTCAGAGACGAGGGTCCTCAATTTAAATAAAGGAAACTACGATGGTCTGAGGAGCGAGTTGGGTAGGATTGATTGGGGAATGTCACTCAAAGGGTTGACGGTGGATAGGCAATGGCAAACATTCAAAGACCGAATGGATGAGCTACAGAATTTGTTCATCCCAGTTTGGCATAAAAATAAAACAAAAAAGGTGACTCAACCGTGGCTAACAAGGGAAATTAGGGATAGCATAAGATCCAAGGAGACGACATATAAATTGGCCAGAAAAAGCAATAATCCTGAGGATTGGGAGCAGTTTAGGATTCAACAAAGGAGGACAAAGGGATTAATTAAGAAAGGGAAAATAGAATGAGAGTAAGCTAGCAGGGAACATAAAAACTGACTGTAAAAGCTTTTATAGATATGTGAAGAGAAAAAGATTGGTGAAGTCAAACGTAGGTCCCTTACAGTCAGAATCAGGGGAATTTATAATGGGAAACAAAGAAATGGCAGACCAACTAAATTCATACTTTGGTTCTGTCTTCACAAAGGAGGACACAAATAACCTCCCAGAGATGCTGGGGAACATAGGGCCTGATGAAAGGGTGGAACTGAAAGAAATCAGTATTTGTAGGGAAATGGTGTTGGGAAAATTGATGGGACTGAAGGCCGATAAATCCCCAGGGCCTGGTAATCTACATCCCAGGGTACTTAAGGAAGTGGCCCTAGAAATAGTAGATGCATTGCTGGTCATCTTCCAGAACTCGATAGACTCTGGAACAGTACCCATGGATTGGAGGGTAGCTAATGTTACCCCACTATTCAAAAAAGGTGGTAGAGAAAAAGCGGGGAATTATAGACTGGTAAGCCTGACATCGGTAGTGGGGAAAATGCTAGAATAAGTACTTTCACTTTCATCTTTGAAGATCTTAAAAGGTAGAAATGTTGCCCGGCAGCAGATTCACAGAGAGACAGGGCCGAAAGCCTGGGACTCGATTTAAACCGCCCGGCCCAAAACAGCCCTGGCAACGCCTGGCTCCCCCAGCTAGTCTATTATAAAAGATGTAATAGCAGAGCACTTGGTAAGCAGTGACAGGATCGGACAAAGTCAACATGGATTTACAAAAGGTAAATCATGCTTGACTAATCTACTGGAATTTTTTGAGGATGCAACTGGTAAAATAGATAAGGGAGATCCAGTGGATGTGTATTTGGACTTTCAGAAGGCTTTCGATAAGGTCCCACATAAGAGATTAGCGTGCAAAATTAAGGCACATGGGATTGGGGGCAAGGTATTGACTTGGATAGAGAACTGGTTGGCGGACAGAAAGCAAAGAGTTGGAATAAACGGGTCGTTTTCCGAGTGGCAGGCAGTGACTAGTGTGGTACCGCAAGGATCGGTCCTAGGACCCCAGCTGTTCACAATATATATTAATGATCTGGACGAGGGAATTGGATGTAATATCTCCAAATTTGCAGATGACACAAAGCTGGGTGGGAGGGTAAGCTGTGAGGAGGGTGTCGTGAAACTCCAGTACGATTTGGACAGATTGGGTGATTGGGCAGAAACATGGCAAATGCACATAATGTGGATAAATGTGAGGTTATCCACTTTGGTGGCAAAAACAGGAAGGCAGATTATTATTTGAATGGCAATAGATTGGGAGAAGGGGAAGTGCAAAGAGACCTGGGTGTTCTTGTGCACCAGTCGCTGAAGGTAAGCATGCAGGTGCAGCAGGTGGTTAAGAAGGCAAATGGTATGTTGGCCTTCGTAGCAAGAGGGTTTGAGTACAGGAACAAGGATGTCTTGCTACAGTTGTACAGGGCCTTGGTGAGACCGCACCTTGAGTATTGTGTGCAGTTTTGGTCGCCTTACCTGAGGAAGGACGTTCTTGCCATGGAAGGAGTGCAGCGAAGATTCACCAGGCTGATACCTGGGATGGCAGGAATGACGTATGAGGAGAGATTGTGTCAATTGGGCTTATACTCACTGGAGTTTAGAAGATTGAGAGGGGATCTCATCGAAACCTATACAATTCTGTCAGGCCTGGACAGACTAGATGCAGGAAGGATGTTTCTGATGGCCGGGGAGTCCAGAACCAGGGGTCATAGTCTAAGGATAAGGGGTAAGCCATTTCGGACTGAAATGAGGAGGAATTTCTTCACCCAGAGAGTGGTGAACCTGTGGAATTCTCTGCCACAGAGGGCGGTGGAGGCCAGTTCATTAAATATATTCAAAAAAGAGTTGGATATATTTCTTAAGGCTAAAGGGATCAAGGGATATGGGGAGAAGGCAGGGACAGGGTACTGAATTTGGATGATCAGCCATGATCTCATTGAATGGCGGAGCAGGCTCGAAGGGCCGAATGGCCTACTCCTGCTCCTATCTTCTATGTTTCTATGAATGCAAGTTGTTAAGTCAAATTCATTTTCATTACTTGAATTTTGGAATTTTTACTAAGTTTTGGGGATCGCATTCCACAATTTGCCATTGTTAATGGTATTCCCTCTTCGGGTACTCTCTCTCTCTCTCTCCCTTTCAAAACAGCCGTTATCACCTCCCTCCTCAAATTCCACCCTCAACCCCTTTATCCTTGCAAACTACCGTCCCATCTCCAAACTTCCTTTCCTCTCCAATGTTCTTGAATGTGTTGTTGCCTCCCAAATCCATGAATCTCTTCAATCAGGTTTTTGCCCCTCCCACAGCTTTGAAGCAGCCCTAATTAGTCACAAATGACATCTTCTGTAACTGTGGTGTAGTATCCCTCCTTGACCTTCTCAACCTTGCTGCAGCCTTTGACATTGTCAACCACACCATCCTCCTCCACTGTCAAGCTGAGTGGGACTGTCTAGCTTGGTTCCTCTTACCTATCCAATTGTAGCCAGAGTATCTCCAGCAATGGCTTCTCTTCCCTTCCTGCACCGTTACCTCTGGAGTCCTCCCAAGAATCTATTCTTGGCCACCTCTAAGTGTTTGCCATGGCTCAGTGGCAGCACTCTCACCTGAGTTAAAAGGTTGTGAGTTCAAGTTCCATCCAGGGATATAATCTAGGCGGACATTCAGTTCAGTACTGAGGGGGTTCTGCACTGTCGGAGGTGCCATCCTTTGCACGAGATGTTAAATCAAGGCTCCCGTCTGTCCTCTTAGGTGGACGTAAAAGATCCTATAGCACTATTTCGAAGAAGAGTTTTGCCCGGTGTCCTGGCCAACATTTAGTGATGTTGGTTGAGAGATAAAACCGATTAACTGGTCATTTATCTCATTGCTGTTTGTAGGGCCTTGCTGTGTGCAAATTGGCTGCTTTGTTTCCTACATTACAATATTGAATGCGCTTCAAATGTACTTCATTGGTTGTCAAGTGCTTTGTGGCATCCTGAGGTGAAAGGCGCTATAGAAATCCAAGTTCTCTATCACTTCTCTTTCTCTTCTATATGCTGCCTCTTGGTGACCTCATCTTCCCTTCTCCTTTAAGACCCTCCTTAAAACCTATCTCTGACCAAGTTTTTAGTCACCCCTCCTAATATCTCCTATTTTGACTTGGTGTCAGCTCTGTCTGGTTAAACTTCTGTGAAGCGCATTGGGATATTTTCTTCTACATTAAAGGCGCTATGTCAGCTGTGGCTCGGTGGGTAGCACTCTTGCCTCTGAGTCAGAAAGTTGTGGGTTCAAGCCTCACTCCAGAGACAAAAATCTAGGCTGACACTCCAGTGCAGTACTGAGGGAGTGCTGCACTGTCGGAGGTGCCGTCTTTCGGATGATACGTTAAACCAAGGCCCCATCTGCCCCCTCGGGTGGATGTAAAAGATCCCATGGAACTATTTTGAAGAGCAGCAGGGGAGTTATCCCCAGTGTTCTGGCCAATATTTATCCCTCAATCTGTTTTTGTGTTGATTATCTGGTCATTGTCACATTGCTGTTTATGGGACCTTGCTGAGCGCAAATTGGCAGCAGTGTTTCCTACATTACAACAGTGACTCCACTTCAAAGGTATTTCATTGGCTGTGGAGCGCTTTGGGACATCCTGAGGTCGTGAAAGCTGCTATATAAATCCAAGTCTTTTTCTTTCCTTTCGTTTTGCTGGTATCAGGAATTGTATTCTGTAATTCTGTTCATTTTTTCGTGAAAACCTCAACGGTGGCCTTGGTTATTTATAGTCTTTTATGTTTTTATGTATACCTCAGATATTCTATGGTCTATTAATATTACTTTATTTTTGTTTATATAATTATATTTTAGACTACTTTTTAAAATTTGTAAAGTTGTTTTAGTCAATACTGTTGTTTTTATTCGCAGCTGGGACAGAAAATCATCAAAATGGAATCCACCATGCTTCTGTTGAAGTTTCTCTTGATGATGGCTCTGGAATAATAGGAGAAGGGCCAGAAAGAACAGCTGATGGAAAGCTGAAGTGTCAGTACTGTAACTATGCTAGCAAAGGGATAGCACGACTGATGGAGCACACCAGAATGCACACAGGTAATAGACTGTGCAGCAGATTAGCTTGCACAATTAAGCACCAACTATAGAGTATTGTTTGAGCTCATCAGCGAACTAGTTAGATAAAATAGTGAGTCTACCCACATGCAAATGATACAAGGCCCTGAAACATCTTCCATCAGTTCCTTCATATTATTGAATTTAGTATTCCCTTCTAGCTAATATCCCTGTTGTTAAGCATTTTACTGTGAAAACAAAATGCTCAAAAACAATGTAAAAATGTTAAAGCTAACTGTACCCTTTAAAAGAAACATTGGTGACAGTCCTGTTTTCAAAAATCCTGTGATACACATTTAAAAGATTTTTAAAGTCTGGTTTACACAAAATTTTCTATTTCGGCTGATTTTTAATGTTCCTGAATTATGCTATTTACATATCATTTCTTATAGTCCGAGTGAAACTCTGACTTAACTGCAGAACAGATTCATGCCCTCTAGCAACTGGATTGAGACTGCATAAATTCACTTCACCCAAGACCATTTCAGCTAGTTCACTCAATCTGGTTTGGATGCACTCTGCTCCTCGAGGTGAAAAGACGTTCTACTAGCCTACAGCACTACACAGCACCCTTGATGATACCAATTCTTAATGCACAGAGGGGTAGGGTACAGTTGCTTTTACAGTGCATTCTAGTTAGCATATTTTCATGGATTTATGCTACATAATGTACCACAGAATGCTGTTTTATTTTTGTTGTAAGCAAACATTTATCCAATATATAATATAGATAGACTCAGGCAGAGTTCCCATGGATTCGAGGGTAGCTAATGTAACCCCACTATTTAAAAAAGGTGGTAGAGAGAAATCGGGGAATTATAGACCGGTAAGCCTGACATCGGTAGTGGGGAAAATGCTAGCGTCCATTTATAAAAGATGTAATAGCAGAGCACTTGGAAAACAGTGACAGGATCGGACAAAGTCAACATGGATTTACAAAAGGTAAATCATGCTTGACTAATTACTGGAATTTTTTGAGGATGTAACTGGTAGAATAGATAAGGGAGAACCAGTGGATGTGGTGCATTTGGACTTTCAGAAGGCTTTCGATAAGGTCCCGCATAAGAGATTGGCGTGCAAAGTTAAAGCACATGGGATTGGGGGTAAGGTACTGACTTGGATAGAGAACTGGTTGGCAGACAGGAAACAAAGAGTTGGAATAAACAGGTCTTTTTCCGAGTGGCAGGCAGTGACTAGTGGGGTACCGCAGGGATTGGTGCTAGGACCCCAGCTATTCACAATATATATTAATGATCTAGACGAGGGGACTAGATGTAATATCTCCAAGTTTGCAGACGACACAAAGCTGGGTGGGTGTGTGTGCTGTGAGGAGGATGCAGAGAAACTCCAGGATGATTTGGACAGGTTGGATGATCTGGCAGATGCAGTATAATGTGGATAAATGTGAGGTTATCCACTTTGGTGGCAAAAACAGGAAGACAGATAATTATCTGAACGGCAATAGATTGGGAGAAGGGGAAGTGCAATGAGACCTGAGTGACCTTGTGCACCAGTCGCTGAAGGTAAGCATGCAGGTGCAGCAGGCGGTTAAGAAGGCAAATGGTATGTTGGCCTTCATAGCGAGAGGATTCAAGTACAGGAGCAAGGATGACTTGCTGCAGTTGTACAGGGCCTTGGTGAGACCGCACCTTGAGTATTGTGTGCAATTTTGGTCGCCTTATCTGAGGAAGGATGTTCTTGCCATGGAGGGAGTGCAGCGAAGGTTCACCAGACTGATGCCTGCGATGGCAGGAATGACGTATGAAGAGAGAATGGGTCGATTGGGCTTATATTCGCGGAGTTTAGAAAAATCAGAGGGGATCTCATTGAAACTTATAAAATTCTAACAGGACTAGACAGACTAGATGCAGGAAGGATGTTCCCGATGACGGGGTAGTCCAGAACCAGGGGTCACAGTCTAAGGATAAGGGGTAAGCCATTTAGGACAGAGATGAGGAGGAATTTCTTCACCCAGAGAGTGGTGAACCTGTGGAATTCTCTACCACAGAAGGCAGTTGAGGCCAATTCATTAAATATATTCAAGAAGGAGTTGGATATATTTCTTGAGGCTAAAGGGATATGGGGAGAAAGCAGGGACAGGGTACTGAATTTGGATGATCAGCCATGAGCGTTGAAAAAACAAGCCTGAAGACTTTGTGTCTTAATGCAAGGTGCATTTGGAATAAGGTGGATGAATTAGCTGCACAAATAGAGGTAAACGAATATGATTTGATTGGGATTACGGAAACATGGCTCCAGGGTGGCCAAGGCTGGGAACTCAACATCCAGGGGTATTCAACATTCAGGAAAATAGGCAAAAAGGAAAGGGAGGTGGGGTAGCATTGCTGGTTAAAGAAGGGATTAACACAATTGTAAGGAAGGATATTAGCTCTGTTAATGTGGAATCTGTATGGGTAGAACTGAGAAATACCATGGGGCAGAAAACGTTAGTGGGAGTGGTATATAGACCTCCAAACAGTAATGCGGAGGTTGGGGATGGCATTAAAAGGAAAATTACAGAAGCGTGCAATAAGGGCACAGCAGTCATCATGGGTGACTTTAATCTACATATAGATTGGGCTAACCAAATTAGTAACAATACTGTGGAGGAGGAATTCCTGGAGTGTTTACAGGATAGTTTCCTGGACCAATATGTCGAGGAACCAACCAGAGATCAGGCCATCTTAGACTGGGTATCCTATAATAAGACAGACTTAATTAGCAATCTTGTTGTACGAGGCCCCTTGGGTCGGAGCGATCATAATATGATAGAATTCTTCATTAAGATGGAGAATGAAGTAGTTGACTCGGAGACTAGGGTCCTGAATTTAAATAAAGGAAACTATGATGGTCTGAGGCGTGAGTTGGGTAGGATTGATTGGGGAATATCACTCAAAGGGTTGACGGTGGATAGGCAATGGCAAGCATTCAAAGACTGCATGGATGAACTACAGAAATTGCTCATCCCAGTTTGGCATAAAAATAAAACAAAAAAGGTGACTCAACCGTGGTTAACGAGGGAAATTAGGGATAGCATAAGATCCAAGGAGAGGACATATAAATTGGCCAGAAAAAGCAGTAAACCTGAGGATTGGGAGCAGTTTAGTATTCAACAAAGGAGGACAAAGGGATTAATTAAGAAGGGGAAAATAGAATATGAGAGTAAGCTTGCAGGGAATATAAAAACTGACTGTAAAAGCTTTTATAGATATGTGAAGAGAAAAAGATTGGTGAAGTCAAACGTAGGTCCCTTGCAGTCAGAATCAGGGGAATTTATAATGGGTAACAAAGAAATGACAGACCAATTAAATACATATTTTGGTTCTGTCTTCACAAAGGAGGACACAAATAACCTCCCAGAGATGTCGGGGAACATAGGGTCTGATGAAGGGGAGGAACTGAAAGAAATCAGTATTTGTAAGGAAATGGTGTTAAGGAAATTGATGGGACTGAAGGCCGATAAATCTCCAGGGCCTGATAATCTACATCCTAGGGTACTTAAGACGGTAGATGCATTGCTGATCATCTTCCAACATTCGATGTAATCTGGAACAGTACCCATGGATTGGAGGGTAGCTAATGTTACCCCACTATTCAAAAAAGGTGGTGGGGAGAAAACGGGGAATTACAGACCGGTAAGCCTGACATCCGTAGTGGGGAAAATGCTAGAGTCCATTATTATAAAGGATGTAATAGCTGAGCACTTGGAAAACAGTGACAGGATCGGACAAAGTCAACATGGATTTACAAAAGGTAAATCGTGCTTGACTAATCTACTGGAATTTTTTGAGGATGTAACTGGTAAAATAGATAAGGGAGAACCAGTGGATGTGGTATATTTGGACTTTCAGAAGGCTTTCGATAAGGTCCCGCATAGGAGTTTAGCCTGTAAAGTTAAGGCACATGGGATTGGGGGCAAGGTATTGACTTGGATAGAAAACTGGTTGGCAGACAGAAAGCAAAAAGAGTTGGAATATACAGGTCTTTTTCCGAGTGGCAGGCAGTGACTAGTGGGGTACCGCAGGGATCGGTCTTTGGACCCCAGTTATTCACAATATATATTAATGATGATCTAGACAGGGAACTAGATGTAATATCTCCAAATTTGCAGACAACACAAAGCTGGGTGGGCGTGTGTGCTGTGAGGAGGATGCCGAGAAACTCCAGGATGATTTGGACAGGTTGGGTGATTGGGCAGAAGCATGGCAGATGCAATATATCATGGATAAATGTGAGGTTATCCACTTTGGTGGCAAAAACAGGAAGGCAGATTATTATCTGAATGGCAATAGATTGGGCGAAGGGGAAGTGCAATGAGACCTGGGTGTCCTTGTGCACCAGTCGCTGAAGGTAAGTATGCAGGTGCAGCAGGCGGTTAAGAAGACATGGTATGTTGGCCTTCGTAGCGAGAGGGTTTGAGTACAGGAACAAGGATGTCTTGCTGCAGTTATACAGGGCCTTGGTGAGACCACATCTTTGAGTATTGTGTGCAGTTTTGGTCGCCTTATGAGGAAGGATGTTCTTGCCATGGAAGGAGTGCAGCGAAGATTCACCAGGCTGATACCTGGGATGGCAGGAATGACGTATGAGGATTGATTGGGTCGATTGGGCTTGTACTCCCTGGAGCTTAGAAGAATGAGAGGTGATCTCATTGAAACTTATAAAATTCTGACAGGACTGGACAGACTAGATGCAGGAAGGATGTTCCTGATGGTCGGGGAGTCCAAAACCAGGGGTCACAGTCTAAGGATAAAGGGTATGCCATTTAGGACAGAAATGAGGAGGAATTTCTTCACCTAGAGAGTGGTGAACCTATGGAATTCTCTGCCACAAAAGGCAGTAGAGGCCAATTCATTAAATATATTCAAGAAGGAGTTGGATATATTTCTTAAGGCTAAAGGGATCAAGGGGTTTGGGGAGAAAGCAGGGACGGGGTACTGAATTTGGATGATCAGCCACGATCACATTGAATTGCGGAGCAGGCTCGAGGGGCCGAATGGCCTACTCCTATCTTCTATGTTTCTGTGTCTGGGAATGCAAGCTGACGGGGCCTCATCTTATTCAGGATTCATTACAGTAGGAATATATTATATTTTTGTGTTACTGGAGAGCATTGGATCTCCACAGAAGGAAGGATATAGGGTTTTTCCATCTGTGGCTATTAAGAGTGTTATTGACAGGAATAGATCCCAAAATGTCCTTTTTGAGATGATGTGATATAGAGGAAGTGGATGAAATCTAAAATATCCAACAAAAATATTTTTTTTTTTTAACCTAAATGAAGCCGTAGGAGTAGGTACTTTACGATATATTGGCTTGGATTTTGCAGTCAGCGGCGAAGATACGATGCTCGCCATTCACTACGCTGAAGGCTGCCCACAAACTTTCAGCGAGCTTTTGAGCAGCAACTTGCACTATTTAGAGATCATTTCCAGCACGGCGCCCTCTCCAGGGGATCTGGAGCGTCTGAGCAGGTCATGAAAACAGTGAGGCTCTTCAACCAATCAGGTTGAAGAATCCTCACTGAGACATACAGTGTCTAAAGCAGGAAGTATATATTGGATTTAATTCAATGTAAAATCGTGTACAGAAAGTGAAATAAAGATTGGGAAAGTAAGATGGAATTAAGAGAGAGATAAGAGACAGAAAATGTAAAAAAAATATTTTTTTAAATCTCCAACACTAATTAAATTCTGAAGGAATGAGACTCCTTCACATGTAAAATTAAATTTTCAGGGCCAGAGAGGTTGTTTGGCATTAATTATCATTTATCACGGCGTTAAAAATTCACATTCCTGAATGCACCAACCCTAACTTTTTCTGACGTGTCTAGTGGGCAAGTACCCCAACATCACGCCATTACATTGATTTTAATGCCAAGTCTATCGGTGCGGACTGTTACAGCGCAGCCTGTGGATGGGTGGGGTATCCCTGACAGCAACTTCTGGATTTCCGCATTTAAATGCACATATGCGGACGCCAGAAGTTGCTGCCTGATTTATGGCGTAACCTCACCGTTATTTCTTAACGCAAGATCCGGGCCATTATGTAGTCATTTTTTAAAATTTGTTTTGTTTATTAAATTGTCACAGTTAATTGTTACTATATGCCTCCCTTTGGTAAAATGGAGAGCATCTGTGTAGGTACTTTCAGTTGAGGAAGTTAATGATTGCTTCTGAAGATCCTTTCTCTTAGTTTCTGTTTTTGGTTTACAAAACCTCAGTGGATACTGGGGGGACGAGGAAAGGAACTGTTCATGATTGTAGTGACACCAGTGATGGGAAGAAGACATTCTCTCAAGGGATCTGCACTGCTATTTACTGAAATGTAGGGCATGCAGAATTATAAATATGAATATTTAAAAATAACTAATTACAGGCTATATGTGGTGTTAGTACTTATTATTAGTCCAAGACTTTTATTTTCCTTGCTCAGCAATTCTCTCAATTTGTCAAAAAAAATTGGATAAAAAATTTTAAATTTTTTTATCCAAAACTGTATGCAATTAGATGTTTAAGTGTGATTTTGTTGTGAAAAGTTCAGTTCAGAGACGATTCACTCGGTTGATTCCTGAGATGGGGGGGTTGACTTATGAAGAAAGGTTGAGCAGATTGCGCCTATACTCATTGGAATTTAGAAGAATGAGATCTTATTGAAACATATAAGATACTCAGGGGGCTCGACAAGGTAGATGCAGAGAGGATGTTTCCCCTCGTGGGGAAATCTAGAACTCGGGGGCACAGTCTCAGAATAAAGGGTCACCCTTTTAGAACTGAGATGAGGAGGAATTTCTTCTGAGGGTCGTAAATCTGTGGAATTCTCTGCCCCAGAGAACCGTGAAGGCTGGGTCATTAAATATATTTAAGGTGGAGATAGACAGATTTTTGCAAGATAAGGGACTGAAGGGTTATGGGGAGCGGGCAGGGAAGTGGCTTTGAGCCCAAGATCAGCCATGATTTTATTGAATGGCGGAGCAGGCTCAAGGGGCCAAGTGGCCTATTGTTGCTCCTATTTATTATGTTCTTGTGTACATTTATTCTGTGTTGCTATTATGGGACATAATTTTTTTGTTTAATTTGTTGCACATTACTGCTCAAAATTGAGTTCTTTATAATGTGATAGCAGTAGCAATATTTCTTTTTACGCACTCTGTGGTCATGAGACTAGTTTTTAAATGGTACAAATGAATACCCTAGTAGTCATGTGTGATGAAGCCATTTTTGATTGGGCTACCAGGATGAGATCACTACAGAATGAAAAATAGCCTTGGTAAAGCAGGAGATGCTGATGTGCTGTTCACACTGATGAGTATATTATCTATCATAAGATTAAGTGCAACTTTTACATTTTTTTTCCATTTTCCTTCCCCTTTCCTGAATACAATGGTTCTGCTGGAGTGCAATTCCATAGGTGCCCATGGAATCACATCTCATCCAAGTGTTAATTCTTTACATGAGCCTAGTCAGGTCAAGTTGACCAGCTGACTGGCCCTCTCTTTATATCTCCATATACTTGCACTTTCTAGCCTGGGTCACTGGATAACAATGAAGAGTGGTAATCTGGCCATTTTTTTTCTTTCTTCCTTCCTAGCCCAGCAACACACAGGTCATTTATACTGCCCCAGCTGAGATCAGCTAACTCAGCACTGACGAGGATCAATCCTGGAAGCTTAGGTCTGCTTGGCTCAGTATCAGATACCCACTGAACCATTTGGGGAGCTGAGTGGTATTTGTATTCATGAAGATTATTTGAAGGAGAGATACCTTCAACCAAATCTGAAAGTTAATACAAAAATAAGTTAAGTGGAGAGGAAAAATAGACAAACTTTGTTGATCTGTTCTTTCTGATGCAGGTGAGAAGCCCCACAGATGCCATCTATGTCCATTTGCTTCAGCTTATGAACGTCACCTCGAAGCACATATGCGCTCACATAGAGGTGAAAAACCATATAAATGTGAGCTTTGCTCCTTCCGCTGCAGTGATCAAAGTAATTTATCCCATCATCGCAGGCGCAGACATAAACTTCTTCCTCTGAAAGGACGCAGGACATCACTGACCAATAAGAGAATGATGGGAATTTTGCAGAAAAAGTCCAGCTACTCCCTGAGTTATGGAAGAAGACCTCTCATTAATTTCAGTCCTCCTATGTTGGTGCAGAAGACAGATTACCTTGATGAGTTTTCTCATAACATCTCAGCTGAATCTTATGAGGGTCTGACAAAAGCTCAGACTAGTGGAATCTCGAGGGATGTACAGGACATGATGGTGGATAATCCATTAAACCAGCTTTCTGCCTTAGCTGGCCAGCTTTCCAGCCTTGCACATGATGACCAAGCTCCAGCATCTTCTGATGTGGTAACATGCAGGGATGAAAAACCATATGTGATACAACAGTCTATAGCACCAGTAGTTACCACTGTAGTTTCTAGTGTGGCTCAAAGCTCATCCAATGCTAGCCCTGATAGACATCCTATGCATAATCCGAGAAACTTCAGTCCTGTGGCAGGCCCCAATAGTGAGCGCAGTGCTCACATGAGCTCACCCTGCATGACGAACAGCCAACCTAGCACCCCTGCTCCTCCAATTCAAGTCCAGGATCCCCAGCTTCTGCATCACTGCCAACACTGTGACATGTATTTTGCAGACAATATCCTTTATACTATTCACATGGGGTGCCACGGTTATGAGAACCCATTTCAGTGTAACATATGTGGATGCAAATGTAAAAACCAATATGACTTTGCTTGTCATTTTGCCAGGGGTCAGCATAAGCAAATTTAATGTTATTTGTATTAATAAAGCTTTTAAAAATTAATTAAAATAATCTTGGTTTTTTTTAATGGTACTGTAACTGCTTTATCACACACAATTCTGTGTAAAACTATAATGAAAGTCAAATTAGTTTACAATCCATTTGTTTAAAGGAAACTTAAAATATATATAAAATAGAATAATGAATTTTTCTCATCTTGCATTTTCCAGGTTGCCACTGTCCTAATTATGCCATTGCTTGGTCTATCATTTCTGTGCTTAGAAACATGAACAAGCTATTAAAAATATGTATGAGACTGAAAGAAAGATGACACATAAATGAGAGTTGATGGAAAATATGAACAATTGCAAATGAAACAAACAAAAAGGATGATAAAACAGGAAAATGGTTTACTTTTCCACCCTAAAGGTGCTCGCATGGTGCAGTGTAATTCTACTTCGAGTGGCTCATGTTCAAAACAAGACAGTTTTGGCAGGCTATTTGCTCCCCCCTGTCCCCATGATCAATCACAGCCAAGATGGATCATGTCACTGGAGTGGGAACCACTGGATGGCTCCACCCATCTCTCTATTACACTACTTCCCAGTGTCTAGCCTAGGGATGCTAAGGCCAGTTGTAGCATCCCTGTTGCTGCTCTTGCTAAAATTCACAGAAATAAAAGATTTATTTTAAAAGTGCGTATTTTAGGTTTCAGTAGTGCTAATAGTTAATATTTGGATGTTCCATTAATTACATTTTAAAGTTCTGTTTTATAAATCTTTTTTTACAGTATTTTTCTTATAAACATACTTTACTAGGGCATTTGAAAGAACATTTAAGTATTATGCAGAGATCCCTGTCTCTATATAGTTATAAATTAAATATTCCTCATTTTTAGTATTTTTGCTCCTCATTTTGTAAATGTATTTTTTTTTTGCAGGTACCATAGGCTCTGATCCCTACCATGTCTTTATCAAGAGGTCTAATCTCTTGGGGTTTGCCAATGCTGTTATCTAGCCACTAGATGTTGATCGAGTAGTGAAAGTTGCCTTCTTTCCTTGGGAAATGTCTGAACTTTTCAGCTGTTCCTGGCAAAAGACAGGAACTTGTGTAAAGAATTGATGAGAATCTGTATCGTACCACATCAACCTAATGAGTTTATCCTGGGTCAGCTTGATTCTATTTTTGTTTTCCCTTCTATATTAAATAAATTAAAAGTATTCTATACTGCTTGTTTGTTCTTTGCCTTGGTTATCCTGCACCAAGCTGTATAGCAGGCAGCTGTGATTATACTAACTGCCTTGGAGAGGGGAGGAAGCATATTTACTGCAATGTGTGCATGCAGTGTTGCTCACAAGCCTGTGTTGAAATTTCTAATGATAGAAGACAGCAGGTAGGATTCAGCTTTTTTCTTTCTTTATTAGATTTATTGAATAACAGTACAATGATCACTTGAATCTATTTTTACAAGGATCGGTGCGGTTGTGCACCATTTACGTAAATGATTTGGACTCGAATCGAAAGTAAAATTTTGAAGTTTGGATGAAACCAAATTGGGGGGTGTAGTTAATACAGAGGAGGACTGACAAAATATGAGAAGATATTAATAAACTTGCAGAATAGACGTGTAATTGACAAATGAACTTCAATATAGATAAGTGCAAGGCAATACATTTTGGTAGGAAGAATAAGGAGGCCACATACTCATTGGAAAATATGTAGAGAAACAGAGGGATCGGGGGGGGGGGGGGGGTACAGATACACATCATTAGAAGTAGCAATGCAGGTTAATAAGGCCATAAAAAAAGCAAACAAAGCACTGGGGTTCATTTGTAGACGATGGAATTGAAAAGCAGAGAAATTGTTAAACTTGTATAGAACCTTGGTTAGACCACACTTGTGAACAGTTCTGGTCTCCATATTATAAAAAGGATATAGAGGCACTGCAGAAGGTGCAAAAAGGATTTTCTAGAATGATACCAGAACTGAGATTATACCTATCAGAAAAGATTGAACAGGCTGGGGCTCTCTTTTTCTAGAAAAGAGAAAATTGTGGGGTGACCTGATAGAGGTCTTTAAGATTATGAAAGGGTAAATGTAGAGAAGGTGTTTCCACTTGTGGGGGAGAAGACCACAACTAGGGGCCATAACTATAAGATAGTCACTAATAAATCCAATAGGCAATTCAGGAGGTACTTCTTTACCCAGAGAGTGGTTAGAATGTAGAACTTGCTACCACAGAGAGTAGTTGAGGTGAATAGCTTAGATGCATTTAAGGGGAAGCTAGATAAACAGATGAGGGAGTAAGGCATAGAATATGCTGATGGGGTGGGAAGATGCTTGTGTGGAGCATAAACACCGGCATAGACCTGTTGGGCCAAATGGCCTGTTTCTGTGCTGTTAACACTTTTGTATCATAAGCAGAACTAGTGGAGATAACCGCATTTTTCAGTTGATCTTGTCATTGATGCCAAATTGCTGATTTCATCTAAATCAGAACTGTTACATGTGTTAATGTGGTGCAAACCTATGCTGCACCACGAATTGTGCAGTGGAGCTGCTGGGGTACTTTTCCCAATACCAACACAAATCTATACATATTAAACATAATTTGCACATGAAAATATGTTAAAACTTGGAAGAACAGAACTAGCTATTTTCTTTTCTTTTTTTACTGAGCATAGACTGAGTCTTTTGGTCAAGTGCAGCAATTACAGGTACCAGCTGTTCTGATCCATAACAAATGTTACCTTTAGTTTTGTTTCTGGGTGTAAAACCGGAAACCATTTTATTGAGGTTGGGCAATTTGAAATTCCCCTGTAACCTGGAAGGGGTGCTTTTGAAATTCAACATTTTTACAACTGAACCATTTTGTAATTTAGAAGAAGCTTGAATTGAAAGCAGCTATTAGACGTTTCTACGCAAGTGCCACTCAACAACAATTTGTATTTTGTTGCACCTTTTATGAAAGAAATAGCCCACGGTGTTTCACAAGAGGTGTAAGGGAATTACCCCTTGGCCAAGAAGGGAAAGATTAGAAGGGGTGACTGAAATCTTGGTTGAAGGGAAGCTCTGCCACTAATGGGCAAAAGGAGATAGGATGCACAGAAGGTTGGAGTCAGGAATGGAGTATTCGGGAGGCGGATATAGGACTGGAAGATATTGCAGAAATGGGGCGGGTTGAGGCCAAGCGTGGATGTATAGACGAGGATGAAGATTTTAAATTTAGTTTTTTGAGAGGTGAGGTGCCAATGTAGGTCATTACAGATGGAGGGAACGGGCTAGTGGAACACGCTACATGTGCCAGGGTTTTGGACAAGTTGAAGTTTATAGATGAACAATGGGAGACCAGCAAGATTGTTAAAATAAGGGCCAAGAAAGGCATGCATAGGGGTTACACTGATGTAGATGTGGAGGTGGGCAATGTTGCAGAGGTGGAAATAAGGGGCCTTGGTGATGGATAGATGAGGTTTAAAGCTCAGTTCAGGGTTAAATAGGATGCCATGGTTGCGAATGAACTGGTTTGGTATGAGGGAGCAGCAGAGAGGGATGGAATTAGTGGCAAGAGGCTGGAGTTTATGGTGAAGACGAGAAAAAAAAATTGTCCTTCAGTTGGACTAAAGGAGGTTCTGGCTCATCCAAGACTTCTTGCCACCAGATAGGACAGAGGCAGTCCAAGAGTTGAGAGAAATAATGGATGATACTGAAGGGCAGCAAGTAAATAAGGAAGGGGCCGGGGGCATCTTTGGAGTACTCTGGAGGTGAAATGAGGAGAGGGAAGAGAAGCTATTGATGGAGATGCTCTGGCTGCGTTCAGATAGGTAGGAATGGAACCGTACAAAGGCAATTCCACCAAGCTGGATGACTAGAGGCTTTGGAGGAAGATGGTGTAGTCAACTATCAAGTGCTGTGGAAAATACAAGGAGGGGCTCGATCAGAGGATGTATTTTTTTCACATGGCAGCTGTTGATAATTCTGCCATTCCCATCTAAACTCCTATTATTTCTTAACTTGTCCCATTACCATCTTCTTTTGCCTTGCACCATCATCCCTTTTGTCTTTTAATCTCTCCTGCCTTCCATCCTATCACAGACCTTCCCTTTTGTTCTTTCCTCCCCTTCCCCCCTTTCCCTGCACTTGCTTAAAAATCTGTTACATCTCTAATTTTTTCCAGTTCTGACGAAGGGTCATCGGCCTGAAACGTTAACTCTGTTTCTCTCTCCACAGATGCTGCTGGACCTGCTGAGTATTTCCAGCATCCGCAGTATTTTGTTTATGTATTTCCTGACTTTGCCCAAGGAATAGAAACCATTGATTATGTTGGCTAGCATGGGGGTCATAGAGGGGAGTTGACTTGAGTGGGGGGCTGAGGGGATTGCAGGGAGAGAGAAGAATCAATTGTCTAAGAGGTGGGATTTATTGATTAGCTTGGAGGGGAATATAGAGAAGGAACTGCAGAACTACAATGGCTAGAGTGGGTAAGAGGCTGAGGGTGACAGGAAGCGGCTACGGTAGCTGCATGGATTTTCTTTATCTTGGAGGAAAGAAAATCCCCGAGTTCCTCACACTTGGTGTTTGAGCTAAGGGTGAAGGGGTGAGGGTTAAGGAAGTAGTTGCTTGTGTAAAAAAAAGCATAGGGTTGTCTTTGCCCCCCTCCCAGATAATCCTATAGTAAGTATTTTTGGTTAAAGTATGATTGACATGGGCAAGCCAAATCTGCAGATTGATTACTAGACCAGCTGTAAGCTTGAGTTTGCACCCCTCTGACTTGGAATGAAGACAAAGGCTGTAGCAGGACGAACAATGGGGATGGGAATAGCGATTTGCTAAAAACAATGACATTGAAGACAAGAGGCGAGGGAGCAGTTAAGCAGGTTGACGTCGGCCGCGATGTCATGATGATGGGTGAAGGGCACGAGTTGGGATTTTGTGAACATAATTTTGTGGAAATAAGTGCGTACATATTGCAGATAAAGATTGTGGTAGCAACACCAAAACCCGGATTGTGGATTTAAAAAAATTACAATGTATATTTTGTTCTGTTGTGGTCACAGATTTGTACATCAAGCAATCTTCCTAACTGTACCGTAGTGGAACCAGTAGTATTTTATTGTGACAATACATGGCATTTAGCTGAAGGTTTTGGATTAGTGAGATGCTGACCTGCATTTGGTAAACTTTTTCCATATCCCCATCCTCAAACATTGGGATACCCAGTCTAAGGAAGTGCCTGAGTATTTCTTTTACAGGGTAACTTGACTGTTGGTAGTCAAGTTTCTGTTACCAATGGGGGCTGGTGGGGGCAGGAGGAAGTGGGTGAGCACAAGACATGCACTTCTCCATTGTGAAGCTGCTCTTGTTGATCTCCCAAGTGAGGCCCGAGAGCATGTTGCTCACCAGCCCTAAAGGGGAGAATTTATAAATACTACAGGTATTAACAAAATTGTTACCAGCCTCTCCTCCTTAAACACTTTCCTGCTATTTTCAGACTGACAATCTTAAATTCTAATATCTTAATATTCTTTCAAAACTAAAGCTATTTTTCGTCACACTCCTTGAACTTTTTCTTCCCCAGTGTCCTCTGCAAAATGGAAAATTTTGACTGCTAAAGGTGGCTTAAAACTGCAGAGTGAGCTAGAAGAGATGGTTCAGTAAATGTACCAAAATGAGTGATGCTGGATGAAACTAGGGATGTAGAAAGATATGTGTCTATATGGTAAAATTGTTAAATCCCAATGGAACAGGAAGTTAGAGTATACAAAAAAAAATTTTGCTTCAAGTTAAACAAACAAGAAAAATATGTAGAAATACATAGAAGTTATAACACGGAAACAGGCTAAACCAGCCTGTGCCCATATCCTTTCATCCACCTAGCCAATGTAATTCTGAATGTTGATAAAGTTTCTGCCTCAACCACTAACCCTGGAATGAATTCCACAACCTCACAACTGTGTGAAGAAGTTTCTCCTGCCTTCTGTTCTAATCTTTTATATTTAATCTTTTATCTATTGGTCCCTCATTCTATACCCCATAACTATCAGAAACAGTCTACTTTTATCTACCCTGTCCCATCCTTGCATAATTTTAAAGACTTCTATCATATCACCCCATAAACTGTTGCTGTAATGAAAAAAAGACCCAATTTTAAGTCTCTTATATTTGTATTTCCTCATATCAAGCAGCATCCTACTGAATCGCCATTATATCATCTCTAAATCCTCAATATTCTTCCTGTAGAATGGAACCTAATATTGCACACAGTTCTCTGAGATCTTAAGGGTTTATATAGGCTCATCATTACCTCTTGCTTTTATATTCTAATATCTCGTGATAGTTAAATGATTCTGCTGTTAATGTGATGGCAAAAAGTGCATGTTAAATTGGAAAAATAAAGAATCTGATTGGATCCATGTTAGATAAACATTTTTTGTGCCCAAGCAGAAGGCTATTAAAAGTTTATTCTATATATTGCACCAGAGAATTGATAATTCAATACCTGAAGATGTGTTATTGCTTTAAGTTTATTTAACAAGTCTTCAGAATCCTGTTGCCAATGCAGGAGATGTTGTATCTGCATCTCTAACTTTTTATGGTTTGGTCTTGCTGCCTGGAGTAAGGTTCCTGAAACCCAAACTTGAAGGCACTAATTCCTTTCTCCCCTAGACAAGACATACTATACAATTTTGCCTGTTAATTCAACTTGGTGGTAATGTCATCCTATAAAGTGCAAATGTCAGCAAAAAACATCTATATACCTTTTTGTATCTTTCAAAATTATCCTGATCTCTCTTCCCTGCCCCCGTGTTCAATGTGAAACTTGACTGAATTTCTAAATTTGCATTTTATTAGTATGAAATTCAGAGATGTTATGGCAGTATGTTTAATTCTTGAATCTCCATTTTTTGTCTCTTCAGGATATCCTCCAGTATGGTCAGCCAGGAGGTCTGGGCAAGTACCTGAACTAACTGACGAGATGAGACTGAAGTGAAATGAACTGGACAATGTGACTTTATTGCCGAGTTGTAATACTTTGCTTCTATGCAGTGGCCCGCTAAGAATTGACTAAAATAACCTAGCTACATATAACCAGATTTCAGTGGTAGCAACCCTGAGACTTGGACCTGCTAATAGGAGTCAAGCACTCAACTACTGAAGGTAGTGGGGTGGCAGGAGGCTGCAGACAGTGCCTAGCAGTATTAATTTCTCAGCAATTTTATACCAGAATTGAATACATATGAAATGAAGTCTTATGACTGACTACCAGTCAAAATATTAATCTTGAAGCACCAGCAAATTTTGTTTTGTTAGGCTACCTTACCTATGGTATTTCAAGTAATTTGAACCAGAAAAATATTTCCGTAGGAACCAATATGTTGCTTCTATTTCACCCTGTAAAACAAATGATCAGTGACGATAGTGAATTATTTATCTCATGCCATTGGATGAGTCTCCTTTTAATCCACTGTGTTACATAAGCATTTTTTTCTTATATTGGACAAGGGTTTTGGAATTTTAAAAAAAAATTATCTATTAGGCAATGCTTTCAAAAGCAAGAAGCCATTTTCTCCCATTTCTGGTTTTCAATGTTTTAATGTAGGGAAACACAGTGGCCAGCCTACACATGACAAGGTCTCCCAAACAGCAATGAGTTAAGAGACTAGACAATGTGTTTTAATTATGCTGATTAAGGGATAAATATTGGCCAGGACAGCAGGAAAATTCCCCTGCTCTTCCAATAATGCCATGGGATCTTTTACATCCACCCAAGGGGGCAGATGGGACCTTTTTCAGTGCATCTTCTAGAGCAAATGGAAACAGGGCTGGGAAATGATTACTTATTGAATCAGAGCCAAATTAAAGAAATGTAGATAGATTAGATGTAGCAATAATTGTGTTTTGATTAAGACTGAGTGGCTTAGGATGGTAATAAAAGTGCACTACTTTCATTTTCTGGGCACACTTTCATCATCATTTTCTATTATAAATTTCAATGCCCACATTTCCCATTCAATTTTCCCCTATTGATGTTACAATGCAATTGCATGATATGGCCACTGGATGGCTCTTTAGAACAAATTTTTCAACTGTCTCCCAGTTCCACCGTCATCTCTTGACATTTTACTCAGCTGATTCCTTTTTCATTTTACATAGCCTCCTCCCACCCTACTTCATCTCACTATCAGCAATATTTCCCCTAATTTTGTTTTGGGTACGCAGCCCATAAAGTTTTGCACATGTGTGAAAATTCACATTTGAAAAGCTGGTCCCGGGCTTCATGGGACCAGTCAATGGCTGTGCAGCTTAGAGGGAAAGTTGCCTATCGGCATATCCTTCTATTTCTTTCTCCCTCATGCACTTATCTAGCTTCTCCTTAAATGCACGTATACTATTCGCCTCAACCACACCATGTGGTAGCGTGTTCCACATTCTAACCACTCTGAGTAAAGAAGTTGCTCCTGAATTCCTTATTGGATTTAGTAGTGACTATCATATTTACAGTACCCTAGTTGTTGTCTCCCCACAAGTGGAAACATCTCTACGTCTACCCTATAAAACCCTTTCATAATTTTAAAGGCCTCCATCAGGTCACCCCTCAGCCTTTTCTTTTCTAGAGCGGTTGCTAAGGGCAGAGGGACTAGCTTGCTTACTAATGCCTCTGGACTCCCATTTCCCTCTTTTCCTGCTACTTGTGGGCTTCCAGGCATCTTTCATACTTTTAATTACTTGAATACAAATGGACAAATTAAATAAATGCTGTTAAATAAACTGGATCTCTGTACTGTTAATCTAACAGTGTGCGCAGCAATTTAACAGGTCATAGAAAAAGTTATTGGGCAGAAGTTAATTACTCTCGGTGAGAACCTTGGTCCCTATCCAGGTGATGGCTATACTGCTATCCCAGAACCGGTCCCAATGTCTTAGGAATACTGCGCACAGTTTTGGTGTCCATACTTAAGAAAGGACATACTTGCTCTCGAGTCAGTACAAAGAAGGTTCACTCGGTTAATCCCGGGGATGAGGGGAGGTTGAGTAGATTGGGACTCTACTCATTGGAGTTCAGAAGAATGAGAGGCGATCTTATTGAAACATATAAGATTGTGAAGGGGTTGGATCGGGTGGATGCGGGGAAGATGTTCCCGATGATGGGTGAAACTAGAACTAGGGGGCATAGTCTTAGAATAAGGGGCTGCTCTTTCAAAACTGAGATGAGGAGGAACTACTTCACTCAGAGGGTGGTAGGTCCATGGAATATGCTGCCCCAAAAAGCTGTAGAAGCTACATCATTACATAAAATTTAAAACAGAAATAGACACTTTCCTAGAAGTAAAGGGAATTAAGGGTTACGGGGAGCGGGCAGGAATTTGGCCAGGAGTCTAGGTTCGGATCGGTCATGGCCCTGTGGGTAGCGGAGCGGGCCCAGGGGCCGTGTAGCCTGATCCTGCTCCTATTTCGTGTGTCTAATTCTGTTAGATTCAGGAGATGGTTCTGTGATAGTGGATTGGCGGTTAGGATCAGATCAGCCATGATCTTATTGAATGGCGGAGCAGGCTCGAGGGGCCGATTGGCCTACTCCTGCTCCTATTTATGTTCTTATGTTATGTTCTTATGAATCTGAGCCCTTCCGTCCTACACTCTCTCCAGCCAGGCATTTACCCCTTATCTTGCTATTCTTATACTGACTAGCACTTGGCACTGAGAATAATCCTGAGATTACCAACCTCAAGGTCCTACTCTTTAAACTGTCTCCTAATTGCTGAAATTCCTTTTGCAGGAAGTCTACTTTATTTCTTCTGGTGCCATTGATTCCAACATGAATTATACCTTCTGACTGTACCCCTTCCCTCTCCAAAATGTTTGCACCCCTCAGATAGCCTTTATACTGGCCCCAGGGAGGCAACACACCATTTAGGACTCAGTTATGGCTGCAAAACTGCCTATCTATACACTCACCACATTTTAGGATTTTAAAGCAATTGGGTGGACAACACTAATTTAGTCAGCAAATGCAGTCATGGAGGACGTCAGAACCAGAACAAGTAATGCAATCGGAGACCAAAAATCTGTCAATACTACAAACTTGTAAAAGGCACTCGGGTGTACAGGAAGTACATTCAGTGTTTCACCCTTTCCGCAGTCTACCTGTAATCCCAAAAGTGATAGAAAGGCTCCATCTAGCCTGCTCAACAAGCGAGTACGTCAGTCATTACCATGAAAACCGTTTCCTCTCCGCGATTGGGCCGGTCGTTTCTAGGGTGACAGTTTCCGTAGGGACCCGTTAAGCCGTCGCACTGAGTCCTCCCTCCCCGAACTCTGACCCCCCCGCTTTTGTCCGGCGTTCGGCTGCTCGCTCGAGCTTCCAGTGAGAGTTCGGCGTAATAAAAAAAAAATTAAATTTTAGAAACAAAATTCGTTAATACCTCGCCACCCACCATGCAGCTCGTCGCGTTCAAAGCGCCGTCTGCGCCTCCGCCTCCGCCAGGCTGTTACTCTGGCTAGAGGTGTTTTCCGGGTGGACGGGCAATTGATTGCAAGGTAAGCAAACGGCGAATATAAAATAAAGACAGAAAAATGCTGGAAAACCCCACTCCGCGAGCCAGGCAGCAGCTGTGGCAAGAGAAGCAGAGCTAACGTTTCAGGTCGATGACCTTTGCGATCGGTAGTTTTAATCCGGAGTCGGGGCGGGCCGCACGGCGCGACGGATTAACGGTTCCCGGGTAACGGTGCGCCTCCAACCCCGGCACTTTCCTCCCTCGGCTGCGGTAAGTGAGCGCATCCAATACTGGGACCTCTGCCTGTTGTCCTCCTCCTCCCGATCCCAATCCCATTTATTGGGGGGACGCGGTTGTGTTTTCTTTCCGCCTTCAAATTCACAACACGGCCGCGGCGCAGCCTAACCTGTTGGACGGCCGGCCGTGATTGACGTGAGGACGAATCAATGGAAATCGAGGAGGCGCCGCCAGCGGGCCCAACCGGCCAATAGGAGAGGGCACGAGCGGGTCAGGAGGCGGTGCCAGGACCCAAAGTTCGGTTGAGGAGTGAGGCAGCTCGGGGCTCAGTCACCGCCAGTAAAGTGCTGGTCAGACAATCCGCGGCAGCTTCACTCCCAGCAAAGGCTGTCCAGCATTAACCGTGAAAGTCATCGCTCTGCATCCAAAGAAAACTTAAAAATGCAAATGAAATAGAAATCGTAGTCTGGGGAACATCATGGAAACTGGAACTTCATCCTCAAAAGGCTCAGCTGTCAGTGATTATCCCTTTGAGTTAAAGTTTAGTTTCTTACAGTTTTTAAAACTTTTATTAGACGTCCTCAATGTGATTCAGAACTGACCCAATGAATAGTTTGTAAATCATATCCTGTGTTCACTTAACTGTTAGACTGTGGCCTTCACCTTAGCAGGAGAATATACTCCGGGTGGGCGACTTCAATGTCCATCAACAGGAGTGGCTCAGTTGTACCACTACTGAGCGGGACTGGCAGAATCCTGAAGGACATAGCTGCCAGACTGGGCCTGTGGCAGGTGGTGAGAGAAACAACACAAGGGAAAAACCTACTTGACCTTATCCTCACCAATCTACCTGTCGCGGATGCATCTGTCCATGACAGTATTGGTAGGAGTGACCACCGCACAGTCATTGGAGAGACGAAGTCCCGTCTTCACACTGAGGACACCCTCCATCGTGATGTGTGGCACTACCACTGTGCTAAACGGGATAGATTGAGAACAGATTAAGCAGCTCAAAACTGGGCA
The DNA here is from genome assembly GCF_052327205.1 of Somniosus microcephalus. Lineage (NCBI taxonomy): Eukaryota > Metazoa > Chordata > Chondrichthyes > Squaliformes > Somniosidae > Somniosus > Somniosus microcephalus. The sequence continues at coordinate 39,023,134 of NC_140994.1, read as the reverse complement.
TCCATGAGGCGCTGTGGACCATCAGCAGCAGCAGAATTGTATTCCACCACAATCTGTAACCTCATGACCCAGCATATTCCTCACTTTACCATTACCATCAAGCCAGGGGCCCAACCCTGGTTCAATAAGGAGTGTAGAAGAGCATGCCAGGAGCAGCACCAGGTGTACCTAAAAATTAGGTGCCAACCTGGGGAAGCTGCAGCACAGGATTACATGCATGCCAAACAGCGGAAGCAGCATGCTATAGACAGAACTAAGCGATCCCACAACCAACTGATCAGAACAAAGCTCTGCAATCCTGCCAAATCCAGTCGTGAATGGTGGTGGGCAATTAAACAACTAACTGGACGAGGAGGCTCCATGAACATCCAAATCCTCAAACATGCTGGACTCCATCATCATTGAGTGCAAAAGATAAAGCTGAGTCTTTTGCAACCATCTTCAGCCAGAAGTGCCGAGTAGATGATCCATCTCGGCCTCCTCCTGAGGTCCCCACCTTCACAGAAGCCAGCCCTCGGCCAATTCAATTCACTCCACATGATATCAAGAAACGTCTCAGTGCACTGGATACAGCAAAGGCTATGGGCCCTGACAATGTCCCGGCTGTAGTGCTGAAGACTTGTGCTCCGGAACTAGCCATGCCTCTAGCCAAGCTGTTCAGTATAGCTACAACACTGGCATCTACCCGACAATGTGGAAAACTGTCCAGGTATGTCCTGTCCACAAAAAGCAAATCCAATCATCAGTCTACTCTCAATCATCAGCAAAGTGGTGGAAGGTGTCGTCAACCGTGCTATCAAGTGGCACTTGCTCACCAATAACCTGCTTACTGATGCTCAGTTTGGGTTGTGCCAGGTCCACTCGGCTCCAGACCTCATTACAGCCTTGGTACAAACATAGAAACATAGAGATAGGAACAGGAGTAGGCCATTCGGCCCTTCGAGCCTGCTCCGCCATTCAATGAGATCATGGCTGATCTTCGTCTGAGATCATAGCTGATCTTACCAGTTCAGTACCCCGTCCCCGCCTTTTCTCCGTAACCCTTAATCCCCTTAGCCTTCAGAAATATATCCAATTCTCTCTTGAAAATATTTATTGAATTAGCCTTCACAGCCCTCTGTGGCAGGGAATTCCACAGGCTCACCACTCTTTGAGTGAAGAAATTCTTCCTCATCTCTGTTTTAAATGATTTGCCCGCTATTTTTAGACTGTGGCCCCTGGTTCTGTGCTCCCCGGCCATTGGAAACATTCTCTCTGAATTCAGCCTGTCCAGGCCTGCCATAATTTTATATGTTTCGATGAGATCCCCTCTCAATCTTCTAAACTCCAGTGAGTACAAGCCCAAACTATTTAATCTCTCTTCGTAGGTCATTCCCGCCATTCCAGGTATCAGCCTGGTGAATCGCCGTTGCACTCTTTCCATGGCAAGAACATCCTTCCGCAGATGGGGCGACCAAAACTGTACACAATACTCCAGATGCGGTCTCACCAGCACCCTGTACAGCTGTAGTAAGGTATCCCTATTCCTATACTCGAACCCCCTTGATATGAAGGCCAACATACCATTTGCCTTCTTAATCGCCTGTTGCACCTGCATGCTCTCCTTCAGTGACTGGTGCACAAGAACACCCAGGTCCCTCTGCACTTCCCCATCTCCCAATCTATTGCCATTTAGATAATAATCTACCCTCCTGTTTTTACCCCCAAAGTGGATAACCTCGCATTTATCCACATTATAGTGCATCTGCCACGTATCCGCCCATTCCCCCAACCTGTCCAAATCGCACTGTAGCCTCCTGACATCCTCATCAGAGCCCACCCCTCCTCCTAGTTTAGTGTCGTCAGCGAATTTGGAAATATTGCATCCAATTCCCTGATCCAGATCATTTATATATATTGTGAACAGCTGGGGTCCCAGGACAGATCCTTGCGGCACCCCGCTGGTCACTGCCTGCCACTCCGAAAACGAGCCGTTTATTCCAACTCTCTGTTTTCTATCCGCCAGCCAGTTCTCTATCCACGTTAATACTTTGCCCCCAATCCCATGAGCCTTAATTTTGCATGATAATCTTTTGTGTGGAACCTTATCGAAGGCTTTCTGGAAGTCAAGGTACACCACATCCACTGGCTCTCCCCCATCTATTTTACCAGTTACTTCCTCAAAAAATTCCAGCAGATTAGTCAAACACGATTTACCCTTTGTAAATCCATGTTGACTCTGTCCGATCCTTTCCCCATTTGTCAAGTGCTCCGCTATTTTATCCTTAATAATGGACTCTAGCATTTTGCCCACAACCGATGTAAGGCTTACTGGTCTATAATTCCCTGCTTTCTCTCTACCCCCCTTTTTAAATATTGGGGTAACATTAGCTACCCTCCAATCCACGGGTACTGTTCCCGAGTCAATGGAGTTCCGGAAGATGATCCTTAGAGCATCTGCTATCTCCAGGGCCACCTCCTTAAGTACCCTAGGATGTAGTTTATCAGGCCCCGGGGATTTGTCGGCCTTCAGTCCCCTCAACTTACCCAACACCATATCCCTAGAGATACTAATTTCTGTCAGCTCCTCCCTCTCATTAGTCCCTATGTTTGCCGATATTCCTGGGAGGTTATTTGTGTCCTCCTTTGTGAATACAGAACCAAAGTATGAGTTTAATTGGTCTGCCATTTCCTTATTCTCCATTATATATTCTCCCGAATCGGACTGCAAGGGACCGACTTGGGATTTTACCAGTCTTTTCCTCCTGATATACCGATAAAAGCTTTTGCAGTCTGTCTTTATGTTTGCTGCAAGTTTACTTTCGTATTCTATTTTCCCCTTCCTGATTAATCCCTTTGTCCTCTTTTGCTGTATCCTGTACTGCCCCCAATCTTCCGGTCTGGTGCTTTTTTTTGCCAGTTGATATGCCCTTTTTTTTGATTTTATGCTGTCCCTAATTTCCCTCGTTATCCACGGTTGAGTCACCTTTTTAGGTTTATTTTTATGCCAAACCGGTATAAACATGTTCTGGAATTCTTCCATTCTATCTTTGAATGCTTGCCATTGTCTATCCACTGTCAATCCCCCCAGAAACACCACCCAATCAATCTTACCCAATTCCCGTCTCATACCCTCGTAATTCCCTTTATTTAAGTTCTGGACCTTAGTCTCTGATTCAATTTCCTCACTCTCCATCTCGACTGAGAGCTCGATCATATTATGATCGCTCTGACCCAAGGGGCCTCGTACAAGAAGATTGCTGATAAGTCCCTTCTCATTGCACAATACCCAGTCTAAAACGGCCTGATCTCGAGTCGGCTCCTCGACATATTGGTCCAGATAACCGTCCCGAAAACATTCCAGGAATTCCTCCTCCTCAGAATTTTTACTAATTTGGGTAGTCCAATCAATATGTAAATTAAAGTCACCCATGATGACAGCTGTGCTCTTATCGCACGCTTCTCTAATTTCCTTTTTTATGCCTTCCCTCACCTCCATATTACTATTTGGAGGCCTATATATCACACCCACTAACGTTTTCCTCCCCTTGCTATTTCTCATTTCTACCCATACAGATTCCGTTTCATCCGAGTTAATATCCTTCCTTTCCATTGCATTAATCCCCTCCTTTACCAGCAATGCTACCCCACCTCCCCTACCTTTTTGCCGATCCTTCCTAAATATTGTATATCCCTGGATGTTAAGTTCCCAGCCTTGCCCACCCTGCAGCCACGTTTCTGTAATCCCAATCAAATCATACTTGTTTACCTCTATTTCCACAACTAATTCATCCACCTTGTTCCTAATGCTTCTAGCATTAAGATACAAAGCCTTCAGGCTTGCTTTTTTCACACTCTCATTATGAATTAGTTTGGCCCTTTGTGTTTCTCTCCTTTGCTTATTGCTTCTCACCTTTCTACCATCTATTTCTGACTTCATATGACTTCCCTCTTTTCCACTACCTAGGTTCCCATCCCCCTGCCAAATTAGTTTAAATCCTCCCGAACCGCCCTAGAAAATATTACCCCGAGGACATCGGCTCCCTCACAGTTCAGGTGTAGACCGTCCCCTTGGTACAGGTCACTCCTCCCCAAGAACTGGTTCCAATGCCTCAAGAATTTAAATCCCTCTCCCTTGCACCACTGCTCAAGCCACGTATTTAGCTTATCTATCTTACTCTCTCTAAACTTATTAGCTCGTGGCACTGGTAGCAATCCAGAGATTACTACCTTTGAGGTCCTACTTTTCAATTTAGCTCCTAACTCCCTAAATTCAGCTTGTAGGACCTCCTCCCTCTTTTTACCTACATCGTTGGTACCTACATGTACCACGACAACTGGCTGATCCCCCTCCCCCTTCAGAATGCTCTGCACCCGCTCCGAGACATCCTTGACCCTTGCACCAGGGAGGCAACATACCATCTTGGAGTCTCGGTCTCGGCCACAGAAACTCCTATCTATCCCCCTTACAATTGAATCCCCTATCACTATAGCCCTATCCCTCTTTTTCCCGCCCTTCTGTGCAGCAGAGCCAGTCATGGTGCCCTGAACCTGGCTGCTGGTGCCTTCCCCTGATAAGTCATCTCCCCCAACAGTACCCAAAACGGTAAACCTGTTTTGGAGGGAGATGACCGCAGGTGACTCCTGCACTACCTTCCTGCCTTTACCCTGCCTTTTGGTCACCCATTTACTGTCTGAGCTAGCCTTTACCTGCGGTGTGACCAACTCACTGAATGTGCTATCCACAACATCCACAGCATCGCGTATGCTCCAGAGTGAGTCCATTCGCAGCTCCAGCGCCGCCATGCGGTCCGCTAGGAGCTGCAGCTGGACACACTTCCTGCACACATAGTTGTCAGGGACAGTGTCCCTGATTTCCCACATGGCACAGGAGGAGCATGACACGGGTCCGAGCTGCCCTTCCATGACTTAACCCTTACAATACCCTTTTATTTACTACGATTTAGCTTAATTATTGAATTCTACTTAGAATAAGTTTGTGAAAGTACTCACCAACCAGTCACCTACCTGTTTTCTGGTGTTGTATTTTCACTGCCGCCTCCTGTCCTGGAACCTTTTCCACCTAGGTTAGGCTCCTGAAATAAAATAAATTGAACCTACCTTTTCAACTTCCCCTAACCCCTAAAAGGTTAGAGGAGGTGGAAGGGTGGGAGACACTACACTGTAGTGTTTCGGGTTTAGCAACAGCTCCACCTATATAAGAGTTACTGGCCTCCTGCTCTCCCGACTGCACCAGCTGTGAAAGAAAAAGCCCGCGAAAGGTGAGCTTTTAAACTCACCAGTTACTGGCCTCCTGCTCTCCCGACTGCCCCAGCAGTTACTGGCCTCCTGCTCTCCCGACTGCCCCAGCTGTGGTCTCGGGCCTCGCCTCTCTCCGGTTTTTATACCGGGCTCCAACTCACTGCTCCCGACTGGTCTCGGGCCTCGCTGGTCGCCGGGTTTTCTCCCGAGCTCCTCCTCGCTGCTCCCGCTGGTCCCGATTACTTTTTACCTCTCTCCTGGAACCTGGATTGGTCGGTGCCTCTGACTGCTCCCTCTCAAGCCTTTAAGCTCTCCCGCCTCGGGCTGCTCCCGCGCAGGTCCGCTGCTTCTCCGGTCTCGGGGCTGTGGGCCTCGGTGCCTCTGACTGCTCCCTCTCAAGCCTTTAAGCTCTCCCGCCTCGGGCTGCTCCCGCGCAGGTCCGCTGCTTCTCCGGTCTCGGGGCTGTGGGCCTCGGTGCCTCTGACTGCTCCCTCTCAAGCCTTTAAGCTCTCCCGCCTCGGGCTGCTCCCGCGCAGGTCCGCTGCTTCTCCGGTCTCGGGGCTGTGGGCCTCGGTGCCTCTGACTGCTCCCTCTCAAGCCTTTAAGCTCTCCCGCCTCGGGCTGCTCCCGCGCAGGTCCGCTGCTTCTCCGGTCTCGGGGCTGTGGGCCTCGGTGCCTCTGACTGCTCCCTCTCAAGCCTTTAAGCTCTCCCGCCTCGGGCTGCTCCCGCGCAGGTCCGCTGCTTCTCCGGTCTCGGGGCTGTGGGCCTCGGTGCCTCTGACTGCTCCCTCTCAAGCCTTTAAGCTCTCCCGCCTCGGGCTGCTCCCGCGCAGGTCCGCTGCTTCTCCGGTCTCGGGGCTGTGGGCCTCGGTGCCTCTGACTGCTCCCTCTCAAGCCTTTAAGCTCTCCCGCCTCGGGCTGCTCCCGCGCAGGTCCGCTGCTTCTCCGGTCTCGGGGCTGTGGACAAAAGAGCTGAATTCTAGAGGTGCGGTGAGAGTGACTGCCCTTAGCATCAAGGTAGCATTTGACCGAGTGTGGCATCAAGGAGCCCTAATAAAATTGAAGTCAATGGAAATCAGGGGAAAAACCCACCATTGGCTGGAGTCATAACTAGCACAAAGGAAGATGGTTGTGGTTGTTGGAGGCCAATCATCACTGCCCCAGGACATTGCTGTAGGAGTTCCTAAGGGCAGTGTCCTAGGCCTAACCATCGTCAGCTGCATCATCAATGACCTTCCCTCCTGCATAAGGTCAGAAGTGGGTTCCTTATCGGCGCCCTGCCCCGAAACCCCCCTCGGGAACCGGCGCCTCACAACTTGAGCCATCTCGAGGAGATACCCTCCGTGCCTTTTCATTCCGCACGGAGGGGTTTCCTGTACGGGCTGCTCCTGCACACTTTCCACTTTGCTATCTTCGCCTGCCGTCCGGCGTGCCGTTTTGCCTTCCGGCGGAGGCGGAGGTCCCCAATGGAGGGCTCTCTATGCGGGAGTCCTCCCTTGTTCTATTGGGGACTTGGCCTGGAGGGTGTTGCACGGAGCAGTCCCGTGCAATATATTGTTAAATAGGTTCACGGACTCCCAGACCGCCTGTTTGTTCTGCGGTCTGGAGGAGTCCGTGTTTCATGTTTATGTTGAATGTGAGAGGTTGCAGCCCCTCTTCCATTTTTTGAGGGGGGCTGCTCCTCGATTTTTGGTTGCACTTCAGTCCCACACTCTTGATCTACGGCCACCCGGTGCGGAGGGGAGCGGGCAGGTTGGAGGACCTCCTCGTGGGTCTGCTGGGCCTGGCAAAAAAAGCCATCAATTGGTCCAGGCAGCGGGCGGTCGAGGGGGTCGTCCAGCCAGATTGCCTCCCTCTCTTCCGTGGCCATGTTCACGCCCGGGTGGCCCTGGAGATGGAGCACGCAGTGTCCGCCGGCACGCTCGAGCATTCCCGTGACCGGTGGGCGCCACGGGGACTGGAGTGCACAATTGGATTGGACAACCAAATTTTAATTTGATTTGCTAAGGTTTATTTAAAGTTCTTTTAGAGGTTGATTTACAGTTTATTTGTTTAATTTATTTGGTTCTACCAAAAAGAGAAGGTCAGAAGTGGGGATGTTCGCTGATGATTGCACAGTTTTCAGTTCCATTAGCAACTCCTTAGATAATGAAATCTCTGTGCCTGCATGCGGCAAGATCTGGACAATATTCAGGCTTGGGGTGATAAGAAGTAGCATTCTTGTCACACAAGTGCCAGGCAATGACCATCTCTAACAAGAGAGAGCCTAACCACCTCCCCATGACATTCAATGGCATTACCTTTGTCAAATCTCCCACCTTCAACATCCTGGGTGTTACCATTGACCAGAAACTTAACTGGACTAACCACATAAATACTGCGGCTACAAGAGCAGGTCAGAGGCTAGGTATTCTGCAGCGAGTGACTCACCTCCTGACTCCCTAAAGCAATAAATGCTGGACTTGCCAGCGACGCCCACAGCCAGCGGTGAACGAATAAAAAAAAATAACTTGTTATATAAGAATCCTGCCCTTAAAGTGCACTGTCTGACTTGAGCAGCGCCACAGGAGATCTGTTAATATATTGGCCCAGATTTTCATGGGGTGGTGCATCTACGGCACAGGAACGGTGCAAAAGAAAGGAAATTATGGAGTAAGTGCCAATAATTTCCACCCCATATTTTCCTGAGACTTTTGTGCTGCTCCATTGTTGCCCTAGCTGAAAACAGTTAGACGGTATTTATCATAGTTCTGCGTTCCCATTGAAATCAATGGCAATCATCATTTTCCTGCATTTAAGTCAGTTTTCATGCTGCTGGCACTTACCATTAAAACTAATGGTGCTGGTGACCTAGCAGCAGTGTGATAGTGACTTTAAAATGCATTCACTGAATCAGACTTTTACCTTGTTAGCTTCAAGAACATCATTTAATGCCCGTTCCATATAAACTTTCTATTTTAAAAAAATTATAGATTTCAATAAACCTTGCAGCTTATAGGTAATTACTCAATGAAAATATTACCAAATACAGGTAGATGAAATGTAACATTAGCAAGCCTCAAGATTTTTTTCTATAATTGTAAAAAGTGAAGCAGTTTAATGAAAATTACAAACCAAAGTAGCTTTTATTTTTTTTGATGGAGCTGGCGATCAATTTGTTCAACTTCCAATGTAAACCTGTAGATTCTGTTTCAATATAATTTTGCTACGTGATTTAAAAAAAATATCAAGTCCATATGAAGAAAATTGAAGATGGCCAGTATGAGTTCTTTTTGAAACAAAAAACCCCTTTATTGGCCATTGACTGCGCCACTTCTGATTCGCCACCATCCTTGCTGCGGCATATTCAAATCAGTTTTCCAGTAAAATTTGGTGTTAATTCGCCACTGGATGATCGGGCATACAACGGTCTAACTTATGCAGTTCGTCGCCAAAATCATCTGTGGGATCATTTGGGCTATGATCATGCATCAATGACCCACAGCACAAGCGCTGATACAAATAAAACTACCTGAACTGATTTTTTTTTAATGCAACCTATTCTTGGCATTTGGATGAATTATAAACATCTCATGATTCACTCTTGCAGTGTATATCTTTATCTGAAGCCCTTCAATTAGATTGCCACCTTGTAATCCTGCAAAACAATGAAAGGAGAAAGAATGCGGCTCTTTGTTATGCCAATCATACTACCTTGGAACTGTAGCAATTTGGAGAACTGCAGTTGCATATTCACTCCTGCTCTCCACCCACCCCAGCGCACACAGCTCACTCACTCTCTCTTCGTACTGTATAATTACTCATGTTCCAGTCCCCGGTCTCTTTTCTGTCTCGCATTGTTAGAATTGTACCAGAGCCAGAAAGCTTTATATTCTGTAGCATTCTCCCTTAGATAGCAGCCTAAAGGAGTTATAAATGCGTCCAAAACCTGAGAAGGAATTACTACATTTAACCCATTTAAAAAAAATTGTGTATTGAATTCACTTAATGGCCCGAAATTTGCGGTCAGCTGCAAAGCGAAGGTGTTCGCTGCTGGCCCTGAAGTACGCTTCGCACAAGGATCTCGCAATCCCTGTGTCAAGAACTTCGGGTTTTCTGACCTTCAATTCAATTCAACAGACTAAAGTGGGATCCCCTTGTTCGAAGTGCTGTGACATCAACAGGCTTTCAAAGCAGCCAATCAAAAGGCAGAATTCTCACACAGCAAACAAGGAAGTGAGTAAACTCTCAAAATTCTAACTTTTTAAAATAGAGACCAAAAGAAAGCTTGGGGTTCTCACATGGGGACAAGGCAAACCTAAAATAAAGATGGACAGACATAAAAAAATGTGAAAACATTTTTGAAAAGTTTCTTAATTTTTATTTTTATTATAATAGACAAATTTCACACTGCACAAAATTAAAATTAGTTCTCCAGGCTCTTAATATTTGTTTAGCAGTAATAACGCTGTTAAAATCCCAGTTACGCCTAATCCCTTTGGGTCTAACTTTTAGTAGGGAATTTAACAGCTAATTACTGCGGAAGAGTCGAAGTTTTTGTCAGTTTCAATGATTTGGCTGATTACACAGATTGCCGACTCTGTTTGGGGGGTGGGGGGAGGAATGCACAACGCAGCCTGTGTTGGAGCTATCAATGACCGACTGCAACTTTGGGATTTCCGCCTGCGCCAAATCCCGAAGTTGCTGTCAGTTTCAAAGGGGGAATGATGCCGAATGCTGCCAGTTCACTGTCATCCCGACCGCAAATTGCGGGCCATAGTGTTCATTTGTTGCGGTAACTTTTGTAAGTAGTGGCAGGACATTGAAATTTTGCAGAAACGATGTAAGTGTACAGATATAAAAATGGTTAGCATTTGAGTACTGTAATGTGGCAGTTTGTTGCCAGCAGATTATTGGAAAATAACCTGGCACAATTGGAATCAATCGGACAAGGACACACTAAGTATGATCTAATGGTGACAGTGGCACATGTATCTTGTTAATGAGCTATTTAAAGAAACAATAAACATATATGAAACAGTAAAGGAGTCAATGGTTAATAACAGAAAATCTAGTGTGTTTTTTGCTCACATACTTGCACTCTTGCTGAAATGGTAATGCAAAAAGTGGAACATCTAGTTACCTTAGAATGTCTCTTACAATCCATACTATTAATTTACTAATATTACTGTTATATAGCTTTAGAACATAAGGAATAGGAGCAGGCATAGGCCATACGGCCCGTCGAACCAGCTCCGCCATTCAATAAGATCATGGCTGAATTTCTACCTCAACTCCACGTTACCGACCTATCCCCATATCCCTTGATTCCCTTACTGGCCAAAAATCTATCAATCTCGGTCTTGAATATGCGCATCGACTGAGCATCTACAACCCTCTGAGGTAGAGAACTCTAAAGATTCACAACCCTCTGAGTGAAGAAATCTCTCCTCAGCTCAGTCCTAAATGGCTGACCCTTATCCTGAGACAATGACCTCTAGGCTTAGGCTCTCCAACCAGGGGGAAATGACCTCTTAGCATCTACCCTGTCAAGCCCTCCAAGAATGTTATACGTTTCAATGAGATCACCTCTCTTCTAAGTGCCAGAGAATATAGGCCAAGGAATCACAGTAAAAACTATTGTAACCTTGGGATTTATGTACAAATGGAAATTAATAGTATCTCCACTGTGGGTGGGCTTCTCCCTGTTAACACCTTGGAACTGAGCTATACAGATCGTAAGGTGCCAAGTGTGATCTGCAGTTTGTGCTGAGTTGGGTGATCTCATTTGGGGTGCCAGTATGGGTGTTACAATTGACCTCACCACAGGGCTAGCGAAAGCAAACTCCGCCAAGGCTACTATTCATGTTCCCCATTGCTAGCAGTGGTTTAAATGTATAAAATACCTGTGTCTGTCAGGTGGGGACAGATTCAGACTCTGCTGTGATGCTCTTTATGATCAACTGGGCTGACAGCACTTCCGGTCTATGCTGACTCATGAGGATTAGCCACTTGGGTAAGGTACTGAGGGATGCCTAGTGTCTGTCTAGCTGTATCCCAGCTGTACCCCCTCCTCATCCCAGTTAATGAGGAGGGGGTTGTAAAATTGTGTACAGATATAATAATAATAATAATAATAATAATAATCAACTTTATTGTCATTGTTAGTGCACAAGTGCAGTACAACGAAATGTAGGCTTGCGGCTCCCGAGAGTGTACATTCAGATTAAGACATTTAAACATTCAACATACATTTGGCTTGTAATACATTAACATAAACATAACCATAATAAAGTGCATTGGCAGATGTGCAGGCTTTAGAGTTTATTTGTGGAGTTCAGTAGGATGACAACCCTGGGAAAGAAGCTGTTCCTAAATCTGGTCGTACGGGTGCGAATGCATCTGTAGCGTCTCCCAGATGGCAGGAGGGCGAACAGACTGGCTGGGGTGGGTAGGGTCTTTGATGATGGACCGTGACCTCCGTAAACAGCGTTTCTGGTATATGTGCTCTATGGTCGGTAGCCGGGTGCCGGTAATGCGTTGGGCAGTTTTGACTACCTTGACGACCAGATATGCTGGTTATGTGATTACTCTATCAAACGTGTTGCAGATGTTACTGTAAAATGTTCACTTGAAGTTGAAAAATCCATCTAGCAAATTGATGTTGAGCTTCGCTATGCAGTAAAGATACATTATAGTGCTTGTGATGAATATGTTGATACATCTGTGTGTAAAGTCAGTAAATTCTATTGTTAGTCTGCTAGGATTGAAGATAAAATACTCTTTAGGTGATACGAATAAGATTGATTTTCAAACTATCTTTTTTTAATGTGACTGAAGAGTTTTTTTTTAAAGAAAGCTTAACAGCTAATAGCTTCCTTACTAAAACTATGATCAACATTCTGAATCTCTAAATTGTATAATAAATTGCAATCCTCTGCTTTTTTCCCCCCTCAATTGTTCCACAAATTACTGTACCAATAGTATGAGGAGCATGACTGAGAGTCACTGTGCTAACACATGCATCCATCAGTCCATTGAGAACAAAGACTGCAAGATATATTTGACAACATGCAAAATGTACATTTAGGATTTTAAAATTTTAGCATAATTGCTTTAATGAGCAATCCACCACAACTTGTTTATATTATAAAGCTTGGCATTAATCATTTATATTGGGGATTTAACTGAAGTTTGCAGTGATACAACCCTTCTCTAGAAAAGAGGGCGGGTGGAATTTTATTAATACTAAAAATAGAGCCACAGATGTTAGGCCAATACATTCATTCCTATTAAGATGCTAAATTTTCTCTACTTCAATGGACCAAAATGTCCACGTGTCTGAAGGCTAGCTAAGACCTAAAGACTACAAATTAATTTGCGAAACCGCAAAAGCTGTTTGGGATATTGTTTAGAGCAAATAGACTGGAAATACCAATCGTATCAGAATTGTATCATATTTGTTTGAGACAATAGGGGTCATTAGCACAATCCAGAAGTTAAATCGAGTTTCTGTGTATATACGAGAGAGAAAACAGATCAATTTCCAATATGACAGACTACTGATTACACACGTAGCTTTTGTTTATGTTTGAATGATAAATATTTAATTTTCTCAGTAAAACAAGTAAAATTGTGTTTTAAAATGATTTGAATACTGATTGTACAATGAATTTGAGTAGGTTTTGAACTAACCTTTAAAAAACTTCATTTTTTACTTCAGAAAACATGTCAAACTGAGACTGAAAAACACTGATGGAGAGATGGTGTTTTTTCTCATTCTAATTTGAGGTGCCGTGTAAAATCAAGTGACTTGAATTTTGAAAGCTTGAGCAGAAAAGTTCTGATGATCATCACCTGTGTTTTTGTTGGTAGTTACAAAATGTAAGCCTTCTAAATAGTTATAGCTGTGAGAGACAGATAGACACATGTCCAGGAACCACTCACAAACCACTGCATTCAACATTTACAGAAATCTCCCAGAAACTTGCAAACCAGTGCTACTAAACCTGGGTCTCTTCACTTCTCCCCATGCCTTCACACCGGTCACTGCCAACAAATCTTGAGAATCCACCAGTGAGACAGGTCACATATTCTAGCCCCTAGTTGTGCCAAACCTTGAGTTTTCCCTCCATAATGGTGGCAGACCACAGGACACCAACGTTACCGAACCCCAGGACAACACCCCTAGTGCAACTGGTTCAGATTTGCTCCCGCAGGTATAGTTGAGGCAGAGACCATCACACTTTTTCAGAGAACAGTACATAATCACCTGAAGCAGAGAGATACAGTAATATGAGGAAAAAGCAGGGCAGGAGATTAATTTTGGATTGCTCTAAAGAAAGAGCATGGTCACGATGGGCCAAATGCCCTCCACCATATTGTAAGCTTCTGTGGTTCTGAACCCAACCCCCCACTCTCCAGTACTGCATAAACAGCAGCTACCTACCTCCAACCAAATGATCCTGCTTTGTATCCTCCGCTTTAAAAATGGTAATGGATAAAAATTACATACATCGGGGAAGAAATAAAGCTATTCATTTATGGTTTTCACAGAATTGTAAATTTGATCCCCAGAGCACTGGTAAAAATCCCACATACCAGGCTATAAAAATGACTTATTCAGTCACCTTAAATCAGTGGTTCTGTTGTTATACCCTATGTGGCTTAGCCCCCTCCCCATTGTTTCAAAAATACTGTATCCTCCAACAATGTCACAGAGGATCTGCTAGTATTACTAAACTATGAACTAGTGTATTATGCTGTACAACAGATCTCATTTGGTCTGGTTGTGCGCTGTTATAATTTAAATAAATGACTTTCTACAAAGGGACTGGGATTTGCTATTGGAGAACCATTTTAGGAAGCAGTTCTCTAAATTATGCTATAGTATGTTATGCGGTATTATAATTTTACTGCAGCGTATTTAAAACTCTTTTTGTCTTTCAGTCAAAGCAACTGTGTTCTGCCCTGATGGGATTACGTTTGACCACTTTATTTGAGATATAGCTGGCAGTCAAACAGGCATATTTTGATGAATGCCTATTGCTGCAACACCCAAATTTTATTTAATTTCATTGTTGTGACTCGTGATGTGCACCACACCAAGTGACCTTTTCCTTTTTTCAAGGAAATAAAGCAATTTCTTGAAACACTATAAAAATATGGATGAGAAGAGAGCTGCTTCCGTAGACTTCGTCAAGGATTTCCAGGAGTATCTCACCCAACAAACCCATCATGTGAACATGATATCTGGCTCTGTTGGTAGGGAGAAGGAGCCAGAATCCCTACAGATTGGTAAGGACATGTTTAGTCACTGTGTGTATATGTATATAAAAATTAGGTATGCACTAGCATGTCACTCTTGCCTGTTTTTCTAAATTATTTGAAGAAATCCTAGAGGACAAACTTCAAAAGCTTTATTCAGCTAAAGTTTATATTATGTACGGATTACACACCTATTGTAGCTTTTGTTTTCTTTTGTGTCTTCCTCATCATGCTAATAGTTCAGTATACAACAAAAACAACTCCAGGTGAATTTTGAAGCCATCTAATTATCTCACCTGTTTGATGTTGACAGTTAGAAAAGGTAATTGTTCTGATTGCTTAACTTGGGAGAAGCAGACAGACAAGAGTGTCTTTCTTTGTTCTAATCTGGTTTTTCAAAGCAAACAATACCTCTTTGAGGAAAATGGATTTGGAGAGAGGCATGGAAGGAAGAAAACAGGTTGAGGGTGAAGAAGAAAAGAAAGACTTACATTTATATAGCGCCTTTCACGACCACCGGACGTCTCAAAGCGCTTTACAGCCAATGAAGTACTTTTGAAGTGGAGTCACTGTTGTAATGTGGGAAGAGGCCTGGAACCTCTGGCCTCTCAACTTCCCCGGGGAAGGTGGGGTGGGGGGGATGGTCAAGTGTAATTGGGAAGGAATAAATAGAGGGCTATGGATGAGGTGAATGATAGCGGAGTAAGGGTGGGGGGTTTAGGCTACAGAGGTACAGAGGGTGTGGGAAGGTAAAGGGCTAGGGAGCACAACGGATGTGTGAGAGTGAGCAGGAGTAATGCGGGGGGGGGGGGGGGAAGAGAACAGATGGGAAGGGAGGTGCTGAGCGCCTCATTTTTCCCACAATCCTCACATAAAGGCAGCCTGTTGCCACTGGTGACTCCCTACCTCACCTCACCACTCCATGCCACCTATCACCTGAAAGGAACAAAGAAAAAGAGTTAAGAAGAGGGACAGAAGCAGAAGAGGGGAGACAAACAGCAATGAAAAGGAAACAGATCCTGTAGCAGAGAAATCCTACTTCCTGTGTGCCATGCCACAGGAGATTGGCTAATATATTAAATTTGATACATGGGCCATATGTTTTGTTCAAAGCTCCTATGTAAACCAACTCTTCAGCTGCCAACCTTGGCTCAGTGATCGTAATATTGCCTCTGAGTCACAAGGTCGTGGATCCAAGCCCCACTACAGAGACTTCCACATAATCTAGGTTGACACTTCATGTGCAGTACTGAGGGAGTGCTGCACTGTCGGAGGTGCCGTATTTCAGATGAGACGTTAAACCAAGGTCGTCTCTGCTCTCTCAGGTGGACATAAAAGCTTCATGGTACTATTCAAAGAGCAGAAGACTTCTTCTGGTATCCTGCCAACATTTTATCCTTTAACCAACATCACTCAGACAAATTATCTGGTCATTTATTTCATTGCTGTTTGTTGGACCCTGCTGTATGCAAATTGGCTACTGTTACAAGTGACCACATTTCAAAAGTACTTAATTGGTTCTGAAATACTTTGAGATGTCCAGTGGTCATGAAAGTTACTATATAAATGTAAGCTCTTAATGGGAAATCTCTTTAGGAAAAAATGTCCATATTTTCTCACCTGTGATGCCAGTTGGAAGTGCTGTGATAGGAGTTTCACCGTCAGAGGTGTCACACTTTGTTTTAGTTAGTTAGCTGAATTCAGATTGTGCAGTCTGAGCATGTACAGTGGACCCACTTCTTTGGGATACATCAATATCATTAAGTAGTTGAACTGCAGGAATATTTTTCATTGGCTCCTCGCAGTTTCTGCAGTTATGTTTGAGAATTATATGAAGAAAAGCTAGAAGACAAACTTCCTGTAATGCTTGATTTGAGAGACAGACTACTGATTGTAAAGCTTTTGTAGCTTTTATTTTGTGTTCTATATACTATAAAATGCTTCAAGCTGAGAGAGATGGATGGCCTTTCCTCTAAATTTCAGTTTATTTTTCAAAAACAGTTGAATTCTGAAGCAAACTGCCTCTAATTACCACCTGATTGTCGTGTTATATTTAGTTAGACAAATATTAATGTTTAATTAGTTACATCTTCCTGACTGGGAGAGGAGCGTATCTCTCATTAGCACCTGATTGTTTAACTTATCATAACAGGTGATAATGTTAATCTAATTAATGACATTATGAGACTTGGTGGGGACAGTCAGAGAGAGGGAGATAGAAACCTTATCTTAATTTCAGTGTTTTGTCCACCAAATGAATTGAATTTTGAAATATTTAATTATCAGCTGTGTTTTGCTGATACAGGAAACTTTGGTTTATCCGGAGGTTAACTGAGCCACTGGCAAAAATCAGGAGCCGTTTTGTTAGGTTTTTTTTCTTTACGTTGCTTTTTTTTCACCAGTCAGGCTCTGCAAGGTCTCGCTGAAGCTGTTGCTAAGCTACAGAGACGCTTGCAAGGTACGGCCGACTGTTTAGAAGCTGTGGGTTTGTTGCCAGATACGGAGCTCAAAATCTCTGTATGTTTCAACATTAGCGCTGGATTGTCCGGCAGTTTTGATGGGACGGCAACAGCTCGGTCCCGTCGGTGCCGGATAGCGCAAAGTTTCCTGTAGTAATTGGAATGTTTAATTTTTCATGCAATTATCCAGAAAGACACTAAGGTACCCTTCAAAAGCACGTAATTGGCTGTGAAATTCTTTTGGGCATCCTGAGATGATGAAAGACACTCCAGGAACCATCGCAAAACTCCAAATTCAATGTTTACTAAGATCCCTTAGAAAGTCACAAACTAGTGTTGCCAGACATGGGATTTCCCCCACCTCCCACCCAGTGCTGTCAGGCCCATTCCCTACCTCTCTCCTCACTGCTAATTGACATCACGAATCCACCAATTAGCCAAACTTTAATTCTAACCCAGTGAAATCCCAGGTTCCCCCTCCATAGTGGTCTAGATCAAAAGACGCAGCCATGCTGCAAAAATCAGCAGTACTGTTGAATACCAGGACCCGTAACTCAATGCTACCAAAGCCAGGGCTGCCCCAAATGCAGCTAAACCACATTATCTCCTCCAATACCGCTAAATACCAGATATTTACCTCTAATTGGTGACTCTGACATATTATCTTGCTGTATATTCTCAGCATTAAAAATAGTAAATACATAGATAAAGGGATATAGTTGTGACATTTATTCCACAAGGCACCAGGAAAAATCTTAGAATACCATTTAATAAAAGTGGAATTTGACTTAATTCAGTCCCTGTAAATCAGTGTTATCACTTATTTGGCACAAACATGATTGTAATAAAACAGTAAATTCTTTGTCTCTCCCTGAGGAATGCCATGGGAGGTCTACTAGTATATAGGTATAAATAAAAAACAGAATTTTCAGAAATAAATGTCATTCATTCAGCAGTTTATGCTCTTAATAGTTTATGCAAATATAGAAAATTAGTATATACCTAGTAGAAATGTACTGTCATTCATAAAATGTTAGTGACACTTGCATTGTAAATATATTTTTTCTTCTCTGGTATGGACTGACTTTTAGTTCAAATTGTAAAAAGCTGTATTTTTGAATCTTACTCACTTTTCTGGGATTTATCACTGTCAGCGGGATCAGAAAATGATCAGAATGGAATGCATCATGCTTCAGTTGAAGTTTCACTGGATGATGGCTCGGGGCTTATGGGTGATGGGCTGCAAAGAACATATGATGGAAAACTGAAGTGCCGATACTGTAACTATGCCAGCAAAGGGACTGCACGACTGACGGAGCACATCAGAATGCACACAGGTAATGACTGTACACTATTGGCTTCTAAATTATTTTTAAAAAAGTAATTATCAAATTTGTTTGTTTCTATTTAAGCTACCTAAAGGAGCAGTACTGTACAATAAAGTGAAAACATAGCAATCTAATCAACATACTCAACAGTGTCAAATCCTAAGGTTTTGAGTTCCCAATGCCTCCCTTATTTTGTTATATACTTCTGGAAAGTCATTTGGAAATGAGTCAGTCAGCCATTTTACTTTTGCTAATGTGAGATTGGTGCAGGGATGGTAGGTTGTATGGTACAAGGAGAGCTCAGCTGATGATGCAAATGTTGCTCTTTTCAATGAAGATAATAATTTACACAGCACTGTTAAATCCTATACGAGACAAAAGAGGGGTAATTAGATAGCTTGCTTCACCTGCATTCGCCATCCAGGTTGATTCTGAGCATGTGGTGTTCATTATAATAGGGGTGTGAATGTAAAACTATTCCCTTAATATAAATAAATAGACTTAAATGGAGTCTCACCATCAGAGCCCCTTTAAAACACTCAAGAACTACAGTTAACTTGTATTTTCCTCTATGTTATTGGATTTCTTTGGTTAAAATTGAATGTTGGTACCCTCATTACTGGAACTAGTTTATGACCGATTGCTGTTTGGCAGTGTAAGAGAGTTAGATTGACATCAGCAGTTAAATTAATTAACTCCAGCTACATCAGTGATCCTTCTGTCATTTTAATGGTGTCAATGGTGATTCAGTTTCTCTTCACTGTTTGGCTCAGTGATGTCTTGCAGAGGTTCACTGTCATTCTCCCTTTTTAGACAACAATTTTTACTCAAAAAAAAAAAAAAAAAGAAACGAGAGGATGTTAAATTTGATCACAATTCTTTGTAACAGTTTGATTTTTTTTAAAAGGCGTACCGATGGTGAGTCTCCCTGTTTAAAGTGAAAAGGGCCAGGACTAACGAAAAAGCAGGTAAGGATTAAAGTGTTAAGTATTATTGGTAACATCTGATTCAGACAACTATAGCATAGTACAGTACTGCTCCTCTAGGTAGGGTATATAATGCTGTAAAACCAGCATGTAACAGCTACATTTTTCAATTGTAGTTACATTTGAGAAGTTACTATGTTTTTTTTTAATGAGTAGAGAATGGCAACACCATAATCTCCATTGGGTTGTGATGTGCAACCCAGGAAGTGCCGTACCACTCCTTTTCCAAATTCATCCTATAAGAGACAAGTTATTTTCTGTTGATTTTAATTTGACACATATTTCTTCCTCAACATTTTTTATGTGTTTTTTTCTAAAACAGATGGTGGGTAGCCTGGTAGCAGAGTAGGTGAGAGAATTGTATTATGTCACCTCATCATATTTCATCAGTTAGCTGAAATTCCAGCCCTTAATTTGGGGGGAACATAAATCCAATTGACACATTCATCAGCCACTCGGGAGGAGTTTCATCAGTTCTTAACTGATCTGCTACACAGAGAAAATCCACAAATCTGAACTGTCTCACCATGAGGAAAGAAAAACATAACTACCCAGTCTTGATACATGGCAAGCACACTGCCTGTCAGTTGACAACCAAATGCCATTGTTGATGGTGATCTTGGAGTTCCATGGCTCTTTCAGCACTCCCAGCTGAAGGACAAGATGCTTAGAGGAGGAAAAATGCAAAAAGGGAGAGATAAAATGGCAAGGTTTGCTGATGTATTCTTTCTGATACAGGTGAGAAGCCCCACAGATGTCACCTATGCCCGTTTGCTTCAGCGTATGAGCGGCACCTCGAAGCACACATGCGCTCACACACAGGTGAAAAACCATACAAATGTGAGCTTTGCTCCTTCTGCTGCAGTGACCGAAGTAATTTGTCCCATCACCGTAGACGTAGGCACAAACTTCTTCCCTTGAAAGGTGCTAGGACCTGCCTGATCAATAAGAAAATGTTGGGAGTGTTACAGAAAAAAACTAGCAACTCCCTGAGTTATGGGCCAAGTCTTCTGATTAATCTAAGTCCTCCTTCCATGGTGGTACAGAAGCCAGATTACCTCAATGACTTTTCTCATGATATATCAGCTAACTCCTATGAGGGTGTGCAAAAAATACAGTCTGGTGGGATCTCGAGGGACACGCAAGATATTATGGTGGATAATCCATTAAACCAGCTTTCTACCTTAGCAGGCCAATTGTCCAGTCTTCCACCTGAAAACCAAGCTCCAGCATCTCCTGAGGTGGTAACCTGCAGGGATGAAAAACCATATGTGATCTCACAGTCTGCAGCACCAGTCGTTTCCACGGTAGCTTCCAGTGTGGCCCAAAGCTCATCCCCTATCAGTCCAGATGCATGTCCCATGCTCAATCAGCGGAACTTCAGTCCTGTGGCTGGCCCCAGTAGTGAGCACAGTGCTCACACAAGTACACCCAGCATGTCGAACAGCCAGCCTAGCACCCCTGCTCCTGCACTTCAGGTCCAGGATCCCCAGCTTCTGCATCATTGCCAACACTGTGACATGTATTTTGCAGACAATATCCTTTATACTATTCACATGGGATGTCATGGTTATAAGAACCCATTCCAATGTAACATATGTGGATGCAAATGTAGAAACAAATATGACTTTGCTTGTCATTTTGCTCGGGGTCAACACAAGCAGAATTAACAGTACAGCACCTAAATAAGTGCTGGTATTCAATTTCAATACATATTGGACTAATGTTGGTTCATATTAAGAATATTAAATATGTATTAAGAGGGATTGATTTACTTGCCTCACTTTTTTTCCTTTTGTGGACACTTTAAAAAGATTTTCTTTACAGAGTCTTCTGAAGTAGGTATGAACTAGGTTCAGGCCATTTCAAAGTATATTGGTGCAGCACCATTTGATACATCTACTACAGTCAGTCCTAGAAAAGTGTAAATTTTGGCAATAGCATCATTTCTTACCTCCGAGAAGATTGCAGTGATCTTAGAGTGGTCTATGTGTTGCTTATACTCGTGTGTCAAGTACTTGCAGAAGTGCTGATCTTGTTTAGTATCCATCTGTCACTAGTGAGAGAGAAACTTGAATTAGAGTGTACAGATAATTGAAATGATGTCATCTCCAATTACTTTGCCCCAGGGTACGTTTTCTCTCGATATTCTACAGTAAGTTGAAATTAACTTTGTAAATTATATTATTTTAATGCATCTTTTGTGTACTGGAATTTTCTTTCTGCATTGAAAATGCTGAGATCAAAATAGGTTGCCTTTTTAAAGACCCATTCAAAGGTTTTGTGTTTTAAAATGGACAGCAGCAGGCCTAACTTGAAAAGAAATCTTTATCAAATGCAACATAAAACAGTTCCTTAGTTCTAGTAAGCATTCACGGTGGCACGGTGGCATAGTGGTTAGCACTGTTGCCTCACAGCGCCAGGGACCCGGGTTCAAATCCCGCCTCGGGTGACTCTGCTGTGTGGAGTTTGCACATTCTCCCCGTGTTTGCGTGGGTTTCCTCCGGGTGCTCCGGTTTCCTCCCACAGTCCAAAGATGTGCGGGTTAGGTTGATTGGCTATGATAAATTGACCCTTAGTGTTAGGGGGATTAAATACATGGGGTTACGGGGATAGGGTGGGATATGTGTTGGTGTAGGGGTTACGGGGATCGGGTGGGATATGTGTCGGTGCAGGCTCGATGGGCCGAAATGGCCTCTCTCTGCATTGTGGGATTTCTGTGATTCACATTTCATTATTCAACAAGTAACAGCTTTTCATTGCAAAATCTAGTTTAAGTAGTTGAACTCAGTTTAATCAAACCAAACAGTTGTCCCTCAAAATCTTTACAGATGTACATATGCTAATTCCATGGACTAGAAACATCTCTACATCAGTGTCAAAAATCCAAGATTCAATTTTTAAAAAACATTCTGTAGTGCTACAAATAAGTAAAGTGCTTTGATATAGTTTTGTATTTCCAAAATTGCTATATCTGCCAGAATTAGTAAGCACCGCCCATATCTCCATGTTTTGCATATGGGCAGTGTCAGTGGAGGATTGGTTTTGCTGTTGGCCATTCATGTGGCGGCATGTGTTGGGACAATCCTTATCCCTTTTACTTTAATGCAGGCACATGGACTTGCAACAGGGTCTGATCAATAATCTTTAATTAAATCAATATAAACCCAACATATGCAGTACTTATGAGATAGGCACTGTGATACTTACAAGTAACAAACTCATTGGGGGTTTATGATCTAAACTCTTTGATTACTTATGGGAAGACTATTTAGAGTTCCTACAGTTTCCTGGTGAGTTCCACCTTTTATAACGTCCCGTATGTAAGGTTAGTACATCAGCCGTCATGTAGACAAATTCTCCTTCCCGCACATGTGCGTTGCAGCTCAATCTGTTTATTGTTCTCCAGGCATTTTACATGCTTGAGTGGTTAGGCTGGACTTGGGATCAGCACTTTCTTATCTTTTCAGGCATTTCTCGCACTCTTAATCACCTGGTCCCTGAATTATAGCCACCTTTACAGACATGTTGGCACTTAATTCTCTCTCTCAACATTCTTTTCCCAGCTTTTTACTCCCAGCACTCAATGTCCCGTTGTTAACCACTACTACTATTCTACCTTACTTGCTATTCCTAACAGCATGTATTCTTTACACTATTGGGAGCTGGATTTTCATGGAGGTTCTTCCACTTGTCCACTGTAACTTTGGCAGAAGAGTCGCAGAAACCCCGGGAAAACGGTGTAAAACATATTTACAGTGTTTGCCAGGATTTCTTAGGCCAAAATTACAACAGGCAAGCTGGAGAACCGCCATGAAATTTTACCCCTTGGTTTTTAAACATTATTGTAGATTTTACGGGTAGAGTTTTGTTTGGTGGAATTTACATCAGGAGTCACTGTGCATTATAGTTGTTGGACTGCTTAGTGATTTTTATTGCATAAATGTAGTTCAAAACTACAGAATTTAAAGGAGCAATTAAATTGCTTTACATTAATGCTGTACTTCATGCATAATATGTATTTTAAACTGAGTATGACCTAATGTATAACCTACAAACATTACCTTCTGTTCTTTACAGTTAGATTTAAAGTACTATGAATCATATTTGGAATACTCAAAGCACTTTTTATATTGCTGGAGCAGAGCTGACTGTAGATACACAGTTTTCCCCTCTGTTGCCTGATATCCATAGTGTAAACAACCTGCTCCAGTAACTTGACAGTATTGTAAATCCACAGAAATGTGGGTCTGCTAAATACAATATACTGTTGGGTTAAGGTCAGCTCCTGGAGTAAAATAAATGCAGGGAACTTGTCCTTCACATTTGCACTCCTGAGGTTTGTGGCTGCTTGTGTTCTGGGAGCACTGGGATCTGCTTTCAGATCCAGCAGGAATGATCTCCTTGGTTGGTGCAAAATTATCAACTATTGCAACAGTGAGGGAATGAAAAAGCAAATGGGTCTCCATTGCAACACACACTAGATACAGGAAACTTTGGTTTATCCGGAGGTTGTATGTCCGGAAACCTCAATCTACTGGCAGAAATCAGGAGCCGTTTTGTTAGGTTTTTTTTCTTCTCGTGGCTTTGTTTTCAACAGTCAGGCTCTGGAAAGTCTCTCTGACGCTGTTGCTAAGCTACAGAGACGCTTCCAAGGTACGGGCCGACTGTTTACAAGCTGTTGTTAAGCAACAGTGTTTGTTGTCAGATACGGAGATGAAAACCTCCGTATGCTTCAACATTAACTTTGTATGTCCGGCAGTTTTGATAGATCGGCAACAGCTCGGTCCCGTCGGTGCCGGATATAACACAGTTTCCTGTACTGTATTAAAAAAATAAATAGTATCTATTGTAGCTCAACTAGTCAACACTCAACATTAATGTTTTAAAAAAGTCTCTCCATCACAGACCACACTAATCGTTATATGGCAATAGTGCAGTGTTGATATAAAATTATAGATTGTTCTTTAACTGACTCCATTGAGTATGCTTGTCACCAAAGCAGACAAAAGATACACACCTTTTGTGCCTTCAAGGCTGAAAGTTGATCTAATTTAACATTTTTCTTTTTTATAATGACTTGATTTTTAAATACATTTGGTTAGTATTTAGCACAAAATAGTAACAGCTGTATTCTATTGTTTGGCAAAACAACAGGGTTATCTTTCTCATGTCACTTTTGAAATGTATAATATGTAAATCTGAAGTGGAGTTGCCTGCTTGTCTGCTGTATTCTCCTTTATTTGGTTCGAAAGTGATATTGACCTATGAGGGTTAGTTATAGTGGTCATTGGTAAATAATGGGCTTCAGTTTTACATTCATCAAATTTAATTAATTCTAATGTGCATTATTGGCTAGTAGTACAAAATTTCAACAAGCATAAACTTTAACCTAAGTTTTAAAGAATTAATAACCAGAGGTGCCTAATAAATACATTTTAAATACAAGAATGTTATTGTCATTTTTCAGGCTTCCAGTATACGCATCATTAAGTCAGAAGATAATCTATTTAATGTGTTTTTTTAAATTAAGTTATGTCAAGTAACTACATGTGTTGCTATAATACATTTACAAAATAGATGTATATTTCACTTTAAATATGGGTTTTTGATGATGGAATATTGGATTTTTTAAAGCAGGGACACTGGCTTCACAAGGTCATTGCAAATATGTATCATTTTACAATCTCACCTCTGGGTCAGAATGTTGTGGGTTTAGCCCACACCAGGAGTTGGGTGCATAATTTAGGTTTGGTATTTTAGTACTGAGAGAGTGTTTCATTGTTGGAGATGCAGTCTGTGGTCAAGATATTAGACATCTGTCTGTTCCGTGGGAATGAAGATCCAATGGCACTATGTGAAAAAGTTCTCCAGATGTCCTAACCATATTGCCTCCTTCAGCCAATGGCACCAAACTGCAGGAAATACAGGGACAGAGTGATCTCCTGGACGAGTTTCGATCGCCTAGATGGGTTGGAGAGGAATTTCCCAGATTTTTTCTCCCAAATTGGCCATTGGGTTTTTTATCTGGTTTTTCGCCTCTCCCGGGAGATCACATGGGTTCGGGTGGGATGGAGAGTGGAAGTAGATTTGAGGTTAGGATCAGATCAGCCATGATCTTATTGAATGGTGGAGCAGGCTCGAGGGGCCGATTGGCCTACTCCTGCTCCTATTTCTTATGTTCTTAAAAAGAAATTATAACTGGTCATTCATTTTATTGCCATTCTGCATTAGAAACATCCCACAAATAGCAATCATATTTGTCTACATATCTGTTGCTACACGCTGAAAGTAATGCATTGCGTGAAGGCAAGCATTATTAAGTAATCCTGCCTGCTTCACTCTAATCTTTTGGCTCTGCTCCAATAATCACTTAAGTTTCTTGCTAATTCTAATATTGGTTTGGGACACTTCAGCATTAAAGCGTGCATGCAAAATACAAAACAGGCAGTGACAAATGAAGGCTGAGTCTTGGAAAGCCATGTTCCACCAGTTAGTAACGCTCCTCAACGACAGACTTTTTCCACCAAAAAGCTATTCATTTCAATTGAAGTTACTTATATGCCTATATAAGTTACTGCACTTCAAAATTAGTTATTATATGTGAAGAGCTTTGAGATGCATAAGGCACTATATAAGTGCAAGTTCTTTTTTAAGCTGCTGAGAGCCAAGAGCTAAAATGCCAAACACTTTGTAAGTCTCTTTATAAACTACAGCAAACTTTATAAACTATATAGACAAACCTCTTAATATCATATTGCGTGTCAACCCAGGACAATCCAGTGGGGCCCATTTACCTTAATTCTGTTTTAACTTGCACACCTCTTGTATATAACATTTAAAAACACGCCTTTCCTTTTATTTTGTAATTACAGTTCATCCCTTTTTGCAGGGTGAGGTATTTTAACAAACAATAAATCTATGGCATCTCAGCTAATTTAATCTGTTCCCAAAAATACCAAACTGATCCTTTAAGTACAGGTTTCAAAGGTGCACAGTTGCCCTCTGGTACCTCACCCCAATGGTCATAGCAGTGTATGAGACAGTGAGCATCAATGTTAAGGGTATCATAGCTGATCTAGATCCAGCCCTGACTCAATGTTTACATACATGGTGCCAATGGGTAGCTCAATAGTAATCAAAGCCAGAAACTCTGACTATTTCTCTCCAAAACACCTGGGCAGTTAGACCAATTTTAGAGTCCCTACAGCCATTCTGGCTGAGATCAGTTAAACAACAACAACTTGAATTCTACAGCGCCTTTAGTATAGTAAAACAGGAGCGTTATCAGACAAAATTTGACACCGAGCCAATGTTCCCCGTAATTCTTTTTGGGTGCGCAGCCCCTTTAAGTGGCTGCGCAGCCCATTCACAGATTCACGAATGCACAAACTTGAACATTGCAAAAGCCGGTTCCGGGCTGCTCAGGACTGGCAGGGAGCTGCACAGCTTATAGGGAACGTTGCACCGAGCCACATAAGGGGATATTAGGAAAAGGTAGGTTTTAAGGAGCATCTTAAAGGAAGAAAGAGAGGTTTAAGGAGGGAATTTCAGAGCTTGGGGCCTAGACTGCTGAAGGCATAACTGCCAATGGAGAGACAAAGGAAAATGGGGATGCACAAGAGGCCAGAAGTGGAGGAACACAGAATTCTCGGAGGATTGTAGGGCTGGAGGAGGTTACAGAGATAGGGAGGGACGAGGCCATGGAGAGATTTGAACACGAGGATGAGAATTTTAATTTGAGGCGTTGCTGGACCGGGAGCCAATGTAGGTCAGTGAGCCAAGGGTGATGGGTGAATGGAACTTGGTACAAGTCAGGATACTGGCAGCAGAGCTTTGGGATGAGCTGAATTTTACATAGGGTTTAACAGAGCACAGATCTTGGGATCAAATATGAAACATTCCTGGTCTGTTTGCCACAGTTACTTATTATATAGACATACTGAGTTAGGACAAGCACATTATAATCAAGGCCACTAATTCTCAGTTTTTATGCAAAAATGAACAGAATTGCAGAATATACACCAGTAAAAATCCTGGAAAATCTAGTAATCTCATCTATTAAAAATGGAATTTGATTTATTCAGTCACCATAAAAAATGGGCCTAATTATAAATGGACAGAATTACATAATGTGATCTCCACAACACCTTTAAAATCCTGGAATCCCGTGTAATAAAATGACATTTTACTTATTCAGTCACTAGAGAACACAATCAGAAAATGGTATATGACAGTAAGAGACCTCCGCTGTATCAGTTTAAAACTGTACAGTGGACAACTTTGTTAGAGCTGGTATTTTGATTGTGGATATTACAGCGTCTAGCTATGTGTAAAATCTTCAATAATAGTCAGGGGTCCAACCAGATCTTTGCAGTTGTAATTTTTCTCAGATTCCTCAATCATTCTCTAGTGTTTCTGACCAAACGGAGTCCAGTATTCCATCATTAATTTGTTGTATGTGATTATATACATAAATGTCTATTAATATGATGGCAGACACCACTGAGATAGCACTTTATTAAGTAGAACTTAAGGAATTTGGTTAAAGAAGTGGGGGTTAAGCCTTTGGCTTGATTATTCCAAGCTTTTGTGACTAATAATGCTTTGTCACATTGAGTTTTATAAGCCCAGATTTATTTTGATTCATTTTGTACACTATATAATGGAAGTTTTGTTACACATTAGTAACTATTGTAAAATATGTGTCCTTTTTTTGTTTGCATTGTGTTGTCTTTCAGCAATGTTCTAGGTATATATGTACACACATTAACAAGTGCATATAAATTCAATACACAATTACATTTAGGTGCTGTAAAAATGTGAATAAACTGTGTTGATGTGATTAAATTAAATTGCTATTTAACAAACTATTGCTAACATTGGTTGGTACAAGTGCTTGATAGAAAATGCTATCTGTTTAAACTAGCTACAGTGTTTGTATTTTAATAAAAATGTACATTATAAAAGTGAAGTTCCTTAATATTTCATGTGAGATTATCTAAGCTCGATGCCCCTAGAAGTTGCTGTGACAAAATGCACTGTGCAGTGACATGAGCAGTTTAAACATTGTTCCTGTTTTTGAGTTAGATCGTGTAAAATAAAACAGAGCTGACAAATTCAGTTATTGAGTTGCATTTTGTATAACACCTTCTCGTGTTGCTTTAATTAATTAGTATAAAGTGAAACTGAAGATTTTGCTCTTTGTACAATAAAGGTAAAAGTTTACATTTTCTAAAAAAGCAGTTGTTTGATTTTTTTGTTTTCTACATAGATTATACAAATGCTTTTCTCATGTCATGGCAGATCAGATGGAAGAATTTTCCTTGGATCACATTTTAATAAACCTGCTCCCACATAGCTGTGGCTGCGTATGTGTGTGTCAACGGGGAAGAAATTTCTATGGGTTGAATTTTCCAGGGTGGTAGCGGGTGCAATCAGTGGCAGGTCAGGTGGGAAAGTTGTTATTTTTGACAGCGGGTCAGGAACCCGCAGTCCTCTCGCTCCCACGTGCCTTTCCCCCAGGCGCGTCTGTCATCGTGGAGCCGACCCAACCAGCAGTGGCGGGGGACCCAATTGAGATCATTATCATGTAGTTGACAGGCACTTAAGAGCCTTTTTCCCTCTACGTTTTAACTTTCCCTGCATGGCCACGGGATTCACGCAGCTCGGGGACCATGTCGGTCAACCTGAGGCGTGAGTTCCATGGCCATTGCTCCAGCTGATTACTTGACAGCATAGGAAACAAACGAAAATAAAAACAGAAATAAAAACATGTTGATTACATCAGCTAACAGATTGATGGAAATTCTGTTCTACTTGAAAAGCTACTGGTAAATATTAATTCAGAAATTCTTGAAGGGATGTAAGTGCTACCCTGGATGGTGAGGGAATACATTTTTCACTGGCCATTCTCGGCCGTTGCCTTCCAACTCAACAGTAATTGCAGTGAATTGATCTGCACTATAAAAAATGACATATACTATTTAAATACATTTTTGTATTGTTTCTGGTCAGGTTTTTCTCACAGTATACTTTGATTATCCAGTTACACATTAAATCAAGTCATCAACTGTAACAATTTCATTCTCATCACTCATTCCACTGGTTCAATTTGCTTTCAGTCTCTGAATATAACTAATGTAATTTTTCAGTCTGAGACTTTGAGGGTGAATTTCTGCACAAGTTCTCTCACTTGTCCAAGAGCTACAGAAATCCCAGAAACACATAAGCACCACTTACACTGTTTGTCAGGGTTTCCGCAGCTCTTCTGCTGAACTTGCGTAAGATTGTAAATCCATCCCTTTACAATTACATTTCAAATCTGCTTAATTTTATAGATTACATATACACACATCTTTTATTTGTATCAGTTACTGATACAAAAGTCTATAGATTTGTGACTAAAGCACCAATAACTTCCTAATAATGTACTTTTTAAATTATGTTCTTGATCGTATTTGTAGATTGCACCATATTACTTAATGATAATACTATTTAAATATTTCTTTGTCACTCATATATAACTTTTATTATAGTATTGTAAAGATTCAACACACACTATTTTAGATTAAACTTAAAATCCAATGTGGTCAGGGTCCCTTTTAAGGATCCTGGCTGAAAACCCGTCATGAATGATGTCACCAGACCCACTCCATCTAATTGGGGCGGGTAATGCGCTGGGTGGGCTTAATAGGCCCCATTAAGGTAAGTTCATTTTCTGCAGCAGGATGGAGCCAGCTGTGGGGTCGCGACCGGCCGCACCGGATCCGCCCAGGTAGGCAAAATTCCGGCCTATGATGCCACCTGTGATTACTCCCTTATTACTAGTTTTCTTTTTACATTGTTCTGTCCTGAGCTGGTTTTTATTTTGTGAACACATGTATGTTAGCTTCCAAATTTTGAATTACACATCAGGATTCCTTCTGAAAATATGAACTCATGGAATAACTAATGCGTACAGTAGTGACCTTTAGCAGGCAAACCCAAGAATTGCAGCCTTTCATAGGATGTGCTATCCAGCCTGAAAGAATTCCAGAATTGCACACACCTTGGAAAATAGCAATGTCTTCCCTAAGACTCGCATCTTAAATTACCGAGTTGAATACAGAAAGAGAAATCCTGAATTGACTTGCTGCATCATTGGTACAACAGCGAGTAGCTGATATCGTACAGGGCTGCAGGATTAGTGCAATTATTGATTTTGGTACTCTTGGGTTAGGACAAGATTAATCAGCTGTGGTTCTCACTCTTGATCACTGTCCCATGGCTCCTGTTCACTAGTAGCCTTTGAAAGTGCACTTGTAGATGTCGGGTGAGGCAAGAACTGGGCTTAGCTGTGACACATCCCATCGTAATAACCTGCCAACACTCACTGTCTGGGCTGACATGAAAAATAGCCACTTGAGATAGGTATTGGATACCAGAGGATGATGCCCATAGGAGGAAACTTCACATGAAAATTTTTGATGAAGCAGATGCTCCATATAATGAATTTAGTGCATAAAAACATAGATAAAGGACTTTCTTCGTCTAGAACTTTATCTCAGATGGTGACACAAAACAGGCAGTATCGGATCGGCCGCCTGTTGTACGCACCGTCTGATCAACAACTTCATCTTGTATTTATATAGCGCCTTTAACATAGTAAAACGTTCAAGGTGCTTCACAGGAGTATTATATGACAAAAAATTTGACACCAAGCCACATAAGGAGAAAATTAGGGCAGATGACCAAAAGCTTGGTCAAAGAGGTAGGTTTTAAGGAGCGTCTTAAAGGAGGAAAGAGAGGTGGACAGGTTTAGGCAGGGAATTCCAGAGCTAAGGGCCTAGGCAACAGAAGGCACAGCCACCAATTGTTGAGTGATTATAATCGGGGATGCTCAAGAGGCCAGAATTAGAGGAGCACAGATATCTTGTGTGTGTGGGTGGTGGGGGGAGGAGGAGAGAGATTACAGAGATAGGGAGGGACTTAGGTGCGAGTTAGGACACGGGCAGCCGAGTTTTGGATGACCTCAAGTTTACATAGGGTAGAATGTGGCCAGAAGTGCATTGGCATAGTCAAATCTAGAGGTAACCAAGGCATAGATGAGTGTTTCAGCAGCGGATGAGCTGAGGCAAGGGCGGAGACGGGCGATGTTACGGAGGTGGAAATAGGCAGTCTTACTAATGCCGCAGCTACGTGGTCGGAAGCTCATTTCAGGGTCAAATATGACACCAAGCTTGCGAACAGTGTGGCTCAGCCTCGGACAGATGTTAGGGAGAGGGATGGAGTCAGTGGCTAGGGAACGGATTTTGTGGCGAGGACCGAAAACAATGGCTTCGATCTTCCCAATATTTATTTGGAGAAAATTTCTGCTCATGCAGAAATGGATGTTGGACAAGCAGTCTGACAATTTAGAGACCGTGGAGGATATTCACAATGGAACTCAATTATCAGGCACTGCGTATAATGGGCGGCTGATCCGCTACCGCCTGTTTTGTGCCACCACCCAAGACGAATTTCTAGGCCTATAACTTTTTTTTATGAAAGCATCAGTTCACAAATCAAAAATATTGTCTATAGTTATTCCTAATTAATTTTATGCACTAATTATAACTATTATTTCTTGAAATCATGTTTTGGTATAGTTGAAAACACAATTATAATTGTTTCATTTTTTAATCTAATTGTATTTTTGTCTTTCAAAAACATATCCGCACAACAGAAAATATTTTCCAGTTGATTAATCACATAAATATTACTGGAAGGCAGGACCATCTGCAAACATGAAAGTTTTTCATATCAACAGTTAAGGACTCAAGGTCATGTTTAACAGTACTTCATGTATTAATGTTAATGCAAGCTATTGTAAAATAGTGGTCCTGAATTTTTGCAGGATTCTCCCAATCTCTTACTGTAACATCAGTGAGAGACTGGCAGTACAGCTACAACACTGGCATCTACCCGGCAATGTGGAAAATTGCCCAAGTATGTCCTGTCTACAAAAAGCAGGACAAATCCGACCCGGCCAATTACCGTCCCATCAGTCTACTCTCAATCATCAGCAAAGTGATGGAAGGTGTCGTCGACAGTGCTATCAAGCGGCACTTACTCAGCAATAACCTGCTAACTGACACCCAGTTTGGGTTCCGCCAGGGCCACTCAGCTCCTGACCTCATTACAGCCTTGGTCCAAACATGGACAAAAGAGCTGAACTCTAGAGGTGAGGTGAGAGTGACTGCCCTTGACATCAAGGCAGCATTTGATCGAGTGTGGCATCAAGGAGCCCTAGCAAAACTGAAGTCAATGGGAATCAAGGGGAAAACTCTCCATTGGTTGGAATCATACCTAGCACAAAGGAAGTTGGCTGTGGTTGTTGGAGGTCATTCATCTCAATCACATGACATCACTGCAGGAGTTCCTCAGGGCAGTGTCCTAGGCCCAACCATCTTCAGCTGTTTCATCAATGACCTTCCCTCCATCATAAGGTCAGAAGTGGGGATGTTCGCTGATGATTGCACACTGTTCAGCACCATTCGAGACTCGTCAGATACTGATGGAGTCCGTTTCCATATGCAGCAAGACCTGGACAACATTCAGACTTGGGCTGACAAGTGGCAAGTAACATTCGCACCACACAAGTGCCAGGCAATGACCATCTTCAACAAGCGAGACTCTAACCATCTCCCCTTGACATTCAATGGCATTACCATCGCTGAATCCCCCACTATCAACATCCTGGGGGTTACCATTGATCAGAAACTGAACTGGACCAGCCATATAAATACTGTGGCTACAAGAGCAGGCCAGAGGCTGGGAATTCTGCGGTGAGTGTCTCACCACCTGACTCCCCAAAGCCTTTCCACCATCTACAAGGCACAAGTCAGGAGTGTGATGGAATACTCTCCACTTGCCTGGATGAGTGCAGCTCCAACAACACTCAAGAAGCTCGACACCATTCAGGATAAAGCAGCCCGCTTGATTGGCACTCCATCCACCACCTTCAACATTCACTCCCTCCACCACCGCCGCACTGTGGCTGCAGTGTGTACCATCTACAAGATGCACTGCAGCAACTCGCCAAAGCTCCTTCAACAGCACCTTCCAAACCCGCGACCTCTACCACTTAGAAGGACAAGGGCAGCAGACGCATGGGAACATCACCACCTACAAGTTCCCCTCCAAGCCACACACCATCCTGACTTGGACCTGTATCACCGTTCCTTCACTGTCGCTGGGCCAAAATCCTGGAACTCCCTAACAGCATTGTGGGTGTACCTACACCATATGGACTGCAGCGGTTCAAGAAGGCGGCTCACCACCATCTTCTCAAGGGCAATTAGGGATGGGCACTAAATGCAGGCCTAGCCAGCGACGCCCACATCCCATCAATGAATTAAAAAAAAAAAATCTCTGGAAAAACAGTGTTGTTTTTAGTCATTAACTCTTTCTTCAGGGTTTTCCACCCACCCTCCACCCTCCGATCCCCCGCCAGATAATCCCCACTGAAATTTCAGAAGTGCGCCCTCTTTACATTAAAGTCAGTATTCCCACTTATTGTAATATGGAATTAAATGTAACATGAGACTAACAAATATTCTGTATTAAACCTTGTATATTTAATATATTAAGTCAATCTCCCATGGCATTGTACACACAGTCAAGAGCAAGTATAGTCTTCAGGTGAAGTGGGTCAGAGAGCAGGGGATAATTTATCCAGGGCACCCAGAGGTAATTCAATCCCCATTTTAAAGTCATACATTCCTTATTTTTATATTTCTACTATAAATTATTATGTCCACATGTATAATAGAAACTGCCTATGTAAAGTTATGCAGTATTTACATGCTCCTGCAGTGGTGGTGCTGCAGTGTGCATAGGCAGGTTTCATTACACGTGCATTTAAGAATTTATAATCGAAAAAATTGACAGGAAATACACATAGATGTAAGATACATATGGCCCAATACTGTGCGAACAAGCTACCACTTCTGAATTAAAAATCGGGATAAAAGTGAAATGTAAATGGTAATACAAAACTAAAACTACTTTCTTACTGTATTGTAGTTGCAATCTAAAAGTTAATGTAACTAATTTTTAAAAGAATACTGCTTTACAAATATTCTATACTAGCTATTGCATTAAAAATGCAGGGTACTTATTTTGAAAAAAATGTGGTTCTATTTTAAGGTGTATATCAGTGATTTTCAAATTTAGAATATCTGCAGTGCCAGAGATTAGGTCCTGGATTATCAACAGCACCACCTAACAGTTGTCGGACAGTGCCAGGGAGCAGCGGCAGCAGAGAGGAGGTGAGCCCGGTATAAAAACCGGCGCGAAGACCGAGGTCCGACCAGTTCCAGGGAGCAGCGGCAGCAGCGAGGAGGTGAGCCCGGTATAAAAACCGGCGCGAAGACCGAGGCCCGACCAGTTCCAGGGAGCAGCGGCAGCAGAGAGGAGGTGAGCCCGGTATAAAAACCGGCGTGAAGACCGAGGCCCGACCAGTTCCAGGGAGCAGCGGCAGCAGAGAGGAGGTGAGCCCGGTATAAAAACCGACGCGAAGACCGAGGCCCGACCAGTTCCAGGGAGCAGCGGCAGCAGAGAGGAGGTGAGCCCGGTATAAAAACCGGCGCGAAGACCGAGGCATACCAAATCAACAGCAGAGGAGAGAGGTAAAAAGTAATCAGAGTGTGACGTCACCAGGGAGCAGGTAAGTGGTTGGTTGGTGAGTATTTCTCTCTTTTCAATACAAGCTTGACTTCTGTGGTGTTAAATTTCTAGGGTCTCTGGTGTAGTGGGGACAGTTGGTAAATAAAGCGCCCTAGAGTATACCTGTAACTGGGGTATTGAATAAATGTTTTAATGAATTAAAGGAGTAAGTCATGGCAGGAGAGTTCAGACCCGTGTTCTGCTCCTCTTGCTCCATGTGGGAAATCAGGGACGCTGCCAGTGTCCCTGACGACCATGTGTGCGGGAAATGCATCCAGCTGCAGCTACTTGTAGACCGCATTGCGGCGCTCGAGCTGCGGGTGGATGAATTTTGGAGCATGCGCGATGCTGAGAGGGTCGTGGATAGCACGTTTAGCGAGTTGTTCACGCCTCAGGGTAGGGCTGCACAGGGGGTGACCATCAGGCGGAGCAACAGAGGCAGGCAGGAAGTGCAGGGAACCCCTGCGGACATCCCCCTTTCAAACAAGTATACCAAGTTGGATAATGTTGAGGGGGATGACTCACCAGGGGAAGTCAGCAGCAGCCAGCTTCCTGGCACCAGGGACGCTTCTGCTGCTCAGAAAGGGAGGAAAAAGAGTGGGAGAGCAATAGTGGTAGGGGATTCTATCGTAAGGGGAACAGATAGGCGTTTCTGTGGCCGCAAACGTGACTCCAGGATGGTTTGTTGCCTCCCTGGGGCCAGGGTCTGGGATGTCACTGAGCGACTACAGGGCATTCTTAAGGGGGAGGGTGAGCAGGCAGAGGTCGTGGTCCACATTGGGACCAACGACATAGGAAGGAAGGGGGATGAGGTCCTGCATCAAGAATTTAGGGAGCTAGGTAACAGATTAAAGAACAGGACCTCGAAGGTTGTAATCTCTGGATTACTCCCAGTGCCACGTGCTAGTAAGTATAGGAATGGGAGGATAGAGCAGATGAATGCGTGGCTAAAGAGTTGGTGTAGCGGGGAGGGTTTTACTTTCCTGGATCACTGGGCCTGCTTCTGGGAAAGGTGGGACTTGTACAAGTCGGACGGGTTGCACCTGAACCAGAGCGGGACAAATATCCTTGCGGGGAGGTTTGCTAGCACTGTTGGGGGGGGTTTAAACTAACTTGGCAGGGGGATGGGATACAGAGGGGAGCTGAAATAGGGGGTGATGTGCTGCCAATTATAGAGAAAAAAACAAGTCAGCTTGGTAGACAGGGCAAATATGTAAGGGCAAGGCTGGATGGCATCTATTTTAATGCAAGGAGTCTTGCAAATAAGGTGGATGAACTGAAGGTGTTGATAAACACATGGGAGTATGATATTGTTGCTATCACGGAGACATGGTTGAGGGAGGGGCAAGACTGGCAGCTCAATATTCCGGGGTACAGAATCTTCAGGCGAGACAGAGGGGGAGGTATAAGAGGAGGGGGTGTTGCAATATTAATTAAGGAGTCAATTACTGCAGTAAGGAGGGATGATATATTAGCAGGTTCCTCTAATGAGGCCATATGGGTGGAGCTTAAAAACAAAAAGGGGGCAAGCACTTTGCTGGGAGTGTACTATAGGCCTCCAAACAGTCAGGGGGAGATAGAGGAACAGATATGTAGGCAAATCTCAGAGAAATGTGCAAATAATAGGGTAATAATAATGGGGGATTTCAACTTCCCCAATATTAACTGGGATAGTCAGAGTGTGAAAGGCTCAGAGGGTGTAGAATTCTTAAAGTGCATCCAGGAGAGCTTTTTGAGCCAGCATGTAGAAAGTCCTACAAGAGAGGGGGCGGTACTGGACCCTAATTCTAGGGAATGTGGCCGGCCAAGTGGAAAAAGTGCTAGTAGGTGAGCACTTTGGTGATAGTGACCATAATATGGTAAGATTTAAGGTGGTCATGGAAAAGGACAGGGATGGGCCGGAAATAAAGGTTCTAAATTGGGGGAAGGCCGATTTTAATAGGATAAGGCAGGATCTGGCCAAAATGGACTGGGATCAGCTACTTTTAGGAAAATCCGCATCGGAGCAATGGGAGGCTTTCAGAAGGGAGATTGAGATCATACAATGGCAACATGTTCCCGTAAAGGTCAAGAGTGGTTCCAAAAACCACAGGGAACCTTGGATGTCAGGGGATATACGAGAATGGATTAGGAAAAAAAGGAGGGCTTTTGGTAGATACAAAAGGCTAAAGACGGAGGAAGCCCTAGAGGAGTACAAGAAGTGCAGGGGGATACTTAAAAAAGAAATTAGGAGATCAAGGAGGGGCCATGAAATAACACTGGCGAGCAAAATAAAGGAAAATCCTAAGATGTTTTATAAGTATATTAAGGGTAAGAGGATAACTAGGGAAAAATAGGGCCCATTAGGGACAAAAGTGGCAATGTGTGTGTGGAGCCGGAAGATGTAGGAGGGGTTCTAAATGAATTTTTTGCATCTGTTTTCACTATGGAGAAGGACGATGTAGACATAGAAATAGGGCGGGGGGACTGTGATATGCTCGAACATATTAACATCGAGAGGGAGGAGGTATTGGCGGTTTTAGCTGGCCTAAAAATGGATAAATCCCCAGGCCCGGATGAAATGTATCCCAGGCTGCTGTGTGAGGCAAAGGAAGAGATTGCGGGGGCTCTAACACATATATTCAGGACCTCTCTGGCCACAGGGGATGTGCCAGAGGACTGGAGAACCGCTAATGTAGTACCATTATTCAAGAAGGGTAGTAGGGAAAAACCGGGGAACTACAGGCCAGTGAGCCTAACATCAGTGGTAGGTAAATTATTGGAAAAAATTCTGAGGGACAAAATTTGCCTCCACTTGGAGAGGCAAGGATTAATCAGGGATAGTCAACATGGCTTTGTCAAGGGAAGATCATGTCTGACTAATTTGATTGAATTTTTTGAGGGGGTGACTAGGTGTGTGGATGAGGGTAACGCAGTGGATGTGGTATACATGGATTTCAGTAAGGCCTTCGATAAAGTCCCGCACAGGAGACTGGTCAAGAAGGTAAGAGCCCATGGAATCCAGGGTGCCTTGGCACATTGGATACGAAACTGGCTTAGTGGCAGAAGGCAGAGGGTGATGGTCGAAGGTTGTTTTTGTGACTGGAAGCCTGTGGCCAGTGGGGTACCACAGGGATCGGTGCTGGGTCCCTTGCTGTTTGTGGTCTACATTAATGACTTGGATATGAATGTAAAAGGTATGATCAGTAAGTTCGCGGATGATACAAAAATTGGTAGGGTGGTAAATAGCGAGGAGGGTAGCCTCAGTCTGCAGGACGATATAGATGGGTTGGTCAGATGGGCGGAACAGTGGCAAATGGAATTTAACCCGGAAAAGTGCGAGGTGATGCACTTTGGGGGGACTAACAAGGCAAGGGAATACACAATGAATGGTAAGACCCTAGGCAAGACGGAGGGTCAGAGGGATCTGGGTGTGCAAGTACACAGATCCCTGAAGGCGGCGGAACAGGTGGATAAGGTGGTAAAAAAGGCATATGGGATACTTGCCTTCATTAGCCGAGGCATTGAATATAAGAGCAAGGAGGTTATGATGGAGCTGTATAAAACACTGGTTAGGCCACAGCTGGAATACTGTGTGCAGTTCTGGTCGCCACACTACAGGAAGGATGTGATCGCGTTAGAGAAGGTGCAGAGGAGGTTCACCAGGATGTTACCAGGGCTGGAGCGCTTCAGCTATGAAGAGAGACTGGGCAGATTGGGTTTGTTTTCCTTGGAGCAGAGGAGGCTGAGGGGGGACATGATTGAGGTGTACAAAATTATGAGGGGCATAGATAGGATGGATGCTGAGGAGCTTTTTCCCTTAGTAGAGGGGTCAATAACTAGGGGGCATAGATTCAAGTTAAAGGGCGGGAGGTTTAGAGGGGATTTGAGAAAGAACTTTTTCACCCAGAGGGTGGTTGGAGTCTGGAACTCACTGCCTGAAAGGGTTGTGGAGGCAGAAACCCTCACAACATTTAAGAAGCATTTGGATGAGCACTTGAAATGCCATAGCATACAAGGCTACGGACCAAATGCTGGAATATGGGATTAGATTAGACAGGGCTTGATGGCCGGCGCTGACACGATGGGCCGAAGGGCCTCTATCCGTGCTGTATTACTCTATGACTCAAATCCTTTTAGTTTGTCGAGGGATTATGTGCACGAACATTTTTGTGTCTTTCTGCGCATGCTCGCGAGCGGCCCCGCCCCCTTGCGCGCATGCGCACCCGAGCCCTCGTCTGCGCGGCCGCACGTACGTAGTGCCCCACCGTTGCGGCTGTGGGGCCGCGCGGGCCGGGCTTTCCTCGGCTCCCTGGGACAAGACCCGCCAGTGGGTTCATGCCGGCCGGGGGACGAGAGGGAACCGCGAGGGTGAGCCCTGTCTGTTCCAAGTGAGCTCTGTTCTGTGTGGAGGAGGCAGTCAGAATGGCTCGAATTACACTTTGCAAAGTAACAGATTACATAGGCAAGGAGGATCTAATTAAACATTCCAGAGAAACTGCTGGGTGTGTCTTGTCCTCCACGGGGACCAATCAGCAATCAGAGCTTTTGGTGTTGCGAACAAAAACACGTCCTTTTTTTAGTTGGCTACATTTTGTGACACCACAAGTCCTGGCCGCCAGAATGGAGATGATTGGGCAATTCCCCCCATCAATCATTCATTTCATTTGAAGAGATACACTTTTGATTTTGTTTCTTTCTGATTGAACTTTGAATGTACCAGGGGTATATCTCAAGGATTGTGCTTCCAGTTCTGAGGCCATCAAGAAAAAGGTGGAAGACCCTATAGGGAAATAAGAACCTCACAAAGTTAGTTAAAGGACAGTATTTTGGGTCCAGAATTCATATGTATTCATCGTGAAGGGTTGTGCCTGTTATTTCCTTTATTCAAGGAAGAATAGGTAGGTTTTTTTATTTATTCACGGGATGATGGCATTGCTGGCAAGGCCAGCATGTATTGCTCATCTCTAATTGCCCTCGAGAAGGTGGTCGTGAGCCACCTTCTTGAACCACTGCAGTCTGTGTGGTGAAGGTATTCCCACAGTGCTGCTAGGTAGGCAGTTCCAGGATTTGGACTCAGCGACTATGAAAGAACATGGCACAGGAATTGCAGGTAATACATCCCAGCTGTCCTGTCATTTTGCTTAAAAGTCTATCTACTTACATTATATATATATATGTTTTTAGTTTTTTATCCCTTTCTATTTATTATTTATATATATCTTTAGCTTTCTGAAATCTCAGAATCATGAAGACTTGTGACATATGTCCTAAGCTAAATACAGTGCCAAATGCCGGGTGTGCAACATTACCAGATGTTGAGTGCAGGGAGCAAGGGTTGCTTAAGGGAATAGCGTGCTTCTGCTTTGGGCACCTTTAAGTTGTATTTAGTGGCATTGCAGTATTCTAAAACTGCAGCATTTTCTAATGCAGCTTGTGGAACCCACATGATGAAACTCTATTTATAGCTAAAATTGATTATACCCTATTACACTCAACTTTTAACTAAAAATGGAGTCAGTATTGACACCACTTTGTCAGCTAATCAGTTGGAGGCGGGGTGGGACTTACGGCCAATGCTCCCTTTAAGCTGCATGGCCGCGCAGCACTCTGGAGCTCCCATGCAGCTGGCTCACCAGCTTTTAAATGGGAATAAACACAAATGGGCCGTGCACCCAAGAAAAGATTAAAGGGAAATGCCGGCCTTTTCGTGGGATATATGGAACACTCTCTGTTCCAGTCCTACACAGGTCCTCTCCCTCACCTCTGTTTCCGGTACATTGATGACTGTATCGGTGCCGTTTCCTACTCTTGTCCTGAACTAGATAATTTCATTCACTTTGCTTCCAATTTCCACCCTTCCCTCACCTTCACATGGTCTATCTCCGACTCTTCCCTTCCCTTCCTCGACTTCTCCGTCTCCATCTCTGGGGATAGGTTATTGACCAACATTCACTACAAGCCAACTCCCACAGCTACCTGGACTACACTTCCTCCCACCCCGTCTCCTGTAAGGACTCTATTCCATTCTCCCAGTTTCTCCATCTCCGCCGCATCTGCTCTGACGATGCCACCTTCCATACCAGTGCTTCCGACATGTCTTCCTTTTTCCTCAACCGAGGATTCCCCTCTACAATGGTTGACACGGCCTTTAACCGTGTCCGTTCTATCTCCCGCACTTATGCCCTCACGGAACCACGATAGTTCCCCTTGTCCTCACCTTTCACCCCACCAGCCTCCACATTCAACGTATCATCCTCCGCCATTTCCGCCACCTCCAGCGTGATCCCACCACCAAACGCATCTTCCCCTCACCTCCCCTTTCAGCATCCCCTCCGCGACACCCTAGTCCACTCCTGTCGCCCCCAACACCCCTTCGCCTGGCACCTTCCCGTGCAAGCGCAGGAGATGTAACATATGCCTTTATACCTCCCCACTGTCCAGGGCCCCAAACACCCCTTTCCAGGTGAAACAGCGATTTACTTGTACTTCTTGCAATTTAGTATACTGGATTCCATTATGGTGGCATAGTGGTTAGCACTGTTGCCTCACAGCGCCAGGGACCCGGGTTCGAATCTGGCCTCGGGTGACTGTGTGGAGTTTGCACATTCTCCCTGTGTTTGCGTGGGTTTCCTCCGGGTGCTCCGGTTTCCTCCCACAGTCCAAAGATGTGCGGGTTAGGTTGATTGGCTATGATAAAAAAAAATTGACCCTTAGTGTTAGGGGGATTAAATACGTGGGGTTACGGTGATAGGGTGGGATATGTGTTGGTGCAGGCTCGATGGGCCGAAATGGCCTCTATCTGCACTGTGGGGTTTCTGTGATTTCTGTGATTCGCTGCTCACAATGTGGTCTCCTCTACATTGGGGAGACCAAACGCAGATTGGGTGACCGCTTTGCGGAAAACCTCTGTTCAGTCTGTAAGGGTGACCTCGAGCTTCCGGTCGCCTGTCACTTTAATTCACTGCTCCACTCCCACTTAGACCTCACTGTCCTTGGCCTCTTGCATTGTTCCACGGAAGCTCAGCGTAAGCTCGAGGAACAGCACATCTTTCGATTTAAGCACTTTACAGCCTTCTGGACTCAACATAGAATTCAACACTTTCAGATCATAACATGTATATTTTTTATCCACACTTCTGTTCTTCTCTCCCACAGGGCAGCTGTCTTCCATTCTGCCAGCGCAATTTACACTTCATCCAGAGCCATCCTTTGTTTCTTAACCTGTTCCATTACCATCCCCTTTTGCCTCGAATCTCTCTTAATGTCTCTCAATTTCTCTTAATCTCTCCTGCCTTCCAGCCTATCACAGGCCTTTCCTTTTGTTCTTTATCCCCTCCCCCATTTCCCAGCTACTACACTTGCTTAAAAATCTGTTCCATTTCCTGCTTTTTTCCAGTTCTGACGAAAGGTCATCGACCTGAAACGTTAACTCTGTTTCTCTCTTCACAGATGCTGCCTGACCAGCTGAGTATTTCCAGCATTTTCTGTTTTTATTAAAGATTAAAGGGAACATTGCTTACAGCCGTCTATTTAATCAGTCTCTACGCATTACAGCAAACAGAACTCATGACCGAAACTACAACAGAGTATCATTTCTCCAGCAAAATGCAGAGTGGAGGGTAGTTGCATAATACAAAATATGTGCAAAAAATCAATCCCAGTCACTTAGAGCAGTAAGTGATTGATGGGGGAATTACCCAATCATCTCACTTCTGGCCAGGATTTGTGGTGTCACTATATGCAGCCAACTAAAAATGTAGGGGTACTTATTTTGAAAACACTGTGGTTCTGTTCTAAAGTGTATATCAGTGGCTTTCAAACTTCTGAGTGCAGGAATCCACTACAAATATTGACACACTCACAGGATTCCCCAATCCAACCTCTGACAGACAGCGTGAAGTACCCAAAGAAAAGGTGCTACATGAAGAAATTATTTTTATTACTGTACACCAAGTTTTAAAACCTATGGGCCATATAGGCCACTCAAGTATCTTCTAAAAGCTAGCTTTATTATGCATGTTCTCTGGAGAAAATACATTTTATTATAACTTTTCAATCTCAGACCAATACCCCTTCAGAAAAGGTGCAATAATTACAGGTGTAGTAATAATTACATGTGTAGTAAGAGTATCTGTCCAAACAAAAAAAATTCCCTGTATTCTTCAAAAGGGTAAATGGAGCTCAATCACCCATAAAGGTTCTTACGAACGACTATGAGATGATAAATTTTATCTTCGGTGATCCACTCGCAGGCTCGTTAGCTGATCGCAGTTGGGATGCTACAATTAGCTTCAGTATTA
This sequence comes from Somniosus microcephalus, assembly GCF_052327205.1. Lineage (NCBI taxonomy): Eukaryota > Metazoa > Chordata > Chondrichthyes > Squaliformes > Somniosidae > Somniosus > Somniosus microcephalus. Next base: position 38,979,902 of record NC_140994.1, on the reverse strand, counting down.
CTAGTTGGGGAGGGGAAAATAAAATATGAGACGGTGCCTACTCCTGATTGCTATTCAGTGCCCCACTGAAGTGTGTATGAACATTGCATGAGGGCCAAATTGAACTTAGCAGTAATGCCCCACTTTATCAAGGAACCAGAAGAATGGTGTTGCCTCCAGGAAAGGAGAAAGCTGAAGTGGGGAGAGGAACCGCAAATATTGTACTAACCACTAAATAAAATACCATTTTAATGGAAACTTCCATTTAATGATCTGCAGTAGAACCTCTTGCCGAGACTCTGTAGTTTGAAGAAACCCTCTTCAAATTTACATATATATGTGCAGGAAACTTCTGAATTACATCAAGGCATAATTCAAGTGGATTTGTCTTATCTTTCAGCAGATTTATGGCTGTTATATATTGCACAACAATTGTATTTCTTTTCTCCAGTGTACCTAACAGAAAGATACCTTCAATTCTGCAAGCAACATTTAAAAGGTCCCACAGTTTTCCAGTAGAGTAATTTGACTAGTCCAATTCAAGGTCTCATAAATAAGCTGGAGTACAGACATAAAATATCAAGCTATGGGCTAGAGGCATATTGTACAGTACTGTGTACTGTCAAGTCTGGAATTTTATAACATTCTTTAGAATTTCTTCCTTTTTCTGATTAAATTCGTGTGCAGCTTCTTCGACAATTGCATCAACATCACCACACAGCTTTATGGGCTTGCCTTGGAAAGTGACATGTCGAAGATCCTCCAAAAGCACAGTCTTAAGCTTGTTAAGTTCTTCAGACAGTAACTTCATATTGCACTTTGATAGTTTCTTATCTAGAAAGAGAAATCATTTAATGTGAGAATTATTGTGAAAACAAAATACTCACTGAATCCAGACCTTGGAAAATGCTAGAAGGCCAATTTAAACAGTTCCCAGATTCTAACCAATACTTGAACAAACTGTCCTGTTAAAACTGAAACACCACATTTTCTCATTTTTTTCTGTCTGCCATTAAGTGCTAAACAGCCAAAGAATTGAAGCATTGCAGTTATGGTACTATTCTGTTAAAATATTATCTAAAGTATTTCACAACTGATTATTTCTTATTCTGTTAATTCACATTAGTTACAAAACACTACATGTTAGTTACAAAACACTACATTAGAACATAAGTGTGTAACACTTAAAACAAAAAGTATTTGTGAGGCTCCCCATATAGCTCAGCAAATAAATGCAGTCTGGGGTAATACTGAGCTATACTGACCAGGAAGGTGGCAAATTCAATCTAGTCTTAAAAAAAAATTCTTCGGGATGAGCGCATTGCTGGTAACGCCGGCATTTATTGCCCATTCCTAGTTGCCCTCGAGAAAGTGGTGGTAGGACATCCTTTGGATCCACTGCAGTCCATGTAGTGAAGGTACACCCACAGAGCTGTTAGGGAGTTACCGGATTTTTATCAGGTGACAATGAAGGAACAGCAATCAATGTCCAATCATTTCCTGTTTTTATTTCAGATGTCCTGTGGCTTTTTTGGACCTTCCCATGGATTTAGCATTTTAGCTATTTCTGTTATTTTGTTCCTTTAATGTCTTTCCATAGCCTCACTGAGATAATCTTAGATATCTTGGTAACATTTTCTAATAAGCACATTTGCAGGTCATCAACCTACTAACTTCCTCTCCGAGATTGGAGATCTGTTGTTTCTCTCCCCATACGCTTTATTTTCTCCAATCCTGTTAAAATGCTTGCTTATCTTTTAGTTTTCATTACTGACAATGGGTTATACCTGAAACAATAACCTGCCCTTTGCTTTACTGATTGACTAACCTGCTGTGTAGTTCCAGCATTTTCTATTTTTGCTGGTGTTTATTAGGTTATCATACAGGTGAAAAACTCCCCAATGGGTTGAAACTGCGCTGCGATATTAGTAATAAAAAACAAATAGGTTCATATGCAAATCCTCTGTTATTTTAACCTGATTAAAATAAGGAACTGCATACAAAAATTTACTGATATTGCATAAAATTATTTCAACCCCTAAGATGTGCAATATAACATTTTCAAAAGGGTTTAGCCAGAATTCTTTACAATTTAAAAACTTTATTTACATAGCGTCTACAGCACAGAAACAGACCATTCAACCCAACTGATCTATTCCGACATTTATGCTCTATTTGAGCCTCCTCCCAGCCCTTTTCATCTAACCATATCAGCATGTCCTTCGAATCCTTTCTCCCTCTTGTGCTTATCTAGCTTCCCCTTAAAATGCATCTATGCTATTCACCTCACTCACTGTGGTAGAGAGTTCCACATTCTCACCACTCTTTGGGTAAAGAAGTTTCTCCTGAATTCCCTATTAGATTTATTAGTGACTATTTTGATACTCTTTTAATGGGACCCGTCCCACGAGTGTGGCTATTTCGAGTCTTTACGTGGCTCGTCCACGGGGCAAGTCCTAGCGAATCGTCACAGGCCAAGGAGGGTGGTGAATTCTGGGTGTTAAGGCGGACCGGGTTGATTTTGCGAATATGGGCGGTCAAGCACAGGTCTACCAAGCGTGGAAGTCACCAGAAGAGGTACTAGTGAAACTGAGTTAAGTCGTGAATTTTAATAGTTGATCATCATTTAATGCGGCTAGCTTTATTATAATAGACACCCGTAATTATAATACATAAAATACATCAATGATTAACAGACAAAATAACCAGCAACGACAATAACAATAATTTACAAGCACACCCCCGTGTGGAATCTGACCTGGTTCCATACCCACGTTTTGGGGCTCTGGTGGTTATATCTCAGACAGTCATTGGATGGTGCAGTCTCTTCGACCGTTACAAGAGTTGCTTCTCCTGTGTCCTTATAGACATCGTCAACCTTGGAGAATCTTTTCTAGGCCCCTGGTCCCTTGGAATGGCGGCGTCTTCCTATCCAGGTAACCCGGGTTGATAAACCGCAGTTGGTAGCATTCAAATCGTCAATACTCTTGCCTAGTCTTGGGTCTTGATTGGCAGAGTCTTTTTCTTGTCAGCCCTGTAGGAGCGGGTCTGACGTAGGTGCTTGTCTGAGGCCTCGTCTCAGTTTGAACCCCGCAGGGTGTCAAAGCATCGTTTTCTTTGTTCAGTCCCCTCCTACGGGAAGGAATGATCGCCGCCGATCATTTTTGAGTTACTCCCATGTCGGTTTGGCTACACCGTCGTGTCGCCGGCAGGACAACGTTATGGTACGACCCGCCATGACTTACAACTCAAAAGAAGCCACAGCTACTTGTAACACCGGCTCCCCAGCATTGAGACGGAAGACTTACAGACCCGAGGCTCCCCGAGCTGCTCAAGGCCCTGCGGTAACTCTCAAGAGGTTGAGGAGGTTTGCTTACTCTGCCTATTTTGTTGGAGTTTCTCGGCCAGTCTTTTAGCCAGCACCGAAGTGCTGACCAGCGGGACCACGTGGAGGTACGACTCACTGTGATATAGAACTCCAGAAGATTGTCACAGCTACATTGTAACCCTAAACTCAACTTAAGGGAGCCTGAGAGAGTCCTCAACTCAATAGAACCCCAAGCAGGCTCTCACCTCAATAGAACATTGAGGGAGTCCATCGCCTGGTAGAACTATGAGAGATTCCCCAACTCAAGCCGCTCGAGGCAGCGAGGCCCATACCGCCAAGCCCTTAAGAGTCATAGTTACTCCCGCCCATCTTATATTTATGACCTCACCCACAAGTGGAAACATTTTCTCTACATCTACCCTATCAATCCTTTCATAATCGTATAGACCTCGATCAGATCACTCCTTAGCCTTCTCTTTTCTAGAGAAAAGAGCCCCAGCTTGTTACACCTTTCCTGATAAGTATATCCTCTCAGTTCTGGTATCATCCTAGTGAAGCTATTTTGCATCTTCTCCAATGCCTCTATCATTTTGATAATATGGAGACCAGAACTGTGGACAGTTCTCCAAGTGTGGTCTAACCAAGATTCTATACAAATTTAATGTAACTTCTCTGCTTTATAATTCTATCCCTCTAGAAAAGAATCCCAATGCTTGGTTTGCTTTTTTTAATGGCTTTATTAACCTGCGTTGTTACTTTTAGTGATTTGTGTATCTGTACTCCTAGATCCTTTTGCTCCTCTACCCCTTTTAGACTTATTATACAAGCAGTATGTGGCCTCCCTAATCTTTCTACTAAAATGAACCACCTCACACTGTATTGAAATTCATTTGCCAATTACACGCCCATTCTGCAAGTTTATCTTATGTCTGTTTGTATTTTGTCGCATTCTTGCTCAATATTAACTAAACCCCAACCCCCCATTTGGTGTCATCTGCAAATTTTGAAACTTCAAATCATTAATGTAAATTGTGAATAACAGTGGTCCCAGCACTGATCCCTGTGGAACACCACTTCCCAGCTTTTGCCAGTCCAAGTAGCTGCCCTTAACCCCTACTCTGTTTTCTGTTTTGTAGCCAGCTTGCTATCCATTCTGCTACCTGTCCCCTAACTCCACATGCTCAGACCTTAGTCATGAGTCTACTATGTGGTATATTTTCAAAAGGCCTTCGATAAAGTAAGTACACATTCAGTTTGTCTCAATTTTGCTTACAGTATTATGATTATATCACACAGACAGAATAACAAACCAACAATACATAAATGATAGTTTGTGTATTCATAGTATATTAGCTGTACCTTTCGCAGTTTTCATAGACTTGGATACCAAGCGACGGAAGGCTTGATCAGCCTGATGAAGAACACTAGCTGCACAAATGGCACGATCTGTCTCCTGTGTGATAGCCAAAAGCAAATATTTTAAATGTTTACATAATTAAGGCAAGCTATCATTATTGGATTAATTGTATGCTTCAAATCTGGAATTAAACCTAAACTGTAATGTGCCTAAACTATCAGTGTACTTTGTTCTATACATGCTAAGGGCATCAATTGTCCATGCATATTCCTATTTACAATCAACACAATTTCAACTCCCTGACATTTATTAATTTGAGATGTAAAGAAAAATGAAATGAAGATATTGGAGACCAGTAACAGACCTTCAATTGTATGAAATAGATATGAACAAAGGAATGCAACCTCTCATTCACGTACGTAACTTTGTGGTGCTGCCTAATATTGTCATGTGTCAATGATTACCAATTCATGAAAATCAGTCGTGCAGAACACATTTCAGTTCATATAATTTTATCTGGTAATAGTTTAGAGAAATATATATTACAAAAATATTATCCCTGAACAAAACAGTTCAGCCCATGCGATTACCTGCTTTTCTACACTGTATAGAATCTACTTATAGAAGAAAACTATAGAGGGAAGTACTTCCAAGTGAATTACTTACATCTTATCACAAAGGTAAATACAGATGATGATGGCCATTCACCCAACCTAGCTCATCCTTCCAAAGAAACCCACATTCCCACCATGAAAGCATCAAATTTCCTCTTAAAACGATTGCATTTTTTTGCCTCCAATGAAGGTCATTCTAATTATCAATCACTCTGTGTAAATAAGTGCTTCCTGACATCAGTCCTGAACTAGTCTTTTACCAGCTTGTACCTATGATGCCTAATCCTATAGTCATGGTTTAACTTGAAACAGTGCCCCGAATTTAACTTTTCTATTCTACTTAGCATTTTCAATAAGATCCCGTCTCATTTGCTTCCTTTTGAGCCTGAAAAATCTGTCTTTCAACCATTATTTCACAACTCAGTCATAGTCATAACGGCACAGAAGGAGGCCATTAGGCCCATCGAATCCGTGCCCGCTCTTTGTTGAGCAATCCAGTCCCATTCCCCCACAAGTTTATTTCCCTCAAGTGCCTATCCAGTCTCCGCTTCCACCACTTCAGTCAGCAGCGAATTCCAGGTCATCGCCACTCGCTGCGTAAAAAAGTTTTTCCTCATGTCCCCCCGTATCTCTTGCCCAAAACCTTAAATCTGTGTCCCCTAGTCCATATACCATCAACTAGTGGGAACAGTCTTTCCCCGTCTAGCCTATCCAAACGGGTCATAATTCCTGGGATGGCGGGTCTGTCGTATGAGAAGAGATTGAGTAAACTAGGCCTGTATTCTCTTGAATTCAGAAGAATGAGAGGGGATCTCATTGAAGCATACAAAATTATTACAGGGCTTGATAGGATGGATGCTGGGAGAATGTTTCCCTTAGCTGGGGAGTCTAGAACCAGGGGCCACAGCCTCAAGATAAAGGGTAGGCCATTCAGGACTGAGATGAGAAGAAATTTCTTCACACAGAGGGTGGTGAATCTTTGGAATTCTCTACCCCAGAGGGCTGTGGAGGCTCAGTCATTGGGTATATTCAAAACAGAAGTCGATAGATTTCTGACTAGTAAGGGCATCAAGGGATATGGCGATAGGGCTGGTGAATGGAGTTGAGGCAGAAGATCAGCCATGATCTCATTGAATGGCGGAGCAGGCTCAAAGGGCCGAATGGCCTACTCCTGCTCCTATTTCTTATGTGCTTATAATCTTGTACACCTCTATCAAATCCCCCCTCAACCACCTTTGCTCTAATGAAAACAAATCCAGCTTCTCCAACCTGTTCTTGTAGCCAAGATCCCCCAACCCCAGAACCATTCTGGTAAATCTCCTCTGCACCCTCTCAAGGGCTTTCACATCCTTCCTAAAGTGTGGTGACCAGAACTGGACACAATACTCCAGTTGTGGCCTAAACAGCGATTTATAAGGTTCAGCGTAACTTCTCTACTTTTGTACTCAATACCTCTATTTATGAAGCCCAAGATCCCATATGCTTTGCTAACCACTCTCTCAATATGTTCCGCCACCTTCAGGGACCGATGCACATTAACTCCCAGGTCCCTCTGTCCCTGCACACTCTTTAAATCTGTGCCATTAAGTGTATACTGCCTCTCCCTGTTTCTTCTGCCAAAATGCATCACCTCACATTTCTCTGTATTAAATTCCATCTGTCACTTGTCTGCCCATTCTGCTAGCCTTTCTATGTCCTGTTGCAGTCGATTGGTATCATCCTCACTGTTTGCCACACCCTCAATTTTGGTGTCATCGGCAAATTTAGAAATTCTACTCTGTATTCCAATATCCAGGTCATTTATATATATCAAAAAAAGCAGTGGCCCCAGCACTGACCCTTGGGGAACACCACTGTCTCCCATCCTCCAGTCTAAAAAAGCCATTTACCACAACTTGCTGTTTTCTGTCCTTAAGCCAATTCCTTATCCAAGCTGCCACTGACCCACACATTCCATGAGCCTCAATTTTGTTAACCAGCCTTCTATGCGGTACTTTGTCAAACGCCTTCCGAAAATCCATGTAGACAACATCCATTTCATTCCCTTCATCAATCCTTCTTGTTACTTCATCAAAAAATTCAATTAGATTAGCCAAACACGATCTGCCTTTTACAAACCCATGTTGGCTCTCTTTAATTAGCTTAAACCTGTCCAAGTGCCTGTTAATTTTTTCCTTGATTATTGTTTCTAAAACTTTACCCACCACTGATGTTAAACTGACCAGCCTGTAGTTACTAGGATTGTCCTTACACCCTTTCTTAAACAATGGTGTCACATTTACCACTTTCCAATCCTCAGGCACCGCCCCCGCATCTAAGGAAGATTGGAAAATGATGGCAAGCCCTTATGCTATCTCCTCCCCCAATTCCCTTAGCAACCTGGGATGCAAGCCATCGGGACCAGGCAACTTATCCACTCTAACCATACCCAGCCTTTCTAGTACTTCCGGGCTATCAATTTTCACCCCTTCCATTGCTTCTACCTTTTCCACTTCTACCGATATTTTGTCAGCATCCACCTCCTTAGTAAACACCGATACAAAGTACTCGTTGAGTATTCTAGCCTTGCCCCGCGTCTCTAAGCATATAACACCACCTTTGTCGCTAATAGGCCCCACCCGGCCTCTTACTACCCGCTACTGTGTCCTGCAAATGGCAGTATCCCGCTAGAAACAGGCGAGAGTACTGCTTGCCCATTTATAGGCCCGTTTGAAAATTGCATCAAGTAAGTCTTGGGCATCAATAGGGTGGCCGAGTGCCCCCGATTTTCAACTGCAGGCTACTTATATGTCCAGCAGCTGAAAGTCACCCCTTATGTCTCTCAGATTATTTATTACAAAGACAAAATGGCCTGCTGAGTTTTTCCAGCATTTTCTGTTGTTATTTTGGATTTCCAGCATCCACAGTATTTTGTTTTTGAAAATGCAGCCAACATTCAGTCAATATTGACAATACGGACTATACAGAAATAAATGCTTCTCTTATGGACTTTCTCACCTAAAATCACTGGAGTGCATCTTTTTTGTTCAAGTAATCAATTCCAACTGGGCTCCACAGTGAAGCCCTTCAAAAGATTACTGTTAAAAGCAATGACACAAGAAACATGAGTGTGTAAAATATTTAATTCTACCTACACTCTCATCTGTGTACCAAATCAACATTTAAAAACTACAAATTTATTTATGATGCACATTAAATAGTACAAACTATTCCATTTACCTTTTGTTCAATGTTTTCTTCAAATGGCTTCTCTGGATTTTCTAAAGAAAAATCAAGTAGTTCAAACACCTTCTGGCTGTAAAACATAAATTAGAATGAATGGATGTGAAAGTGAGCAGTAAAAGTAATGTTGCTGCATCTAACTCTGGATTTAGACTTTAGCCTATGTTTAAAAATATTTACTCTCAGAAATGGCAGAGAAGGAACTAATATTATGAAAAATACACCATGACAATGGTGGATTAAGGAAACTTTCGATTTACCGGCACCTAAATAACCGGAAATCTCGGTTAACCGGCAAAATTCAGGAGTAGGTTCAGGTAAGTTTTACTTCATATTCTACTTGCCTTCCTCGATCTGTTGCTGTGCAAGGGTGTGGCTGCAGCTGTTGCTAAGCTAGAGACTCTTGGAACTTGTGGCCATTGTTCTGCACTTGTTGCTAAGCAACAGGGTTTGTTGCTTTATACGGAGCGGTCAGCTCTCCGTATCTTTTACTATAGCTTTCGGTTATCCGGAATTTTTGATGAACCGGCACCACGTCGGTCCCTTCGGTGCCGGATAAAAAAAAGTTTCCTGTATATACACACACACACATTTATTTTCAAAGTTCCCAGAGTTTTCTTCTTTTTAAAATGTTCTCACCAATTTTATCCTGCTTTCCTGAAAGCACTGACTCCTTGCTTGTTTATGATTGCACTGTGCTGGTTGCCCTTTAGTACCTCACCCAAGTGGCTTTGGTAAAGATTTTTGCTATTGAACCATAAATGGCATCATAGTGAGGCCTGATCACACATGCTTTCTTTAGAAGTTGCTGGATATTGATCAGGAGCAGAAATCCTAGCCAGCTCTCCATTCCTTAACCCAGAGAGCCTCGAGGCAAATTACAGTACGATCAACTATTTCAGCGCAAACTAGGGATTAAACCTTCCTGCTCTGTGACTCACTTACCTGCTAAATAAATTCACAATGATCGCTTGAACTACCCCGCATTCTTCACAACAAACATAAAATCTATTTACATCATATATCAGTGCACTATTGTCATAATTTATTCCAAAGCACCACGATAATTTACAAATATCTATATTCTAGCAGAGCTAGGGTTATGGCAAAGATTGAAGACAAAACCCAAAATAGAGTTACGTAAATTTGTACAATGGGGAGTTTGCAAGATTGCAAAGTTTTGATTTTCCCCAGGTTGTTGTTAAAGCAGGAATTCTTTAGCACACTTCAATCTGATATTTTGGGCTTCCATCATATGTAGTAAAGCTCCACTGGCAGGGTGGACAGACAATATCCTGAATTAATCACACTTCAACTCATTGAAGAAAAACGCATCTTCAAAAAGAATTGATATACAATTTCACTTAAATAAGATATTTTGTCTTTTTCCTAACCAAAAAAGGACAGCCAAATTTAAAACAAGTGTTAAAGAAGATCCATGGTAATTAGACTTACATGTCCCCTTCCAAAACATTTTCTGCACTTTTCAGTATCATACTGTTCTTTTCCCACAAATTTTTCTCAGGATCAGGAGGCTGGATTTTTGCTGACATCAGCACTATGGTTTCATCGTTTACCAGACAGCCCCGCTCATGATTTCGCTGCAGGCATAATTCAAGTGGGCACTCCAGAAACAGCTGAAAGAAGCCTAGGGAATCTTTAAAAAAAATATGTAGTTGCTGACTGTTTGATCTTAAGTATCATTTCTAAAGTTATAATGAAGCATATTCTTTAAAAAAAAAGACAATGGGGTAGAAATATTGCATCTGTGCTCACAAATCTGTGATTTTGATTCCACTAAAAAGTGAATGGGCAGAAAATCACTGGCTGGCTAGTGCAGAAGCAGAATTTCTACCCCAATATATCTTCTATTGGTGAGTATTTGAGTTAATATAAAAGGACAATACAAGTACTGGGAGTGACAGTATTAGCATCTAGCACTCCCAAGCCAGGTACAGTACTGATTAGATTAAGTGTGAAGCTCCATCTACTCGGTCCAATAAATGTGCATACCCGCATTGTACCATTCTGAACTTTGCATTTCCCACATGAATGAGATAATCAGTTTAGTGCCAAACTATGAACAATTTTGTCTTAGGGAAACTAGACTCCCTCCACCCCAGTTTTCCCCTCCTTTTCCCTGAAGGCACTGACTCATGCTGGCTGACAGTCTTCTATTCCACACCCAAGTAGCCATTCTTTATCTAGGAATCTTGACTGTCACTTTTGGTAGGTTACTCAACTATGAGTGGCATCACAACTGAACTCAATCCTGTCATCATCCAATGTCCACACTGACACATTTATCAGCAGGTCATTGAATAGCTATCAGGTGCAAGAACACTGGCTGATTTTTCTCCTCACCAGTTGGGGACACGGAGATCAGCCATGTTGCTTCATCACTGCCCCAGTTCAGGTCAGCTAGCTCAGCAGAGAGCACGGATTAGAACTGAATCCTTCTTACTTTGTATGGTTCAGTGCCACAGCACTTGGCTTATTTGCCTACTAACTCATTGGAAGGATCTGTAGCAACTGGATTTAAGTTGCTTAGAATATTTTTACTTAGGACCTTTATAATCATCAGCAAGAGATTTTGTTCCACTCACTTGGACTTGATTTAAATCCAGAAATGGTAAGTAACAACACCCTAAAGTTCCAACCACCATTTTGAAGCAATCTTGAGATGACAGTAAGCACAAGCCAAACCAGGGCTAGGGACATGACCAGGAAGGATACAGGACCCTTGCAAACCTAATCATTTTAATAGTACAGCAAATCTCACTGGAACATTCTCCAATCTATCACTGCCTCAATTATAAAGGTACACAGTCTACGACTTCCCCATTAATAAAGAATCCAAGTTAATACCCAGAGCAAAATATATCCTTGCTTTAGCATACTTTATTCTGTGCTTCTTAAATTAGTTATCAACGATGGTCTTCGATTCTTTGAAAATTAGCCAGGACTATGCTATTTACTGATACTGTATCATTATTCTATTTTAAGGCATGCGTGTTGATGCCAAAATATAAGAAAATATTTCAAAACAAGTTTAGGCTCGGTGCTTACTGTCACTGAACCAGAAAATGCCAAAGCACTGAATTCACAATAAAATGCTACACTGAAAGGCTGCAAAACCACTCATGTCATGTACGAGTAGAGATTTTGAATGCTTAGATCATCTTAGTAAGCAGTTAGTGAACAAAGCAGTTACAGAAAATACTATTTGTTTTTTGTGCTGAAGACAATTGTCCAATATTTGTGCAAATAATGTTAATTTACATACATTGATAGCAAGCAATACTTATTGTTTGCCTATAGAGAACTTACTTCGCCTCGCCAGCTGGTAAACTTCATGTCTCATGCTTTGATAGTAGAAGTTGTCATCCAAAATTATAACTAAAGGTCTTGAATACGTGATGCAAACTGGGTATTGCTGCACTCCATGCTGGGTTTCTCCAGAAATAATATGCTGCTGTTTCAGTGATTGAATGAAACATTCCCAAGCTGAATCATTTTCACTGCCAGAAAGAGACAGGCAGCCATGCCCATAAATAGCCTGTATTAAGCATTCAATGTATACCAGCAGTTTATGCCTGTACAATTTCCAAAGTGAACCCTGTGGATCCAAAAACACAAATAAAAAAAAACAAAAATTGAAAGATGTTTGACAGTCAGCGCAATGCGAATACAAATTTAATTTTTCAACCTGGATTGACTTGATGGAACTAAAATAATGTTAAATACAAAAGGTATGTTTGGACTATCAATACAACTCCATGTTGGACTCAAGTTTAACTTGTAAAGAGTTGACTTCATTCACAACAGATAATCATTATTCTATTCTCAACTGAATAATGTATTATACAACATATTTTAAGAAAACATTCTCTGGCAGATACAAGATTTATCCAGCATGATACCTGCAACAATGGTATTCCATTGAAATGAACACAGATCCAATATGGATCCACATTTGTTTTAACAAATAGGCTGAAAGTAGCAAGTATACAGAACCAGAGGTGGTGCTTTAATCTCTTAAAAAAATCAATATTCCAAGAATGCCAGAGGTGGGGTTCCAATCTCTCACAGCCTGTTGCAACAGACAACCAAGAGACAGCTTTTGCTGTAAAAATAACAGTGAGGCTATCAGCACTCACAGTTAGTAAAGAGTAAGAGTAAATCGGACAGCAACTTCCAGCGACCGCATATGCGCAGTTAAACACCAAAATCAGGAAGTTGCTGTCCGGGTTTCCCTGCTCCTCCAGAAGCTGCGCTATACCAGTCTCCCGCCAAGAGACTCGCCATTGAAACACATGGAAGGGCGTGAAGTTGCGGTACTTGCATGATTGATGCACACTAAACTCGCCAGAAAAAGTTAGGGCTTATCCATTCAAGTGTAAGTACATTTTTAATGGTATGATAAGTCTTAATTATTGTCAAACAACCTCTCTGGCCCTGAAAATTAACTTTTACAAGTGTGGAGTCTCATTTCTTCAGATTTTAAGTATTGTTGGGAGATTTAAAAAAATATTTTTTTCAAATTTTTTCTTTGTCTCTTACCTCTCTCACTGAATCCCATCTTTCTTTCCTTTTCTTTATTTTGCTTTCTGTACATGCTTTGGCATTGAATTAACTATTCTAACATACACTTGCTGGTTCAGACTCTGCGTGTCTCAGTTGGGATTCTTCAAGCAAAAATGGGAGAATAAGGTTTTGTAAATAGGAAACACATGTAGACAGAGATTTTTAATATATTGTAGATAGTTTATAGGATGAGGAAACTTGAAATATTGCTCATAACTAAACTGGTTTGGAGTATTGGAGTTTTGTGTTCAGTTTTGGTTTCTGTGTACGTTGAAGGATATTGAAGCTTTGGAGAAGCTGCAGAGGACAACCAGAATAATACCAAATCTTAGAGCTCTTAGTTATGAGAATAAGTTCCAAGAATTTGGGTCATTTACTTTGGAGAAAGGGAGGCGCAGAGGGAATAGGATTGAGGTTTTTAAAATGATAACGGGTATGGAAAACAGTCCAGTTAAATAGGTTATTTGATTTGGATAGGGATGGTAGAACTACAGAACATGTCTTTAAAATCTGTAGGCAAAGAGGTAGGTTAGATACCAGTAAGTATTTATTTTCAGTCATTTCCTCTTGAATAAACATATCATGTGTAAGGAGTCTCTACAATCTCTTAGGTAGAAACTTAAGTTACTGAGGGAAGGCGCTATATAAATTCAAGTTCTTCCTTATTTCTTATTGGAGAAGAGGGGATTCCCAGTTAAGTTTCTAGTTATAAGGAATTTGCATTATCAGGACAACCCAAAGCACTTTATAGCCAATGAATTCTTTTTGAAGTGTAATCACTTTTGTAATGTAGGGAACACGGCAGCCAATTATTTTCTCAGCACGGTTCCACAAACAGCAATGAAATAAACAATGAGATAATCTTTTTTAGTGATGTTTGTTGAAGGATAAACGTTGGCCAGGTCACCAGGAGAGCTCCTCTGCTCTTCTTTAAATAATGCCATGGGATCTTTAACATCCACCCGAGAGGACAGACAAAGCCTTGGCTTAACATCGCATCTGAAAGACGGCACCTCCGACAGTGCAGCACTCAAGTGTCAACCTAGATTATGTGCTCAAATCTCTGAACTGGGACTAGAACCCACAATCTTCAGACACAGATATAACCTTCTGACTTAGATACACCTTAGTTAGTCATGGTTATGACATGCACGTGCTAACATGATCTTCAGGTGTTTGCTCAATTGCTTTAGGAAGTTGGAAAGGAATTTCACAAAGTTTTTCCTGACTTTTCTTAGTGTGTTTTTGCCTCTCGCAGTAGATAGGATGGCTAGGCTATGGGCCAATGTTGACTGGATAGGCTGAGCTTGATAGTCTTTTCTCAAAGTTGATACTGTGCATTTAATATGAACTTTAATCCACAAGCTAAACTGCTACATAATTCACACATTCTATGTATATTTCATGTGATTTGCTTGTTGGCACTATTAGCATAGCCATTATTAGCACAGCTGTTTCTCCAGGGTTTCTGATAAATTCACAGTGGTAGATAGGGGAACCCTTGTGGAGAATCAAACCCAATGTTCCAGAAGAGTGACTCCTGTGATCCAGTGGCTGTTGAGGCCTGGTCTGTGTAGGTAGGCGGAGGTCTGCTGTGTAATACAAAGAGCTTCGCCAGTAATTTCCACAGGTCTTCTCCCACCATAACTTTGGCAAAAGATCAACAGAAACCTCAGAGAAATAGTGTGAATGGCCATTTCTAACATTTTTCTGGAGTACACGCTGATTTTACGTCAAAGTTACAGCAGAAGATTGGGACCCATCCCCCACCCACCCCCGGAAATTTTATGTCTCAGACTGCAAATACATGGGAGCAGTTCCCAGGGATACATTACTGAAACCAACAGCTATACCCTAAAATATGTATAGACCCACATTGTAGTGGGCCGACAATGTCGTCAGTTCTCACAAGTCAGGTTGTTTACACCGTAGAGTGAAACCCATTGAGGAAATACCACATGGCTGCCTTGGGCTGCATTCCCATTGTAAAAGGCCCACAAAATCGGTGGGTGACCTCCCACAGATTATTCGAACGGTCCTATGTGATAAATATGTACAATTGTGGTAAAAAGGCTTATTTATTTGTTAAATCATAGAATCATACAGCACAGAAGGCCATTCAGTCCATCGTGTCACTGCCGGCTCTTTGAAAGTGCCATCCAATGAATCCCACTCCTCTGCTCTTTCCCCTTGGCCTTGCAAACTTTTCCTTTTCAAATATTTATCCAATTCCCTTTTGAAAGTTACTATTAAATCTGCTTCCACCACCCTTTAAGGCAGTGCATTCCAGATCATTCTTTTTAAAAAAAAGCACAAGAATAAATGTTCAATAATACTTAAAATGCAACCCATTGATTTGTAATTCCTGTTCATCCGAAGGCCGATTATAATTTTGTCAGATATTTAAAAATGCTGCTTATGGAAGCCTTAACTTCGGGTGCAGCCTATGCTAACCGTTCCTGTAGGGTTGTCCGTTGAACGGTCACCGTCAGCCTGTCCCGTCAGTGAGAAAGCTTCCCCCGGAATAAGGTCATCGTAACAAAGCACGAACGACTCAGACTTCGGCTGCAGGACCTTCGGCAGAAGGCGAGCGAAGCTAGATTTCCCGGCTCCCGGCAGGCCGGCAACCAGACACAGGCAGATGCACACACGCCGGCTTCCCGGGGCCTCGACAGCCCTCCGGTCTTCATCCAGCGCGCCCCGGGGGCCGCAAACCAGCGCAGGCGCAGAATTCGGAACCAGGCGTTGCGACGGTGGAACGTTTCAACCTCCAGCGTTCCAACGCTGCCCCCCCACGCAGCCGCCGGAAGGCACCGCCTCCTGCTGATTGACAGCCCGCCTTGACCAGTCAAGATCAGCGGTCCCCTGGAGCCTGCCAATCCAGCGGCGGGGCGGGTCCCTGCCATCTGCCGGTGAGGTGCAGGTAAAGGGCGCTTTAAACACAAAACCCAGGCCATTGCCAGGTGTGGACAGGAAGAAAGAAAAATCTGTATGTATGTATAGTAGCGCCTTTCACGACCTCAGGATGTCCCCAAGCGCTTTACAACCAATGAAGTATCAAAAGGAAATTGGATAAGTACGTGAAGGAAAATAAAATTGCAGGGCTATGGGGAAAGGGAAAGAGCAAGGGAGTGGAACTAGGACTAGGATTAGCTGAAGTGCTCTTGCAGGCTCGACGGGCCAAATGGCCTCCTGCTGTAACCATTCTATGATTCTAACGAAGGGTCATTGACATGAAACGTTAACTCTGTTTCTGTACAGATACTGCCTGACCTGCTGAGTATTTCCAGCATTTTCTGTTTTTATTTCAGATTTCCATCATTCGCAGTAGTTTGCTTTTGTATCTATGATTGTAAGTATATTTGAAGTGTAGTCACTGTTGTAATGTAGGAAACGTGGCAGCCAATTTGCACACAGCAAGCTCCCACAATTTGAAAATGACCAGATAATGTTTTTGTTATGTTGGTTGAGGGATAAATGGTCTCCTTCACTGGGGATAACTCCCCTGCTCTTCTTCGAAATAGTGCCATGGGATCTTTTATGTCCACGTGCGAGCAGACGGGGCCTCGGTTTAACGTCTCATCTCGGGCGTCCCCCGCATGAGCTCCTCTCCCTCATTTAAACCAAGTCCTCGAGAATACCCATCATTGTCACTTTGTATGGTTTTCGTTTAAGTGACAGCAACAATCAAGAATGATATATTGGCAAGATGAAAAATCAAAATATTCAAATATGGTAGATTAAACCAGCAAAATCAATTAGTGCATGGAGCCAAATGCAATTCAATCCACAAAAAAATATTTTTAATGGAAACTGAAACTGTCATCTCCCTTTAAGAAGCCAGGTCTCAAAACTCCATGTGTGCTCATTTAATTTGGGTGAGGTGCTTGCTTTGGGGAGAACTTCACCTGAAGTCACAGGATTCAGCGTGGAACCTTAATTTTAATACTTTCTATATTTAATAAAGACTCATGCATGCCTATATCACAGCCTCGCCGTGCTTTCAGAATTCAAGCATTGCAAAATGGAATGGGGCTGCATTTCCAATTAGTACTTCCATGTGGCAACATCAAAAGCAGTCATTTCCAATGTATAAATATATGGGTTGGCCCTTCTTACTAAATTGCCACAATGCCACCTCATCCCACCCCCCATCATTAGTTTATGCAACACACCAATCCCTTGCCAAGAAGGCAAGCAAGTGACCAGTTTCCAGGCCTCGGGCAATGTTACTTTTACGCAGCTCAGTAGTTGTGCAAGATCTGCTCCAGGTGGCAGAACATGATTTTTCCTCACTTTCTGTGGGGAAGCACCCAGCATTTACTGGGAACTTGCTTTATGGAGAACTATTAACATAAATCTGTTTTTCAACACGACCAATGCTGTATGCTACTACCACATCCCCAAGCCGTAGCCTTACTGTGTGTTAACAGCTCTTTTGTTTCTGTTTTTGATGCCATCATCACCAAGACGTTCATGGTCTCCCACATTCGCCATGCCACTGATACAATTCTCACCACCTGCATCCTTAACTCCCAGAGTCACAAGCTTAAGCACACATGATTGTCAGATACAAAGGACTAAAGACAGAGGAAGCCCTAGAGGAGTATAAAAAGTGCAGGGGGATACTTAAAAAAGAAATTAGGAGAGCGAGGAGGGGCCATGAAATAACACTGGCGAGCAAAATAAAGGAAAATCCTAAGGTGTTTTATAAGTATATTAAGGGCAAGAGGATAACTAGGGAAAGAGTAGGGCCCATTAGGGACCAAAGTGGCAATCTGTGTGTGGAGCCAGAAGATGTAGGTGGGGTTTTAAATGAATTTTTTGCATCTGTGTTCACTATGGAGAAGGACGATGTAGACATAGAAATCGGGCAGGGGGACTGTGATATACTTGAACATATTAGCATCGAGAGGGAGGAGGTACTAGCGGTTTTAGCAGGCTTAAAAGTGGACAAATCCCCAGGCCCGGACAAGATGTATCTCAGGCTGCTGTGTGAGACAAAGGAGGAGATTGCAGAGGCTCTGACACAAATTTTCAAAACCTCTCTGGCCACAGGGGATGTGCCAGAGGACTGGAGAACAGCTAACATAGTACCATTATTCAAGAAGGGTAGTAGGGTTAAACCAGGGAATTACAGGCCAGTGAGCCTAACATCAGTGGTAGGGAAATTATTGGAAAAAATTCTGAGGGACCGAATTAGTCTCCATTTGGAGAGGCAAGGATTAATCAGGGATAGTCAGTATAGCTTTGTCAAGGGAAGATCATGTCTGACTAATTTGATTGAATTTTTTGAGGGGGTGACTAGGTGTGTGGATGAGGGTAGTGCAGTGGATGTGGTATACATGGATTTCAGTAAGGCTTTCGATAAAGTCCCGCATAGGAGACTGGTCAAAAAGGTAAGAGCCCATGGGATCCAGGGTGCCTTGGCACATTGGATCCAAAACTGGCTTAGTGGCAGAAGGCAGAGGGTGATGGTCGAAGGTTGTTTTTGTGACTGGAAACCTGTGTCCAGTGGGGTACCACAGGGATCGGTGCTGGGTCCCTTGCTGTTTGTGGTCTACATTAATGATTTGGATGTGAATGTAAAAGGTATGATCAGTAAGTTCGCAGATGACACGAAAATTGGTGGGGTGGTAAATAGCAAAGAGGGTAGCCTCAGTCTGCAGGACGATATAGATGGGTTGGTCAGATGGGCGGAACAGTGGCAAATGGAATTTAACCCTGAAAAGTGTGAGGTGATGCATTTTGGAGGGACTAACAAGGCAAGGGAATACACAATGAATGGTAAGACCCTAGGCAAGACGGAGGGTCAGAGGGACCTTGGTGTGCATGTACATAGATCCCTGAAGGCAGCAGAACAGGTGGATAAGGTGGTTAAAAAGGCATATGGGATACTTGCCTTCATTAGCCGAGGCATAGAATATAAGAGCAGGGAGGTTATGATGGAGCTGTACAAAACGCTGGTTAGGCCACAGCTGGAATACTGTGTGCAGTTCTGGTCGCCACTCTATAGGAAGGATGTGATTGCTTTGGAGAGGGTGCAGAGGAGATTCACCAGGATGTTACCTGGGCTGGAGCGCTTCAGCTATGAAGAAAGACTGGACAGGCTGGGGTTGTTTTCCTTGGAGCAGAGAAGGCTGAGGGGCATAGATAGGGTAGATAGAAAGGAACTTTTTCCCTTAGTAGGGGGGTCAATAACAAGGGGGCATAGATTCAAGGTAAGGGGCAGGAGGTTTAGAGGGGATTTGAGGAAGAACTTTTTCACCCAGAGGGTGGTTGGAATCTGGAACTCACTGCCTGAAAGGGTGGTAGAGGCCGGAACCCTCACAACATTCACGAAGCATTTAGATGAGCACTTGAAATGCCATAGCATACAAGGCTATGGACCAAATGCTGGAAAATGGGATTAGATTAGACAGGGCTTGATGGCCGGCGCGGACGCGATGGGCCGAAGGGCCTCTTTCTGTGCTGTATAACTCTATGACTTGCTTGGTTCTTCACTGCCAGATCTAACTTGACCACCTCAAGCAATATTGCCTCTCCTCTGCAATCAAATCCTTTCTATTTTTCTTTCTCATCCTGCAGGGTAAGAACATTCTCAAATCATCATAATTTTCTTTCTCTTCTCTTTTCTCGACCCAGTTCCTGATCATTCAACTACCGCTCCTTGGCCTAATGCTTTTTGAAACATAAACAGCTCCTCTTCCATAGACATTGATTCCTCTCTTCAAAACTGCTGCAATTATTCCTTTGAAAACCTCCTCTCTCCACGCAAATGGCCACCTTTCACTAAACCCTCTTTTGTCTCAAAATTCCCAAATACACTGTTGCTACCTAGCTTTGTTTTCAACTCTCCACGACTCCCTGTTCAATTGCTTTCAATCTGGTTTCTGTCCTGCCCACAGCACTGGGACGGGCCTGGTGAAAGCCACGAACAACATACTTTGTAACTGTGACTGAGCCACATTAATACTTCTTGACCTTTCTCTGATCTTCACTATGTTGACCAAACTATCCACCTCCACTGCCTCTCCTCAGTGGTCCATATCCATGGTACTACCCTCTCATGGTTCCTCTCCTATTTGTCCTAGCCGGCAATGATTTCAGTCCCATGCCCACATGGTCGCCTGTGGCATGTTCCAAGATGCCATCCACATTTTCAGGTGTGATGCCTTTGAAAGTGGACTTTAGTTGCTTTTGTTTCCTATGCACCTGTCTCGTGAAATGTCACACAACTGTTAATTCTCATTAATTGAATACAAGTACACAGAACTGAAAATTGAAAGAGATCTTTCTTTCGTATGGTAGTAGCAAAGCAAATCAGATGTCAATATCTAAGTCAGATATCCAGGCCAAAGCTTCCGGTCTAACAGGGTGGATATCTTGTAGGCTGCCTGCGAATTTCCTGAGGGAAGTGCTCAATGTTGTGCTACAGGGTCTGATCAGGAGCTCCACAGTTGCAAGATGGGGATGCTTTAATCTTCCATTTATGGAGAAGGTGGCAGCATCTACCATGACTGGTTCTGAGGTGGTTGATGGTTGTTCACTGTTTGAGAGTAAGGTTTGATCCTTCAGTTTGTACTGTGGGGTCCTTAATAAGGAATCCATTCCGTATGTCACAGTTCTTCCAAGCGTTTCTCCATCGGTCATCAAGGCTGAAGGGAGATCGCTGAAGAGCTTCGGCGACGGTCCAAAATGGCCACCTAGATTTGAGATGGGTTGGTGGTAGGTTGTTCAAGTCGGCCTGGATTGGCATGTCTTTGCTGGTGTAGCGATTGTATTCTCTGGAGACTGCATATTTACGGTGTAGGTGTGGTGGTGCAATGTTTGTAAGCACGGCAGCCAAGGTGTTGGTGTCGATAAAAGCGTACCGGTGATAATTGTCATAGTAGAATTCAGCTGGACATCAACGGACTTGACATGCAGACTTGATAGCCATGCCGGCGAGCAGTCCATGCCGGAGAGCATGTAGCACTGTAGAGTACACCAAGGCGAGTGCTGCCGTATGGAGGGTTTGAGCGTCTGCTCCCCATGTGGATCCGGCGAGTTTCTGGATCAAGTTGACCCTACTCTTTAGTTTCTTCCCAAGGTTCTGGAGATGCAATCTATATGACAGGGTGCGATCAAGCATGACTCCTAAATAGGAGGGGGTTTTGGCATGGTTTACCTCTGCTCCGCAAAGGGAGACTTTCAAAGCTTGGTTTGCTTGATGGGTGTTGAGGTGGAATGTCGAGTTGACGGTCTTGATCGGGTTTGGCCGAAGTTGCCATCGGCGGAAGTAGGCCTCCATCCTCTGGAAATCACTGGTCAGGGCCTGCTCGGTGATGGACAGATTCATGTTTTGTGTGGCCAAGGCAATGTCATCAGCGTATACGAACTTGTGGGACTCTATATTGGCCAGGTCACTGGTGTAAATGTTGAATAACATGGGTGCCAGGACAGAACCCTGTGGGAGTCCGTTGTTCAATGTCCTACATCTGCTCTTCTGGTTGCCAGAGTACGCAGGGAAGCATTGGTTGCTAAGCATGGAGTTGAGAAGATGGATCGCTCTTCTGCAGGGTAAAATGGTGGAAAGCTTGAAAAGCAGTCCATGTTTCCATACTGTGTCAAACGCCGCGGACAGGTCCACGAGTACTACGGCGGTCTTGAGCTGGCGCTGAATGAGATAAATAGTGATCATACAGGTTTTGCTTAAGGCACATTGATGAAGACAGAGTAGAGGGAGCACCATCATGCATATGGTTGTAGTATACAGTATATGACCAGTGATTACTTAACATTTAGTGCCCAAATGCAAAAGTATTTAATTCTCAATGTTCTTACCCTCACCTTCATGAAGACAAAAATTCACCATAAAATATATTTTTTTAATTTGTGATTTTTGAGGTTACATTTTCATAGTTATATTTTCACAGTGTTAGTATAGAAACAGTGACACATGATTAGAACAGGTGAATGATTAGAAATGAGTGTTGTAAAACAATCACTAGATCAGTGGTATTAAATTGGTAATGTTTAATAAGTCATGGGATCACTTCTGTAGTACAACTATAAATGCCTCATAGCTGCTTTTCCATTTCCTTCATTTAATGATCATCATTCACAGGCATTAGAATAAGGCAAGTAATTTGTGTATCTACAGTTTACAAAACATTCAGAATTCTAAACTATACTTCACTAAAAATGGGTATTAACACAAAATATCACATCCAGAGAGTGTGTACAGGACAATAAAACATTGAAGGATTAAGGTGATGTGAGAACCCACAAGAACACTGAAACATTCTCCTGCATGTGTAATGTTCTTTACAATAGGTGCAGAATTAAACAGATTTCCTGAATGTGTAACTATTAATTAGCTTAGTGAAAATAAATCAAGTATATAAAAATTTGCAATTCATACCAAAGTGATAGTAGGCTAGCCTATTATTGTAATACAGTTTTCTATTATTATACAATATTTGATTCAACTAAAGCACCTCTCTGAACTGGTTCAAGAGCAAAGCATCTTGTAAAGCCGTTGTAATTTACTGCAGCACAAAATATCACGGTCAAAATCAATTCAATCAAATCAAACCTGCTTAAAACTAAAATGTGAAAATCTGGAGCATGTTGTCATTTAAGATCAGTCTTTTCTGTTCACCAAATCACTGTGTGAATAGGATCACCAGCAGTCAATTCTATAGTAGTCTCATTCAGTTACGGGTAAAGTATTTCTTGGGTTAGGCATTTTAAGTATATACCCCTGAATGTGTCCCAGGTAATTTTTCCAATAGTCGAGATACTAAAAAAAATCTTTGAACACCTAGAATCAACCCTCCTCCATAGAATCGTATCAGTACACCAAGTGACCGCAAAAGTAAATGGATATAGTCACATGACATAAGCCAAATCAATCATCTTGAAGTGCATTAATTTCCTATGCTTGGCGTCAGTACGTTAGGTCTGATTCCCGATCGATGAGATGTTTTTGAAGTCTTTTGCTAAAATATAGCAAACATTTAGCAGACACTGAATTTTTAAAAAAAAGGAAAACTTGTAATTGGCCATAAAACAGACCAAACACATCAATCTCAAAGACAGAATGGCAGTGTGTTTTGAGAGGCTCTTGTCTAGTTGATGTCACAGAACCACATCTGTGTGCACTTTCCTTTTCAAACAACACAGGGTTCCACGTAGGAATACTTCAATGTGTATTACCTTTAATTCCCCAAAGCAAACATTTAGTTGCTTTGTGCATATTCTACTCATAAAAATGTCACAAGTAATTCTATTGTATGGAATATGTGTACGTATAAGCTTCCCCATAAGCTAATTCTTTTTTCTATTTCTTACATTTTCAGTCTTTTCTTCTGATCTACAATTTACATGCCCTCAAACTTCAGAAAGTGATGAATAGGCTAGTAAACATCAAGAAAACTTACATATAATTAAATATAAATTCCTGACTATCTGCAAGTTGTGGTGCACAGTATGGGTGGAGGTCCAGCGAGCGGGATCTTTGCTCCCCGAACTCCTACACCAAGTTGGTGGAAACTTTCAGAAAATTCACCCTTCCATGTGCACAGGACAATATCCTACTGTTTAATCTGGTCTCAATAGCAGACTGTGTTTTGGTCTACAGATTTATTACTAATTCAATCGATTCAAATGCAATTCTATTTCTCAGATAACATTTTAACAGTATTCTTCACTCGGGCAGTTCAAATGAAATTGGATAGTGCTGATGTAAGCATTAATGAATTTAAAATTAAATAGTTCAAGATTGTCTACATTTTCTTATGTTTACATGGCGAGATTTAGTAAAATTATTTGTTAACTTAATTTTGAATTATTCGAGTCCACTGTGCTGCAAAGTGCTTAACAATCTAGCTGTGGGACTAATTAAACTTATTTAAGAGTTCACTGTAGATCAGCTTAGAGTAGCAGCCCCTTTAAAACATTTCTACATAAATCAACATTAAACTGGCATTTTCTGTTTTTAGATTACAAGAAGAAAGCCTTTCAGCCGATTTGATCTCATCTTTCCAGAATACCAACTCAATTGTCTTCCCAATAAATCATCCAGCTGTTGATCATGCTCTTGGTGTCTCTGATTATACCAAAGGATTAGCAACTTTTTTTTACTTCTTAATCTAAAATTATTCTGCACTGATGCTTCTCAAACATACACCGCTAATAGTTCAGATGAGGAAGTATTAACACATAGCAGGTCCATGTAACCAGAACTGTAGTGACTGTGAATGATAAATATAGTCAAATCAATTGACGTCAACCTGAGGCATGCAAATTTCTAATGTACAGTAAGAAAATAAACACAACTCAATTTCTTTTAGGATTAACAAGAACAGAGACAAATATTAGTTACATTTGCCAAGAAATGTGACTTGTGCCCAAAGCAAACACAAAGTCGACAGAGCAATGACTCTGTACACCAGTCCATGTCGGTCTGAGGCCTGAGCCAAATTTGGCTTCGGGCTGCAGCGGGCAACCATTTGGAGAGGGCAGAAAATCAGTTGGCACCTATGCTGAACCAGCTGGTAGGTCATGTCCGAGGGGGTGGGGGTCCTTGAACGTGCTGGCAGTGGCCCAGAGCTTTTTTGGGGGCCCAGGAGTAGTACCCTTGATTTTCCAAAAATAAAAACTGAAAATGTCTTGTATTTTTCTTGAGTGGCCTCCAGCAATCCCTTTTAAGGTTTGTTCGTTAGGTCACTCAACACCTGATATAACGAGGTGACGTGAGCTCTGCCCATTTGTATTCGAATTTTGCAGTCGGGGTCCTACATCTGACATAGCACGCTCATTTGCATATTTAAAGAGCCTACTTTATTTCAGGTAGGGACCCAGGATGACTAAAAGTTGCCCAAGCCAATATGGCACACTTCCGACAGATCTAAATCCAAAGTTTGGAGGTTTGACGCTTATTTTGTGTGTGAAAATTGGGCAACCATGAGCTGAATTTCTCCTCTGTAAAGTCCTGCTATTAACAATTTCAGTTTTGTCTGCCCAGTCCTATTAAAAAGAAATTCCTGAGATTTTAGCTTTGAGACTCATTCAGAGCCTGATGTAAAACCAGCCATTTTACTAAAGTGCTGCACTATCATTGAAACTTTACCAGCACTGAGTAAGGTTTCTAAAAACATGTTAGTATATCCACTTCTTAACTGTGATAATTAGAAATAATGATTATATAAGGAAACAAGGTACATTTTTCTGGTTTTATGCTTTTCTGAGGTACATATCTGATCAGTAATGTCACTAGACACAGATAAGGCGCAGTTTGTGTTCATTGAGTGCGGTGGGCTGAACTTAGACTGTGGGGGGGACAGTAGGTCTAGGAGGCACGGTAGGTCTAGGAGGCACGGTGGGTCTAGGAGGTAGAGCAGGATTTTGATGCGTTGGTGCATAGGCTGCATGAGGTACTTGATTTTCTGTTGAAGCATGTTGCCTAAAAGACAAAGAAGACTTTTAGTCTCTGATAATATAAACTTAAAGATGCACTGTATAATTTTCACTGCTTTTTATACAAATAATTTGGGAGTATAGTAATTATATACTTGCATGGGTCCACCTTTAAGACCAAACTGAAGGGTCTATGATCCAATAGTGAAGTTAACTCTTAACACCAGTAAGGAATACAAGCAGCACATCAAGGAACTCAACAAGTTCCATGTGTTATTTATGCAAATGACAAGACAAAATCACCAGCAAGGAAGTCCCGTTAAGAGCCAGTAGAGTTGGCAATGAAGTGACACTCAACAAAGCACAGCTTCATTGAGTTGGCCACATTATTCATACACTGGTCAGTAGGCTTCAAAGCAAATGCTAATAACCGGCAGTATTCCTGTGGCAGGTATACGTGCTATAAAGACATCTTTAAAACAACTTAAGCATAATCAAGGAGCCCCACTGATGACTCAGAAGATATAGCAATAGACAGGTCAAGATGACACCGTTGCCTTGCATCGCTAATGTCGCTCACTTGAAAAACAAATATCTGTGCAAAGTAAACAAAAATCACAGAGCAGTAACCAACCACACACACACATTTTATATATACTTGCATCCACATTTCTAAAGATTATGCCCTCTTGTTCTGGATTCCCTCACTAGAGGAAATAGATTCTATCCTATCGAATGTTTTTATCATTTTAAACATCTTGATTAGATCAGGGGAAAACATGAGAAGTTTATGCAACTGTCCTCATAATTTAACCTTTTAACCCCCAGCATCATCCTGGTGAATCTGCGCTGCACCCCCTCCAAGGCCAATGTATCCTTTCTGAGGTGCAGTGCTCAGAACTGAATGCAGTACTCCAGATGGGGTCAGGCCAAGGCTCGATACTACTTTAAAAAAAAAGTTGTTCCTGGGATGTGGACGTCGCTGGCAAGGCCAGCATTTATTGCCCATCCCTACTACTGAAGCATTACTTCCACCTATTTATATTTCAGTCCCCTTGAGATGAAGAGAATTAGCCTTTTTGATTGCTCTTTGTGCCTATCCACTAGCTTTTAGTGATTTATGTACATAGACAACCAAACATCTTTGATCCTCCAGTTTCCAGTTTCTCACCATTTAGAAAATATTCCAATTTGTCTTTCTTGGATCCAAAGCGGATGACCTCACACATCCCCACATTGAACTCCATTTGCCATCCGTCTATGTCCCTTTGACTACCTGCTCCCATCTGCGCTACTTACTGTGTCTCCTAATTTAGTGTCGTCTACAAACTTGGATATACAACTCTCTATTTCTTCATCCAAGTCATTGATAAATATAGTGAACAGCTGAGGCCCCAGTACAGATCCCTGGGGAGCACCACTTATCACATCCTGCCAATCAGAGAACAATCCCTTTATCCCTCGTCTCTGTCTCCTACTTCCCAACCAATTTCCAACCCACGTCACAAGGTTTCCTCCAATTCCTTATGCTTTAATTTTGCTAATAATCTCTTGTGTGGAACATCCTCCGGACAACCCAAAGCACTTCACAGGCAATGAATCACTTTTGAAGTGTAGTCACTGTTGTTTGACAGACAAACACGGCAGGCAATCTGCACACTGTACGGTCTCACAAACAGCAATGAGTTGAATGACCAGTTAATTTGTTTCTTGGTGATGTTGGTTGAGGACACTAGGAGAAGTCCCTGCTCTACTTTGGAAAAGTGCCATGGGATCTTTCACATTCACCTAAACAGCCTGACAGGGGCTTGGTTAAAAGTCTCAGCCAAAAGATGGCATCTCCAACAATGCAGCATCCCTCAGTACTGCACTGAAGGATCAGCCCAGATTATGCGTTCAAGTCCTGGAGCGGGGCTTGAACCCATGACCTTTTGACTCACAGCTGAGAGGACAAACACTGAGCCAAGATAACACTAACCCTACTCTCCTGCGCAATCTGAGATTGAACAATTGAGAGAGCATAATTCTTGGTAAATTTACACTTAATACTAATTCCATCATGGAGACTGCCTGATCACTATTATTTTTGATGCTTGAAATATTATTTCCATTTGGATGAAATTCAGCTAAGCATACAGTGGAAAAATTGACAGCATCAGCAGCCCTTATATTAAACATATACATACCTTTGTGGAATAATATTTGCAAAGGTTTTGTTAGTAGAAATAACCTAGAAATACAGAAAAAGCAACCAACATGTTATTAGTCCACCCTTTACCTTTGTAGTACTAGAACTATACTAAGCCATGAGGTTTATGGTGAATGTAATAAAACACATTTAGGGTGAAATTGTGCTATGCAATCCTAGTAATGAACATGTGTGAAATTTGTTTCTGCGCTGTTTTAACAGATATATTAACCCATTTCTTTGGTTGGAGAAGACTGTAGCAGTGGAGAATACTGAGGGAATAGACAGCTCCATCCTGAGAAAATGTCAGGATAAGTCCCACCCCACAAAATGAGCTGCTTGTGAACCAGTCATTGCCACTAATTGTGTCTGTGGGGAAATGTACTGCCCAGAGCCCTTTTATCTTTCTGGGTGAAGGACGAAATGGAACAAGACACAGGAGGCAAAAACTAAATATACAATAAATATTTATGATGTGGCGATGCCGGTGTTGGACTGGGGTGGACAAATGTAGGAAGTCACACAACACCAGGTTATAGTCCAACAGCTTTATTTGAAATCACAAGCTTTCGGAGCGCCGCTCCTTCGTCAGGTGAAGTCACCTGATGAAGGAGCAGCGCTCCGAAAGCTTGTGATTTCAAATAAAGCTGTTGGACTATAACCTGGTGTTGTGTGACTTCCTACAATAAATATTTATACAGTGCACTTTGGCAAGATTTAGTTCCGTGTAAATTGGAATAAATGTAAACAATATCTTAATCGTACAATGGCTTTAGAAAATATTAGAATGTGCACCTATATCTCTGATAGCTTCACAAAATATCTGTATGAATGTCGGCCCCATGGTCACTGCTGAGCTGACGGATGGCAATGTAGTAGTGGTATCTGTATGAATGTACTCCTCTATGTATGATAGCTTCACAAAATATTTGTATGAATGCGCATCCATATGTATAACAGCCTCATAAAAAAATACTGTTATGGAATATTATGACTTTCAGTCCATGGTACAGAGGGGTTGCTGAAATGACAGCGTTTCTTACTGGATTATTTCCCTGATTGCCTTGGTTTGAGGAAGTGTTCCGTTGTTGTTTTCTATTCTGTGCTCTGTAAAATAAAATGGTTATTTTCATAAGAAATGCCACGGCTGGAAAGGAACGGCTACATGGCTTGCAATGTCACCAAGGTTAGACAGTTTTCTGATTTCAGGTTTTAATCCTGAGGGAACAATACATCTTGTAAATGTTTTATCTTGTGAACACAATCGTTTCCTCCCCACTCCCGTTTTATGAACAGTGCATTCTTTATTCCATAAATAGATACAGTAAACCTGATTCACCCAATCATGCCATATTCATAATCTACATGTTCAGGGTAGCCAACACTCAATGTACCATTAGGAAGGGGAAACGTCAGTCTGGGTTCCAACTCCTGATTGCTATCCAGACTACTGGTGGCAAGTGCAGATTTGGCCACCTAGTGAGGACAGGATCAGGCTCAGTTTTGATGCCTCAAATAGAAATAGCATGCCAACGTTCGCTGTCCAGGCTCACCTATGAAGAATGGTGAGTTAGGCAGGATAGTTGAGGGCAGCCAGTGCCCATGGAACCATATCGCATCATGAGCCACTACCTTCAGGGGCGATACTACACAGTAGAATGAAATCAAAGTAAAATATCAGCAGATTTTTTAAAAATGAGCTAAACAAGAAACAAAATCAGTAAGGAAGGGGGAAAAATTCTGTTGGTTAGCGCCTCCCGTTAGCGCCTCCGGGGGCGCTAACGGGGCGCTAGGAACTTAGCACCCGAGCGCGGCGATTTTAGCGCCGCTCGCGAAATTGACCAGTTGTTTTGCGGCGGCGCTAAACACTACCGCCACGATCTCCTGCGCCCGCAGATCGTGACGTGAGTCAAGCGTGCAACGCCCTGGTAGCGCCCCAGACCGGATATTGAGTCGCGCCCCTTGCCTTAGTGCCTGCCGTTAGGAACAACAGGTAGAGGAGAACGTTTTCAAGTCGGGAAGGGGCTGGGGGAGCGCTATTTAAAGGTGGGCGCTTCCTGCCTTTTCTTGTCAGCAAAAAATTTTTTAACGCTGTCCTAAGGAGATTTGGCCCTTAGCACCACTTTTGAGTTTCCTAAGTTCCGAGCTCTTTCCCTGGGCCTAGCCATTAGTGCTTCCAACACAATTGCTTTTGAGGTGTCTCCAGGCCGAGATTCAAGGCTGCAATGAGCAGGGTGTGGCTGGTCAGCAAGATGGCCCCTCCCTTTTAAGAACTGGACGGCGCCAGTCTGTCTGGCTTCCATGATAATTGGTATCGCCTGAGCTTTGGTAGTGTTCTGAGGTAGCGCCTCGCCCCCTGACGTTTGCGCCTTAAGAGAGGTGTGTAGCGCCTGATTCAGCGCTCAACTCACCTCCAGGGGGCGATAGAGGCGAATTTTGCAGTAGGAGGCGATAATTAGCAGCGCGCGTTAAACTTTGCGCCCCGCCGATATTAGCGCCTCAGAATGGGCGATACCCAATTTTTCCCCCTAATAGCCTTAATAAAAACTCAATGAGAAGTTGAAGGTGAACTCAAATCTCACATACGTCGTGTGCGGATAATTTCTCTTTCGCCAGTGTCGCTTTATTGCATTACGGTTGAAAAAAATGATTAAGCCAATCAAAATAAGCACAGGGACCACCAAAAGGAAAAATATCAGCAAGCCATCTCGAAGTGATGTATCTAAAGGAAAAGAAAAGACTTCTTAACTGATTTTCCTACAATAACTTGATTTGCATGTTATTAATGAAAAACTCCAAGGGATGCTGATAGATGCCAAGATTCAGTGGGGTCTTACCTTAGATTTATGGTGGCAATATTTAAGAATCCAAAAAGTTATTTCAAAGCTTTACATGTTGGAGACAGGCTTTACATGAAGTATAATAGATTGGCAACTAGGCAGCATTTCTAATCAAGTGGCGCTTACACCATAAGAGTGAAGCTTGAGTTATTTGTGGTCAGAAGAACCCCAAGATTAATTCTCTGCCTTAGACCCACTGCCAGATGTTTGCTTCATAACATCTGCACTGGGAATTTCCTCGGGGCTTCTCCCGTTCCTCCACCGTGAGTTCAGCAGAAACTCTGTTTACGTGCGTCAAAGGGCTTTCCGCCGAACCTCTGCCAAAGTTACAGCCAGAGTGGGAGACGCCCCAAGGAAATACCCGGTGATAATCTGTAGTTTGCTCTAGAAAATATTTTTGTTACTTTTTTACTCTTATATTGAAAATGTGCTAATTTGATGGACCCCTTTAGATAGGTTTGGGTGGGTTAGTTGGCTGGCTCACTGCCCTTCTCTTCCAGGATTTGGATTCAAATACAGCCTAAACTGGTGGGAATTCTTCGAGATGGTAAATGATTTTGAGCACGATTAACTAATTGCTAGTGGGCATTAAATTGTCAAATCTCACAAGAATGAGTGGGGGAGGTAATGGGGAATTCACACAGGCCATGCATCATTAAATTGCCTTGAGAATCATTTACTAAACACATCTAACTTCCAATCTATTGTATAATTCTTGGGCCTAGAAATTGGCTCCCGCTAGCCTGCCAGGTGCAAGGTGTCCGGCATGCTCTTCACAAAAATCATTAATGATGAAGGAGAAGTACATATTTGGAAAGCTGACCAAAGGATTTTAGTTTCCCATATTACTAAAACAAAATGTAATGGGGAACTATGCTCATTAATTTGAAGTTAAATTAATTATAGCCTTAATAGAAACAATCAAAATACAATCATTTGCAAAATCCCCTGGCGTATATCATCAGCTATCAGAATAGGTACGCTTTAAATGCAGTTAATCTACAAATGTATGAGAAATACACCTGGTTCACAGCAATGCATCTTTATTTTTTTTAAATACCTTTGTGAGTGGGTCCACTATCTATGCTTCCTCCAAAACCACTGGTGGCACAATTAGGTGGTGCCCATCCAGCATCACAGTGGCAGTTCTTGTTATTGTTACAAATCTAATAAGATATAAAGACCCTTTCAATAAAAGATTACAGCAACAGAACTACTAAAGGAAATCTAACTGTCTCCCCTATTGCCGTCATTCTAATATTTTGCTCATGGCAGCCTGTGATTGTACTAATTACATTTATACATAGGCCTGTGCTGAACTGACTTTTACAATTCAACATTCATTCTGTGATTTTGTTACCATTTAGAGTGGTACCATCTACAAAGCCTAGTTCAGGACCACTGGCTTTATTTGTGAATCAACTCCATCAATTCTCTATCAAACAGTGGTACTACCACAATAAAACTTAGCTCATAGGGGTTGAAATTGGCCTGTGCGATATTAGTAGCAGATATCAAAATACTGCAGATGCTGGAAATCCGAAATAACAACAGAAAATGCTGGAAAAACTCAGCAGGCCAGGCAACATCCGTGGAGAGAAATTAGAGTCGACGTTTCGGGTCAATACCCTTTATCAAGACTAAAGAGGCACAGGGAATGAAATAGATTAAGAGGCCAGGCTGGGAGAGAACAAAAGAGAAGAGACATTAAGAGGTATTCAAAACGAGACGAGATGGTGATAGGACTAGTGGAGACAAAAGACGGCTCTAGATTAGGTGTGAAATGCTCTGGCAGAATGAGAGACAGCTGCCATGTGGGAGAGAGAAAAAAAAGGAAAGTGGCGGGGGGGGGGAGGGAAAAACCAAAACAAGGTGTGGATAAAACATATAAGTAAAAATGTAATAGGGGCCGAGGTTATGATCTGAAATTGTTGAACTCGATATTGAGTCCGGAACAGAAAATGCTGGAAAAACTCAGCAGGCCGCTGAGTGACCGCTTTGCGGAACACCTCCGTTCAGTCCGTAAAGGTGACCCCGAGCTTCCGGTCGCCTGTCATTTTAATTCACCGCTCCATTCCCACTCGGACCTCACCGTCCTTGGCCTCTTGCATTGTTCCACGGAAGCTCACTGTAAACTCGAGGAACAGCACCTCATCTTCCGATTAGGCACTTTACAGCCTTCCGGACTCAATATCGAGTTCAACAATTTCAGATCATAACCTCAGCCCCAATTACATTTTTACTTATATGTTTTATCCACACCTTGTTTTGGTTTTCTCCCCCCCCCCTTTCCTTTTTTCTCTCTCTCCCACATGGCAGCTGTCTCCCATTCTGCCAGCGCATTTCACACCTAATCTAGAGTTGTCTTTTGTCTCCACTAGTCCGATCACCATCTCGTCTCGTTTTGAATACCTCTTAATGTCTCTTCTCTTTTGTTCTCTCCCAGCCCGGCCTCTTAATCTATTTCATTCCCTGTGCCTCTTTAGTCTTGATAAAGGGTTTTGACCCGAAACGTCGACTCTAATTTCTCTCCACGGATGTTGCCTGGCCTGCTGAGTTTTCCCAGCATTTTCTGTTGTTATTTAGTAGCAGATATGTTACTTTTCCCACTGATTTAACAAAAATAGATAATAACTCCATAATATACAAAAGAAACTGTACTGCAATACAGCCTTGATAAAATACAAATAAATAAAACAATTTTGCTTTTTTGTGAAAATAAATCAATTCCAACTTTTGCTTAGTGTTAATTTTGCAAAACAAAACTCACTACGCCCTCATAACTATGGTAAAGCATCGAGTAAACAGCCGTGTAAGGTTCACACTGTGAATAGGAAGAGAATAATTCTTACTCCGTGGTTATTGCATTTCTCTTTGACATCACAATCATATCCCAGGTTGCTAGCATTCACACATGCAAAATCTATGCAAGCCTGAAAAAAATAGAGGTGATAAATTAGAACGAATAAATTATAACAGATTAACATACACTTAATTTTTCATTCTTACACTACCGTTACTGACGTAAGAAAACTACTAGACACTTGGTCTAAGCGTTAAACAAAGCTTTAATCAACTGTTTTTCAACATGGAGATCTAGTTGTGTCCTTCACTAGTTCCTGTGAAAGAATGTCCTGAGCAAGCTGGGCCCATGCCCGAGTATTTATACTCTCCCTGGACAGCGCCACCAGCAGGCCGCCCAGTATCATTTCATAAATCATTTCCACATGAATGACAAGATTCATGTCAGTTACCACTATTTAGAATATCTTGTACCACGTGTGTAGGAATAGATCATTGAATATATCGGTGGGGAGGGCTGGATATTAGAAGGATATAAGTGCTCCCAGCAGCCCTTTTGCTGAGGCAGACACTTTAAAAAATAAAATATGGTCTAAAAATAAAAAATGTCCTAGTAAAGGATCCCCTTGGAATGAGTGACCATAACATGGTTGAATTCCATATTCAATTAGAGGGTGAGAAGGTTGGATCTCAAACAAGCGTGCTGAGCTTGAATAAAGGAGACTATGAAGGTATGAGAGCGGAATTGATTAGAGTGGACTGGGAAAATAGATTAAAGGGTAAGACGGTACATGATCAGTGGTGTACATTTAAGGAGTTATTTTACAACTTCCAAAAAAAAAATATTCCACTGAGGAAAAAAGGGTGTAAAAGAAAAGATAGCCATCCGTGGCTAAGTAAAGTAATTAAGGATAGTATCCGACTAAAAACAAGAGCATATAAGGTAGCCAAATCTAGTGGGAGGATAGAAGATTGGGAAGTCTTTAAAAGACAGCAAAAAATAACTAAAAGATTGATTAAGAAAGGGAAGATAGATTATGAAAGTAAATTAGCAAAAAATATAAAAACAGATAGCAAAAGTTTCTATAGTTATATAAAAAGAAAAAGGGTGGCTAAAGTAAATGTTGGTCCCTTAGAGGATGAGACCGGGAAATTAATGGTGGGAAACATGGAGATGGCAAAAACGCTGAACAATTATTTTGTGTCAGTCTTTACAGTAGAGGACACTAAGAATATCCCAACACTGGACAAACAGGGGGCTCTGGGGGGGGGGGGGGGGGGGGGAGGAGCTAAATACGATTAAAATCACTAAGGAAGTGGTACTTGGTAAAATAATGGGACTTAAGCCAGATAAATCCCCTGGACCTGATGGCTTACATCCTAGGGTCTTGAGGGAAGTGGCGGTAGGGATTGTGGATGCATTGGTAATAATTTTCCAAAACTCCCTGGACTCAGCAAAGGTCCCGGCAGATTGGAAAACTGCTAATGTAACACCCTTATTTAAAAAGGGTAGTAGGCAGAAGGCTGGAAACTATAGACCTGTTAGCCTAACATCTGTGGTTGGTAAAATTTTAGAGTCCATTATTAAGGAGACAGTAACGGGACATTTGGATAAACATAATTTAATAGGACAAAGTCAGCATGGTTTTATGAAGGGGAAGTCATGTTTGACAAATTTGCTTGAGTTCTTTGAGGAAGTAACATACAGGGTGGATAAAGGGGAACCAGTGGACGTAGTGTATTTAGACTTCCAAAAGGCATTTGACAAGGTGCCACACAAAAGATTATTGCTCAAGATAAAAAATCATGGGATTGGGGGTAATATTGTGGCATGGTGGAGGATTGGCTATCTAACAGAAAGCAGAGAGTTGGGATAAATGGTTCATTCTCAGACTGGCAATCAGTAACTAGTGGTGTTCCGCAGGGGTCAGTGCTGGATCCCCAACTCTTTACAATCTATATTAATGATTTGGAGGAGGGGACCGAGTGTAACATATCAAAGTTTGCAGATGATACAAAGATGGGAAGGAAAGTAGTGAGTGAGGAGGACATAAAAAACCTGCAAAGGGACATAGACAGGCTAAGTAAGTGGGCAGAGATTTGGCAGATGGAATACAATACTGGAAAGTGTGAGGTTATGCACTTTGGCAGGAAAAATCATAGAGCAAGTTATTATCTTAATGGCAAGAAACTGGAAAGTACTGTAGTACAAAGGGATCTGGGGGTCCTGGTGCACGAAACTCAAAAAGTTAGTATGCAGGTGCAGCAAGTGATCAAGAAGGCCAATGGAATGTTGGCTTTTATTGCTAGGGGGATAGAATATAAAAACAGGGAGGTATTGTTGCAGTTGTACAAGGTATTGGTGAGACCGCACCTGGAATACTGCATACAGTTTTGGTGTCCATACTTAAGAAAAGACATACTTGCTCTCGAGTCAGTACAAAGAAGGTTCACTCGGTTAATCCTGGGGATGAGGGGGGTGGACGTATGAGGAGAGGTTGAGTAGATTGGGACTCTACTCATTGGAGTTCAGAAGAATGAGAGGCGATCTTATTGAAACATATAAGATTGTGAAGGGGCTTGATCGGGTGGATGTGGTGAGGAAGTTCCCAATGATGGGTGAAACTAGAACTAGGGGGCATAATCTTAGAATAAGGGGCTGCTCTTTCAAAACTGAGATGAGGAGAAACTTCTTCACTCAGAGGGTAGTAGGTCTGTGGAATTTGCTGCCCCAGAAAGCTGTGGAAGCTACATCATTAAATAAATTTAAAACAGAAATAGACAGTTTCTTAGAAGTAAAGGGAATTAGGGGTTACGGGGAGCGGGCAGGAAATTGGACATGAGTCTATGTTCGGAACGGTCATGGCCCTGTGGGTAACGGAGTGGGCCCTGGGGCCGTGTAGCCTG
The DNA here is from genome assembly GCF_052327205.1 of Somniosus microcephalus. Lineage (NCBI taxonomy): Eukaryota > Metazoa > Chordata > Chondrichthyes > Squaliformes > Somniosidae > Somniosus > Somniosus microcephalus. The sequence goes on along the minus strand of NC_140994.1, from coordinate 38,943,673 downwards.
GTTCTGCTCCTACTTCTTGTGTTCTAATTACGTGTTAGATTTCAGGAGATGGTTCTATTCCTGTTCCTGGCTGGGGTGGAGATCACCTTTTACAGAAGGTAAGTACTGTAGAAAATATAGGGACAGTGAACTCCCGGACGAGTTTCGATCACCTAGACGGGTCGGAGAGGAATTTCCCAGATTTTTTCTCCCAAATTGGCCATTGGGTTTTTTATCTGGTTTTTTGCCTCTCCCAGGAGATCACATGGGTTCGGGAGGGATGTAGAGTGATAGTAGATGTGAGGTTGGGATCGGATCGGCCATGATCTTATTGAGTGGTGGAGCAGGCTCGAGGGGCCAATTGGCCTACTCCTGCTCCTATTTCTCATGTTTCTTATGTTGAAAAATCTTTGGGATCTGGTCACGATCGCAGTCTAGAGCATCAGCTGGTCCCCCTATGTGCCGTTGGGTCAGCCAGTATGACTGGTATACCTGCCTCGACTATACGCTGGGCTCCAGAGAGGGCCAAGGGCACAGGAATTTTATGTTTGGAGTTCCCACGCCCCTTCAATTGATGGCCATGTTTTGGGTTTGTGGAGCCTCTGCCTCCCAATAGGCCATCCTGCAAACTTTTGTGCTACGCCAAGACCCTTGCAGGCTAATGGCAGGCACATTTTAGCAGTAGTGAGATAGCTCTATAGGCAAGTGGTAACCTACAAATAAGGAGAATTCAAATCTGCAATTTAAAAAAAAAATACAAGGCTGAAGAGCTGCAACTGGGAGGCATGAATTTCAAGGAGGTAATTTTTTTAAATGATATTAATTTAAAATATTTAAATATTGAACACTAATAGAAATGAAAACAGTATGTTTACAGTGGGGGGGGATCTTCGACATCTGCCCAAATTGGGCGCAAAGTCAGTGGAGTACCCATGCCACCCGTCCAAAGCTGGCATCGAGAGGCCCAAACCATTTTTCATACAGGCCTCATTTAAATGCCGCTGGCAAACTGCAGGTGCCAAATGGATGCCCTGCTGCTGCTCACTGGTTGTGGGAGAGCGGGAAATTGGCTGGCCGCCACACTGAGCTTGTTGGCAGGTCGTACCTGGGAGTCGGGGAAGTAATCCAATAGGTGGGGGGGGTGGGGGGGAGCCTTTCATGGGCTGGCAGTGGCCTGAAGTTTCTTTGTGGGCCACTTTTGAGTGGCCTCCAGCAGTCTCTTTAAGAACTGATGGTTAGGCTCCACCTGGTACAAATGGGCAGAGCATGCACGTTCTCTGCACTTGTACCTGAAAATTGCAATCGGGGTTCTGCAACCGGCTTCGGACCCCAATTTGCATATTTAAGCAGAATCCTGCCAGAAACAGATGGGCTGCACCCCCATTTACAGGTCACCTGTCAATTGCAGCAGACAGGCCTTGGGTGCCAATAGGGCATTGAAGTGCCCTCGATTTTCAACTGCTGGCCGCCCATTGTTCAGGCGAGAAATGGTAGGCTGGCTGTTGAAAATCACCCCTAGTATGTTTTGGAGAACAAGAGTAGGGAGTGGCTTTAAGGGTTGGTATGATGATGGGGGTCAGTGTGCTTGATTCAAAAAGGTGCTGAGGAGCTAGCCTGAGGGAAACATAGTAGACAGTGGTGCTGCAGGAGGGTAAGAGACAGAGAGACAGCATGAAATCAAGGATAGAGAGATCAAGGGAGAGCACTAGAAAAACTATACACGTATACAAGGAAAATGGGAACAGAAAGCAATGGACCCCATTGTCACTACTTATGTGCAATACATAAGCATGCAAACAAATTACGCCTAACATTTCCTTAGTCTTGACAGGAATGCCTAATGAATATTAATGGCTGGAAATGACAGGGCCTAGGCCTGACCCCAAACCACATTAAAACTTCTGGGAGCTATGCAACTTCCATGAAAGTGAGTAGTGACAGGAAAATGTAGCCGTGAAAAGTTGTTGCAAGTAATTCATGATGTAAGCAGTATTTCCAGCAGTAGGTTATTGAATGTAAAAACATACAGCTCATAACCTGAAACTTCAAATCTCATAGGATCCCTATTCATTATATTGGCTCATTGTTACCTTCTCATTGCCGCAGCCAGTGCCCGTGTTCACATAAGCGGGATCGGTGACATCTGTACCCACGTGGAAATCAGCGTTCACACATTCAACACCATTAACATTCGAAGTGCTTGTATCAACACCGAAAGGTTTCTCTGTCACTTTTATGCATTGAATTTTACCACAGGCAGAATCACTGAAAGGGGGAAGATAACAAGACAACTTCTCAGGTTTCAAAAAAAAATGTCAGATTGATATCGTTTTGCATTTAATTGTTTTATATACAATAATAATATACCGTAGAAGGCATTTCTTGAATTCCCCATTTTGGAATCCACAGTTCCCGAACCTGTCCCCTTGTAGGTTTGCATGTTCAAAACACGCATTTGGTGCACGCTGTGAAGCTGTTAATATATCACAGGGACAATGTTATTAGTCTTTGGAATAATGTTTTCTGCAATCCAATAACTGTGTGCAAAACTCTCAACAGTCAGTATTTTGTTAGCATCAAAATGATTCAGACATTGGCGATGTTAAACAATGGTTAGATGTTTCACATTAACAGTGGCAGGGGAAAGCAGCAGGTGGATATCCAATCCCACAGCACATCTAATTCCTCAAAAGGGTCTGTGGGATTTTGTTTGCCCTTGGGATTTGGGCGATGCTGGCAATGTAACATTTATTGGCCTGAGAAGATTAGTGTTAGGCCTTTTCCACGGGAGGAATTTCAGCCACAAGACTTTTAATTATAAATACATTTTTATTTTGACATAAAGTCTACATATTTTTCAAATAAGAATCTTTAATAAATTTGAAAAGTCTGTATTCTAATTTGAAGCGAATGTATTTTTCTGTGATCTTTAGTAATGATAACTGTTATACTTACTAGGGCCAAAGAATGCCTGACATTGCACGTCGTAGGTCTGACACACACCGTCATAGCAGTACGTCGTATAATTTGCACATGGATAACCATCTTGGATAAAGACATCAGGCTGGCAGAAGTGTGAGGAGCCATTGCAGTACTCTGGGAAGTCACAGACATTTACTGCTCCTCTGCATAAAGTCCCTGCAGATAGGAACTACATAGAATAATATCGGAGCTGAGAATGAGTCGATGTTTATTAATGTTGATGGTTGTTCAGTATTTTATAAAAAATACACATTTTTATTCATGAGCTTTCAGCAAATTAATAGTGCTGAATAACTGAAGAAATGTAACAGACTATGTAAAATACTAAAGTAATATTAAAGCAACAAATTGCCAGAAAACAGGCCTATTCACATTTGCTTTTTTGGTATGGGAAAGAACCAATTTACCATCTTTTGTCATTTAGGCCTAGATTTTCCAATATGGTGTAAGTGCGACGTAGGTAAATGGGGTGGTGTGAGCAGAATATCCATCCAACCCGCAGTGCACCGACCTTATGCAGATTCCAGGCTCGGTGTCATTTGCATAAACTCAGAAAGCTCTGGCATGGAAAATGCCTGTGATTGAGAGCTTGCCCACTGCTAGGTGGTACATCAGGTGCTGCTCCAGAATTTAAAGGCCTGCTGCAGCTTAAGGGGGCCGGCATCACGCAAGGCAGCACCCTTCTTTTTGCAAGCATGTCTGCAAGCAGCTCAGCAGGTCACGCAATGTCTCATTTCCCCAATGAAGTTGGAGCAGAGCAGGACCCATTGGCAAGCTGCCCAACAGGAATGGTAGGAAATGACAATCAGCATGAAAGTCAGGAGCAACATACAGGAAACTTTGTGATATCCGGCACCGACGGGACCGAGCTGCTGCCGTTCCCTCCAAACTGCCGTACACTCCAGAGCTAATGTTGAAACATACGGAGATTTTCATCTCCGTATGAATCAACAAACCCTGTTGCTTAGCAACAGCCGCTAAACAGTCGGCTAGCGTCTCTAGCTGAAGCTGTTGCTTAGCTACAAACCTTGCACAGCTTGACTGTTCAAAAAAAGAAAAGAAAAGAAACGAAAAGAATAAAAAACGGCTCCTGATTTTTGTCGGTGGCTCGAGCTTGCCGGACAGTTTGCCTCCGGATAACTCAAAGTTTCCTGTACTGTGTACAAACAGGCAGTGTAGGTACTACTTTCTCCTGCTCTTTCTTTCCCCTTTTTTAAAATTCATTTACAGGATGTAGGCGTTGCTGGCAAGGCCAGTATTTACTGACCATCCTTAATTTTACTCTTTCATTTATTGCCCATCCATAATTTTATTCTTTCATTCACTCGCTGGCAACAAATCATATACTGAAGCACTTTGCCATGCTACTCCTTTTATTAGAAGCTATGGGGGAAAAATTGGGCCGCACCCCCTTTGGGGCGCTAACTTCGTCAGGGCGAGTAAGCGCCCCCATGCCCGAGATTCACTGGTAGCACCCCAAGAGGGTGGCGGGGTGCTACTGGAAGCTACATGCTGCTACGTGCCGTGGTACGGCTGGCCTTCCTCCCCTTATTAAAGGGGAGGGGCCTAGCTCAGTGCACACCAGGACCCAGCTGGGCTACCAGGGATCGGTGTGCTGGCAAAAGAGCTCAAGAGGAGTGCCGGGCTCACGGAGCACAGCTGGCACCCTGTGGCGGGGGGGGGGGGGGGGGCAACGGGGGCAGATGCTGGCAGGCGGCCAGCAGCAAAAATGGCCGCCCGGCACCTCCCCTTTAATTCCGCTGCCCCGGTCGCACGTACGCCCCCTGACCCTGTCAGATATAGCGTCCGGCGGTAAGTCAGGGGGCGCTACCGAAGATTGCAGCCAGGGTGCGAGTGGGGCGCTCCGCATGGCGATGACGTCATCGCCAGAGGCGCAGCACCACGAGGCACTAACGGTTACCGCCACCACTAACCTCTCACTGAATTTTGCTGGAGGTGTTAGTGGCGCCACGCTCGGGCGCTAGTTCCTTTGCGCCCAGTTAGCATCCTCTTAGGGCACTAACGGGAGGCGCAAATGAGCCAAATTTTTCCCCCTATATGTGAAGGCTTCTTGTAAGGAGATCACTGTAATTTCTCTTCCCCTTCTCCTTATCTCGGTGTGCCAGAGGAAGCAAGGTTAAGCTTCTCACTGGGCCCACAGAGAATACACCATCAGTCACTCTATCTCTGCCAAGCACCAGATATTTATCCACCCTGGAGGATTTAGATTGTGAGGTATAGGGGAGTGCACTGGGCGGGGAACAGAACACATATAAGCAGGAACAGCTGGTGCTGTCCAAGGGGAGCAGCCCAAGTCTGTCTGGGCTAAGGAGGCTGAGGATTTGGACCTCAGGGCTGCTTTTAAAAAAAGGAGGCTTTCTGCGCATTGTGCATTCTTTGGGAACTGTGCCAAGCAGTGTGCTGCAGGTGGTAGCCCAGGTGGAGGCCTCCACTAGTCATGTGTGTGTGGCCTTACCAGAGGGCAGCTCCCGGCCTCGAAACGAAAACCAGCAAGAGTCACCACTGTAATGTATTATCACATGGTTTGTCATGTAGTTTAATAGGAGCATGCTCAGTTCGCTCTGGCCTAGTAAAGCAAGCTCATGAACTAGCAATTGATGTCTCTGTCCTTCATTTGTTCTACCCACATATATTACATTCTTGGCGATGAGAATGGGATTCCAAAGCCATTTTTAGGGATCATAGAAGGACACAGTGTTCAACCTTCGAGTGGACAAGTTTAAGGTGAATTTGTGACGCCTAAACTGATTTTTTTTGCGATGTTTTACTGTTATTGCTGATGCAGAATTGTCTGTGCTTTGCCTTCGTGTGTATGTATACACAGCAACAGCGGCATTGATTCTCACAGGTACACAGGTAGCGTGCAGAGTCACTGTTTGACGGGATTGGGACGATCATGGCCGCGCCTACGGGATTCATCGGAAGCCTCGGCATGTATGACCGAGCTCGCGAACCATTCAGTTCTTACATTGAGCGGATGGAGATGTTTTTTAAGGCCAATAACATTATTGAGACCGAAGGTGCAGATGAGAACGTTCAAGCTCAAAATAAAATAATTTGTGAACGTAAAAAAGCAATTTTTCTAACGGAGATCAGGCCAGCTGTCTACGGAACGTTGACAAACCTACTCGCGCCAGGGAAAGCGAAGGATGCGTCGTTTAAAGACATTGTCGAGAAACTGGAGGACCATTTCAACCCAAAGCCATTAGAAATAGCAGAGAGCTATAGGTTTGGTATCAGAAACCAAAAAAAGTGAAACCATCAGTGAGTACATTGTAGCACTTAAAAACCTGTCTTTGCATTGTAACTTTGGCACATTTTTGGATTGTGCATTGTGAGATAAGTTTGTGTGTGGACTGATTGATGAGCGCACAGTCCAAGTTACTGAACACTCCGAACCTAACGTTTGACATAGCATGCAAAATTGCCCTATCTATGGAGATGGCGTCTAAGAATGCTAGGGAGCTCTGTCCAACTCAAGTGACTAGTGCAGCTGAGGTCTATAGTCACAAAGCCACCGTCAAACCTAAAGCTGTGAGACCAAGTTAAAAGCATGTTGGTGAGAGCAGTTCAGTGAATTGTTATCGCTGCAATGGAAATCACTCGCCACAGTCCTACGAATACAGAAATGGGAAGTGTTTTCACTGCCAGAAGCAAGGCCATATTTCAACAGCTTGCAGAGCTAGATCGAAAGCAGGAAGTAAGAACCATTCTTGTGGCAATGCAAAGCAGTGACAAAAAGGGAAGAATTCACAATATTGAAACAAACACACTTAGGCATCTACAGTATCTATGCCACTAGTGGCAATGCAAGCAGTCGTGAGAGAGGCTTCCGTACAAAACTTTTGATCAATGACCAATATATTGATATGTGTATCGACACGGCGGCGGACTGCTCTATCATGAGTAAGGACACATATGAGAGTAAGTTTAATCAAATACCACTTACAAAGAGTACCGTAGAGTTAAAAACCTACTCCAAAGAAATCCGAGAGACATGTGGACAAACGGAATGTACAGTTCAGCACAATGGCCAGTCAGCAAAGCTGCCTATTATTGTAGTGTGCTACAACAGGCCAACCCTCATAGGCAAAGACTGGTTGAGAAAGTTGAAACTAGACTGGAAAAATATCTTCAGTGTAAATGCTTCAAAGAAGTGACTCGACACAATGCTGAACAAGTATAAAAGCATGTTCTCAGACAGTTATGAGGACATCACTGGGTATGACATGCATATCCACATCAAGTCCAACGCGAAGCCTGTCTATTGTAAGTCCCCTATGTGTTGAAAAGTCAGGTGGAGGAAGAGCTAGCGAAGCTCAGAGAGAACGGAGTGCTAGTAAAAACTGTCAAAAGTGAATGGGCTACCCCGATTGTGGTAGTGCCCAAAGCAGACAAAACTGTACTCTTGTGCGGTGACTACAAAGTTACTGTCAACCAAGCAGTTGACGATGAGCAGTACCCGTTGCCTACATCACAAGATTTGTATGCAGGACTCTCTGGGTCAAAGGTTTTCTCTAAGCCTGACCTGTCGCATGCTTACGCTCAGCTGAATGTTGATCAAGAGTGTCAACAGTATCTCACTATCAACACACACAAGGGACTGTACTCATACACCAAGCTGCCATATGGTGTAAAGTCTCCCCCAAAATCTTCCAGACTGTGATGAATAAGATTTTGCAAGGAATTCCAAATTGCTTATGCAATCAAGATGATATGCAGATCACAACAAGCAGCAAGGGAGAAAATCTAGAAGTGTTAGAGTTAGTAGTTCAAAGGTTGAATTCCCACAATGTAAAATTGAAAAGGAGCAAATGTGCTTTTGTGCAGCCCGAGGTTGTGTACCTTGGTCTGAAAGTTGATGCAAATGGCTTGCAACCAGTTAAGGAAAAGGTTGATGCTGTCATCAATGCTCCAAAGACACAGAACATGTCTGAGTTAAGATCTTTCCTTGGAATGGTCCAGAATACGTTTCTTACTTGAGTTAGCGACCATGTTAGCTCCACTGCACGAGCTCCTCAAGAAAGATGTGCAGTGGAAGTGGACAAAAGCGCAACAGGAAGCTTAAGACACTTGTAAGAGAAGTCTCTCTAGTGATGCTCTACTTGTGCACTACGACACAGAACGTGAGCTTAAGTTAGCATGTGATGCTTCTAGCTATGATGTGGGAGCTGTCATAAGCCACGTAACAGATGACGGCCAAGAGAAAGCAATCGCGTTCGCATCGTGAACCCTCACAAAGAGTGAAAGAAATTACGCACAAATTGAAAAGGAAGCAATCGCCATAGTGTTTGGAATCAAGAAATTTCAACAGTTCCTGGTTGGCAGAAACTTTACCCTGATAACCGATCACAAACCGCTCCTAGCAATATTGGGGCCCAAATCTGCCATCCCTGCAATGGCCACATCAAGAATGCAGCTGCAGTAAGGAGATCAGGAAGGCTCTGCAAACCTGTTATTAAACTGGATTTGTAGTTCATTTGTATTTGACTTAAAAGAATAAAAGCCAGGAGTTTTTGTTATGTGGTACATGTAATGCTGGGAAAGGTAGGACCATAGTTTTGTTGTATTTGAGGGGAATATGTGCATTTTTTTAAGGGGGAAAGCAGTGTAATGTATTATCACATGGTTTGTCACATGGTTTAGTATAGGGTTTTGAAAGAGGTGGCCATTGGGATAGTGGACGCATTGGTTGTCATCTTCCAAAATTCTATAGATTCTGGAATGGTTCCTGCAGATTGGAGGATAGCAAATGTAACTCTGCTATTTAAGAAAGGAGCAGGAGAGAAAATGGGGAACTACAGACCTGTTAGCCTCACATCAGTAGTTGGGAAAATGCTGGAATCTATTAGAAAGGATGCAATAACTGGGCACTTAGAAACTAATAGTAAGATTGAGCAGAGTCAACTTGGATTTATGAAAGGGAAATCCTGTTTGACAAACCTGTTGGGAGTTCTTTTAGGATGTAACTAGTGGAGTAGACAAAGGGGAACCGGTAGATGTGGTATATTTCAGAAGGCCTTCGATAAGGTCCCACACGAGGTTGGTGAACAAAATTAGGGCACCTGGGATTGAGGGTAATATACTAGCATAGATTGAGAATTGGTTAACAGACAGAAAATAAAGAGTAGGGATAAACAGGTCTTTTTCAGGATGGCAGGCTGTGACTAGTGGCGTAACGCAAGGATCGGTGCTTGGGCTCCAGCTATTCACAATCTATATCAATGATTTGGATGAGGGGACTAAATGTAACATTTCCAAATTTGCTGATGATACAAAGCTAGGTGGCAGTGTCAGTTGTGAAGACGATGTGAAGAGGCTTCAAGGGGATCTCGACAGGCTCAGTGAGTGGACAAGAACATGGCAGATGGAATATAATGTGGATAAATGTGAAGTTATCCACTTTGGTAGAAAAAACAGAAAGGCAGAGTATTTCCTAAATGGTGAAAGATTTGGGAATGCAGATGCTCAAAGGGACCTGGGTGTCCTTGTACACGAGTCACTGAAAGTGAATGTTCAGGTGCAGCAAGCCATTAGGAAGGCAAATGGTATGCTGGCCTTCATTACAAGAGGATTTGAGTACAGGAGTAAAGAAGTCTTACTCCAATTATATAGGGCCTTGGTGAGACCACACCTGGAGTACTGTGTACAATTTTGGTCTCCTTACCTAAGGAAGGATATACTTGCCATAGAGGGAGTGCAACGAAAGTTCACGAGATTGATTCCTGGGATGGTGAGACTGTCGTATGAGAAGAGATTGAGTAAACTAGGCCTGTATTCTCTTGAATTCAGAAGAATGAGAGGGGATCTCATTGAAGCATACAAAATTATTACAGGGCTTGATAGGATGGATGCTGGGAGAACTTTTCCCTTGGCTGGGGAGTCTAGAACCAGGGGCCACAGTCTCAGGATAAAGGGTAGGCCATTCAGGGCTGAGATGAGAAGACATTTCTTCACACAGAGAGTGGTGAATCTTTGGAATTCTCTACCTCAGAGGGCTGTGGAGGCTCAGTCATTGGGTATATTCAAAACAGAAGTCGATAGATTTCTGACTAGTAAGGGCATCAAGGGATATGGCGATAGGGCCGGTGAATGGAGTTGAGGCAGAAGATCAGCCATGATTTCATTGAATAGCCGAATGGCCTACTCCTGCTCCTATTTCTTATGTTCTTATGAGCATGCTCAGTTCGCTCTGGCCTAGTAAAGCAAGCTCATGAACTAGCAACTGGTGTCTCTGTCCTTCATTTGTTCTAGCCACATATATTACAACCCCAATCAGCAGAGGATGGGAGAAAGCTGGCAAAAGAATATAAATCAGAAAATATCTAAAATAATAACATAAGAAATAGGAGCAGGAGTAGGCTATACGTCCCCTTGAGTCTGCTCCACCATTCAATAAGATCATGGCTGATCTCCTACCTCAACTCCACTTTCCCGCCATATACCCATAACCCTTGACTACACTGTTTGAAATCAAAAGAAAGATATTCTTTCTGGAAAGTTGCCAGATTGTTGCGCTACATTACACTTTATTATTATTCTATAAAGTGACTTGGCATACACTTTATTTATTTGCCATTTCCTGCATAAACGTTTAGGCCTAGATTGTCCTCTGGGTAGCCGCCCAGTTTTAGGTGGTGCTGAAGTAGTGTACCATGAAAAATGGGGCAGGGAGGCCTAATGCCAAATCCCTACCCCTGATTTTGGCCTCCAAAGTTTTCTTCCCATTAGTAGGGACGTTGGCTGCCTGCTCTTTGACTGCCCTGTCACATTTAAATGATAATGAGGGGTAAGCTTCAGACATCAGCGTACTTCCCAGTCTTCCCCTCCTCAGTACCGCTGGCCCACAGCAAGACTGTTACCAGAAAGGCGGCACAGAGACATTAGTGGCTGGTTGAATGAGAAATCTTTAGAAGGAAGGACATGTGCCCTCCAACGCCTGGCAGGCCTCCAAAAGAGCTCATTCGGAGCAATCAAAATCTCTACTTTTGAAAGCATTTAAGGGGCTTCTGGCATCTGAACATTTCCAGTGCTGTAGCAAGTGCTCTGCTGCACCACCACAGGAAATTCCTCCCTGGCAGTGGCGGACTCCCTCTGCAGAGCAGGGATACCGCTGGGACTATGCCCTACACATGAGATTGACCCCAACCCAGGAAAGGTGAGCTTAGCATGGTTGGCAAAGCACCGCCTTGACCCACCAATACCAATCCTGGAGGGTTGCTAATGAGAAGCATCACAAAGCATAACGAAAAGGAAGGCCAGGTAAAACGACCCAGCAGGTGGTGCATTCCTCTCAGAATTAAGAGGAGACAAGTCATGTATTGCTTTGATTTTCCCAAGAATAATAATGTTATCGACCCTTGCTACTGGGAATATATCCTTTTACTAACTCTACAACAGGAAAATTGAATTTTGAAAGCTTATGGTGAGAAGCAGAACGAGTGATGTGACAAGGGAAAGAGTTCAAAGCCTGATAGGTTAAACTACCATTAAAATATCATGGGAAATATAAAGAGGAAAAGCCGCCAATGGTGGAAATCTGAAACAAAAAAAGAAAATGCTTACGAGGGCCAGTACTCAAAATGCCTTTCCTCTTTACAAGCGTTCATGGGAAATATGTTTTATTAAAGGAAGTGTGAATTTAATTGCACCATTGTAATTTTTATGTGAAGTTGTAGATAAATGTATTGTGATGGATGAGAGTTGTGTCAGTGAGAAGAATCTGGCAAGTGCCTTATCCTCAGTGCCCATCCATCAAAATGTAAAAACATATTTTTCTGTAGTAACTTTACAAATCTGAGCCTGCTACCTTTATAGCAGATCTACTTTACTTACTCTGCAGTTCTTACAGCACATCCCATATGCACATTGTGACCCTGACGTTAGAGTACAAGTGGCTGCATTACAGCAAGGATTAGTACATTTCTAGAGAAAATAAAAGAAAGTGAAAGATAATAACATAAAATAAACAGATTGATTTATAGAGTTCCTAAAGTTTGAACTAGTTGTAAACCCCATTTGTGTGTTTGAGCTTAACAATGTTTTCTTTAACTCTACAATAGCGTCACTGCACATACTATATAACTGTTAAATATAATACTACAGTAGTGGAGAAACAAGCTGTGATGAAATATGTCATTCATCAGACTCTGTAGTTAACTACATATATTGTATTGCCTGCTCCGGTGTTTTACCTTGTATTGTATATAGTGCACCGCCCCCTTTGTGTGTCGGCTCCGCCCATACCTGGCCCTACTTAAGACAAGCCCAGGCTTGTCTTGCAGCAGAACAGCAGCATGCTAGGTGAAGACACAGGCATCTTTTCTTTGCTAATAAAAGCCTTGTTTTATTCAGTTAACTTTGAGTCTTGGAGTTATTGAGGCGCATCACAAGCACACAACATCAATCAGAGCATACAATTGTAATTTAATCTATTAAAAATATCAGCAATTAAGGTACAAAAATTTATGTTTTTATATTTAATTGCATGCTCTGTTTGGCGATTGGTTGAGCTATCAGTTTAATCTCTCTTGGATGATTTGGCAAGGTACTATTGCTCAATGTTATTTCTTGATGATTGACCAATTCAGCTGTCAATCACCATTAGGTACTTGTCCACAATCTCATCAACAACAACAACTTGAAATAATATAGTGCCTTTAACATAGAAAAATATCCCATAGCACTTCACAGAAGCACAAGGAAAAGAGGTAGAGATTATTAAGAGGAATGACCAAAATCTTGGCCTAAGAGGTGGGTTTTAAGGATGGACTCAAAGGAGGAGAGGCAGATGGGAAGGCAGAGGGATTTAGGATGGGAAGGCAGAGGGATTTAGGGAGGGAATCCCCTAGGCCTCGGCTGCTTAAGCCACAGTTGTCTACACTGGGGTGAAGGGAGGAGGGAATGCACAAGAGGCTGGAGTCAGAGGAAGGCGTAGTTTGGGGCGGGCGGGCGGGGGGTGGGAAAGAGATTTTTGGGGCTGGAGGAGGTTGCAAAGCTGAAGGGCAGGGGGTTGGGGGACGAGACCATGGAGAGATTTAAATACAAGGATAAGAATTTTAAATTTGAGGCGCTGGAGACTGGGAGCCAATGTAGGTCATTGGGGAGAGGGGTGATGGATGAGGGGTGCAGGAGGGGATATGAGCAGCAGAGATTTGGAGGAGCTAAAGTTTATGAAGGGTCAAGAATGGGAGGCTGGCCAGGAGAGCATTGGAAAAATCAAAATGAGAAGAGCCTATATTTTCTCATGTAATCTGAAGTTACTAAAATAAGAGGGCCCGGAAATTCGTCTCGGGCGGTATCGGATCGGCTGCACCTGATATTCGGTTCCATTGCGATGGAATATCAGGCTCTGTGTATAACGGCCGGTCAATCCAATCCCGCCTGTGTTGCGCCACCGCCCGAGATTAATTTCTAGGCCGAGGTTTCTAAAAGTGAATCAGAAAAAAAAAGAGATCTGCTGTTTAACCTGTGATGTACCACAGTCACATTCCTCTCCTTCATCAACAATATTATTGCCACAGGAAGGTAGAGAGTACTGGTCTTCCGGGTTAGGTTCATTTCGAAGACATATTCCTCCTCCTCTCTCGATCAACCTTACAAAATCATTCCCACTGCAGCTACTGAAGTTCGTGGCACCTCTGCAATAAAGTGACATTTGTAATATATGTAAGTAATTCAATCCAACTAATTTTCACCTCATTAAATGCTAAATTAATCTTGACCAAGCAATTATTTTGAACAATGTTGTTCAAAGTATTGATCACCATATTACATTAATGGAGAGCTATAATTACTACTGCCATTTTGTTTGTGTATTAAATTATACCTCAGATCAGTTACATGGAGAGAGAAGCCGGTTTGGTTCTCCTTAGGGCAGAGAAGGTTAAGGGAGATTTAATAGAGGTGTTCAAAATAAGTTCTGAGGAAGGGTCATCGACCTGAAACGTTAACTCGGTTTCTCTCTCCACAGATGCTGCCTGACCTGCTGAGTATTTCCAGCATTTTCTGTTTTTATTCAAAATCATGAAGGGTTTTGATAGAGTAAATAAGAAAGAAAGAAAGACTTGCATTTCTATAGCGCCTTTCACGACCACCGGGCATCTCAAAGCGCTTTACAGCCAATGAAAAACTTTTTGAAGTGGAGTCACTGTTGTAATGTGGGAAACGCGGCAGCTAATTTGCGCACAGCAAGGTCCCACAAATGTGATAACGACCAGATAATCTGTTTTTGTTATGTTGGTTGAGGGATAAATATTGGCCAGGACACCGGGGATAACTCCCCTGCTCTTCTTTGAAATAGTGCCACGGGATCTTTTACGTCCACCTGAGAGAGCAGACGGGCCCTCGGTTTAGCGTCTCATCCGAAAGACGGCACCTCCGACAATGCAGCATGTCCTCAGCACTGCACTGGAGTGGGACTTGAACCCACAACCTTCTGGCTCAGAGGCGAGTGTGCTACCCACTGAGCCACAGCTGACACTGGGGAAACAATTTCCAGTGGCTGAAGCTTCGGTAACTAGAGGACACAGATTTAAGGTAATTGGCAAAAGAACCAGAGGCGAGATGAGGAGAAATTCTTTTGTGCAGCAAGTTGTTGTGATCTGGAATGCACTGCCTGAAAGGGTGTTGGTGGAAGCAGATTCAATAGGAACTTTCAAAAGGGAATCGGATAAATACTTGAACCGGAAACATTTGCAGGGCTATGGGGAAAGGGCGGGGGAATGGGACTAATTGGACAGCTCTTTAAAAGAGCCGGCACAGGCATGATGGACTGAATGGCCTCCTTCTGTGCTGTAAGATTCTATGATTCTATGACAAGAGATTTTAGGAACAGGAAAAGGTAATTCTGCTCTATAAGGCCTGCCCCCTTTTCCATCACAACTAGCCACCTCTCACCATATCCCGCAATCCCTTTTCTCTCCAGAATCACTCTAATTGTTTATTGAACCTAAATGCTTTTCATAGTAATTTATTCCACACTGTTTTCCCCGACGTCCTCATTTTTAATTTGTCCCTGGAATTTGAACCCTTCATCCAAGCAGATAACTTGCCTGGATCAATTTTGTCAATTCCCTCACTAATCTTGAAAACTTCAATTGGATTAACTCAGTCACATCTTTTCCCCGAGAGAACAATCCCACCTCCTTAAGCTATCCTTATAATTTAGATTTGTGTTATATTCCTGACACCCATAATCTTTATTCATTTGAAATTCAATTTTAAATATTATAATGAAACTAGGGAAATAATTCTCTTTTTTCACATCCACAGAAATAAGTACCAAATAAGCCAGTTTTTTACTTACGTAATTGAACTGTACATGATGCAGTGGGTTGTTGGGCAAGTACAGGTTCGGTCATCATCATGATTTATGCCCATATTATGTCCTAATTCATGAGCAAGAATTGTTGCAGCCATTGGCACGTTACTGCCACCAAACTTGTTGAAAAAAAGAGATGGATTTGGTTGCAGGATTTGCTTAGAGGGAAAGAATTCTTACAACAACAATAACAACTTGCATTTATATACCTCCTTTAACAATTGTCTCAAGGCACGTCACAGGAGCATTATCAAACAAAATTTGACACTGAGCCACATAATGAGATATTAGGACAGATGACCAAAAGCGAGAGAGCAGCGGAGCGAGAGTCGGCAGGAATCGCGGATTGGTGGCTGTATAAAAGGCTCCAGAGACCAGGTAGGCCTCAGAGTGGAGCGAGAGTCGGCGGGAATCGCGGATCGGCGGCTGTATAAAAGGCTCCAGAGACCAGGTAGGCCTCAGAGCGGAGCGAGAGTCGGCGGGAATCGCGGATTGGCGGCTGTATAAAAGGCTCCCAGAGACCAGGTAGGCCTCAGAGCAGAGCGAGAGTCAGCGGGAATCGTGGCTCGGTGGCGAGTATAAAAGGTTCCAGAGACCAGGTAGGCCTCAGTGTGGAGCGAGAGTCGGTGGGAATCGCGGATCGGCGGCTGTATAAAAGGCTCCAGAGACCAGGTAGGCCTCAGAGCGGAGCGAGAGTCGGCGGGAATCGCGGATCGGCAGCTGTATAAAAGGCTCCCAGAGACCAGGTAGGCCTCAGAGCAGAGCGAGAGTCAGTGGGAATTGTGGATCGGTGGCGAGTATAAAAGGTTCCAGAGACCAGGTAGGCCTCAGTGCGGAGCGAGAGTCGGCGGGAATCACGGATCGGTGGCGAGTATAAAAGGCTCCAGAGACCAGGTAGGCCTCAGTGCGGAGCGAGAGTCGGCGGGAATCGCGGAGCAGAGCGGCTGTATAAAAGGCTCCAAGAGACCAGGTAGGCCTCAGAGCGGAGCGAGAGTCGGCGGGAATCGCGGAGCAGAGCAGCTGTATAAAAGGCTCCAAGAGAACAGGTAGGCCTCAGAGCGGAGCGAGAGTCGGCGGGAATCGCAGAGCAGAGCGGCTGTATAAAAGGCTCCAAGAGACCAGGTAGGCGTTCCAATCTCCAATCTCGGAACTCAGAGGGAAGGAGAGAAGGAAAAAGTAATCGAAGTGTGATGTCACCAGACAGCAGGTAAGTGATTGGTTGGTGAATATTTCTCAGTTTTTAAACTTAAACTCTGTGGTTTATAGTTTCTAAAGTCTCTGAGGTGTAGCGGGGTCTGTTTATAAACCAGGGCCCTTAAATATATTATTTAACTGTAGTGTAATTGGTGGGATTGATTTTGTTATGTATTGTGTGTTCTCCTCCCACCTGTGGTGGCGCTGTCACAGCAGATAAATGGTTGGGTGTTCTCTTGGTTAAGTTTAGCTCTCTTTGTTCGGAATGCTCCAGAACTTCCCTTTCCCTTCGAATAAAGCACTTCATGTTTGAATCTTTGAGTTCTGAGTTCTAATTGTGTCTAGGTAAAAAGGTACCGAGACAACAAAGTGGCGACGAGGAGCGGCTGAATCTGCGTACGTTACGGGTGCAGTGAGTAAACAGAAATTTAAATTTGAAACGTGAGATGGCTACTATATTGGGAAACATTGGTGATTTTGATGAAAATGTGGAGCAATGGAGCGCTTATACGGAATGTTTTGACTATTTTGTCTTGGCGAATGCGGTGGCAAATGAAAAGGTCGTGCCTACCTTTTTGAGTGTAATGGGGCCGAAGACATTCAATTTACTTCTCAGCCTTGTGCAGCCAGATACTAAAACATATAAGCAACTAGTGGAAATCCTTGGAGCACATTTTTCACCAAAACCTCTGGTTATTGCTGAGAGATTTAGATTTCACAAACGGAATCAAGAGGAGGGGGAATCAGTGACGATGTTTATTGCTGCTTTAAAAAGGTTGTCGGAACACTGCCAGTTCAAGGAGGTGCTGAATGACACCATTAGAGACAGACTTGTGTGTGGTCTGCAAAGTGCAGCCACACAGAAGCGCCTTCCTACTGAGGACAACCTTACTCTTGAAAAGGCCATTGAAGTTAGTGTCTCCATGGAGATGGCGGAAAAGGAGGCTCACCAGTTGAGTTCAACAGGGAGAGTTCACAGGGTGTCGTCTGAGCCTAAAGGTGCGCGGAACGGCACATGTTACCGTTGTGGGAAAACGGGCCATCACGTTAATGACTGCTGGTGTACGGAGCTGGAATGCCGAAATTGTGGCAAAAAGGGTCACATTGAACGCGCCTGTAGAGGTAAAAAAAGAACAGACAGAGCTGGGAAGCATGAAAGTACAATGTCTGTATTTGGACAAAAGAGGAAAAAGAGTGTTCATTCAGTGCAGTATGATGGAACAAGCAAAACAGAGGGGAGCGACACCTCTGAGGAGGAAGAGGTGCACATACTGACGGTTGCAGGTGGTTCAAATGGCTACTGGGTGTCACCACTGGTGAAGGGACAATCAGTGCGGATGGAGGTGGACACAGGTGTGGCTGTGTCCCTTGTTTCAGACACTGTCTACAACAAAATGCTAAAGCATCTTACCCTTCAGCCAACAAACATTGTGCTAAAGACGTATACTGGCGAACCTGTGGCCATGAGAGGCGTCATTGAGGTGACAGTTAAATTGAACGGACAGACTGCAAAACTGCCACTATATGTGGTAAAGGGAAATAACCCATCGCTACTGGGACGTGCGTGGCTAGAGAAAATCACACTGGACTGGCCTGCAGTCCGCATGATGTCAAAAGGGGAGTCAGGTCTGACTGCAGTGTTAAACAAACATGCAGAACTCTTCAATGGGGAACTTGGGAGCATGAAAAAGATCAGCGTGAGACTGGACATTAAACCTGACAGAAAGCCGAAGTTTCACAAAGCCCGACCTGTACCCTGTGCAATTAGGCCAAAAGTTGAGGCTAACTTGGAGGCCTTAGTCGAGAATGGAGTCCTGGTTAAGTTTAGCTCTCTTTGTTCAGAACTCTCCAGAACTTCCCTTTCCCTTCGAATAAAGCACTTCATGTTTGAATCTCTGAGTTCTGAGTTCTAATTGTGTCTAGGTAAAAAGGTACCGACACAACAAAGTGGCGACGAGGATGGGATCCTGGAGCCTGTGAGCATGAGCAAATGGGCCACACCCATTGTTCCTGTCCTGAAAAAGGATGGATCTGTTCGAATCTGCGGGATTTTAAAGTGACTATTAACCCGGTGCTGTCTGCGGAACAGTACCCTCTTCCCCTCATTGGTGATCTTTTTACGGGCCTGGCCGGAGGGCAAAAGTTCAGCAAAATAGACTTATGCCAGGCTTATCTACAAATGCATGTCAATGACAAATCAAAGGAGCTGCTGACAATTGTGACACACAAGGGGCTATACAGGTACTGCCGCCTTCCGTTTGGAATTACGTCGGCAATGGATCAGATTTTGAGTGGACTGCCAGGAGTCCAGAGCTACCTGGACGACATCGTTGTCACTGGGACAAATGAGGAGGATCATCTTCTGAACTTGGATGCGACACTACAACGACTGAAAGAGTACGGACTCAGAGTTCGTAAAGACAAATGTGAATTCTTTCAGTCTTCAGTTGAGTACCTGGGGCATGTGATTGACGCTACTGGCCTGCATAAGGCGCCATCAAAGGTCAAGGCAATCGTGGAGGCCCCAGCACCCCAGAATGTGAGCCAGTTACGTTCATTTCTGGGGCTACTTAACTACTATGGGAAGTTTATTCCAGACTTAGCAACATTGCTGAAACCATTACATCAGTTGCTATGTCAAGGCAAAACATGGAAATGGACTGAACTGTGCAACGAAGCTTTCGCCCAAGCAAAGAAAGCATTGCTGAAATCGGAGGTCCTGACACACTTCGGCCCAAAGCTACCCGTGCAGCTAGCATGTGATGCATCACCATATGGTGTGGGAGCAGTCATATCCTACATCATGCCTTCGGGTGAAGAGAAACCTATCGCCTTCGCATCACGCACCTTGAACAAGGCCGAGAGTAACTATGCGCAGATCGAGCGCGAGGCCTTGGGAATCGTTTTTGGAATTCGAAAATTTCATCAGCACCTGTTTGGGAGAAGGTTCACACTCCTGACGGACCACCGTCCATTGACTTCAATCTTCGGGCCCCACACCGGAATTCCGTCTCTCGCTGCAAGCAGGATGCAAAGGTGGGCTTTACTGTTGTCAGGACACACATACGACATCAAATATCGCAAATCAGACTTGCACGGCAACGCAGACGGTCTCTCGAGGCTACCCTTGCCTGTTACTCCCCCAGAGCCTCGTCAGATAGACATCTTCTGCTTTAGACAAGTGGAGGGAGCACCTGTCACTGCAGTTCAGGTGCGAAGGTACGCCCGCAATCATCCAGTCCTGTCTGAGGTAATGGACGATGTCATTCGAGGGAGAGCTATAGGAGATTCTCCTAGTTTGAAACCTTACGTTTCAAAAAGAAATGAGCTCTCCGTCCAGGCAGGTTGTCTTCTTTGGGGACGCCGTGTCATTATTCCGCCACCTCTGAGGGAACCTATACTGCAACAACTTCATACAGGCCACAGTGGGATGGTTCGGATGAAGGAAATGGCAAGAAGCTACTTCTGGTGGCCTGGTCTCGATGGGAATATTGAGGAGAAAGCCAAAACATGTTCCCCATGTCAAAGGGTCCGGAATGTTCCACAGCTGGCAACCCTACACCCCTGGGATTGGCCTGCAGAAGTGTGGCAGCGAGTACATGTGGACTTCGCGAGTCCTTTCGAAGAGAAGATGTTTATGGTGGTTGTGGACGCTCGTAGCAAGTGGCCGGAGGTCGCTGTGATGAGGTCTATCACGGCAGAGAAAACAATTGAGAAACTTGGTGAGATGTTCAGACGTTATGGCTCACCGGAACAACTCATAAGTGACAACGGTCCACAATTTGTATCACAGGAGTTTGCAACCTTCCTGCATGTGAATGGTTTCCAACACATCAGGTCTGCGCCCTATCATCCCTCTACTAACGGCCAGGCAGAAAGGTTTGTGCAAACTTTGAAGCATGCCTTGAAGGCATTGCAAGGTCAGAGCTCAATCCACCAATGTCTGAACAGCTTCCTGTTGTCCTACAGGAACGAGCCGCATGCCACAACCAAAACTTCGCCCGCTTCGCTCATGATGAAGAGGCAGTTGCGGACAAGTTTTGACTTACTCAAACCTCCAAGGGCAGAGCAGGTTGTCCATCGTCAACAACAAGCTCAAGTTGAAAAGAGAGAGAAAAGAACCAAGGAGAGACGGTTTCATCCGGGAGAGCACATCCTAGCTCGAAACTACAACACTGGACCGAAATGGGTTCCTGCTACGGTGATCGCGCAGACAGGCCCTGTGTCTTACACGGTTGAGACTGCTGATGATGTCATCTGGAGAAGACACACAGATCAACTGTTGCTAGGAGCAGAGACAGCCACAGAGGCTCCAATGGCTGGTTGGCCTGAACTGTTTCCGGATGATACCGCAAACCAGCATCCTTTGCCACAGTGCTGTTCTCCAACACAGGAAGTCAAAGAGACTGTTCCACCTGTGCAAACTCCTGACTTTTGACTGACACAGGCACCTTCTCCATCTAGGCCTGTGTCAATGCCTGCTGCTGTGGAAGCCAGCGATGACCGCCGGTATCCTGTCAGGGAGCGGCAGCCTCCAAGACGCTTGGATCTGTAGGCTTAGCGACTTACTCACAAGACTGGGGCAGAATAAACCCCAGGGTAAAGTCAGGGGTTGAGGCAGTCTACCTCTACCCTAGGTTAGTTGAGTGCATTGAAAGTAACTTACCTGTTGAGGAATAATGTGGACCTTCCATTTAAGAGGGGAGGAATATGTTATGTATTGTGTGTTCTCCTCCCACCTGTGGTGGCACTGTCACAGCAGATAAATGGTTGGGTGTTCTCTTGTTTAAGTTTAGCTCTCTTTGTTCGGAACTCTCCAGAACTTCCCTTTCCCTTCGAATAAAGCACTTCATGTTTGAATCTCTGAGTTCTGAGTTCTAATTGTGTCTAGGTAAAAAGGTACCGACACAACAGATTTGATTTAGTTTAATTGCAATTAATTAAAGGGTAAGTCATGGCAGGACAGCCTGGTGCCGTGGTATGCTCCTCCTGCGCTATGTGGGAACTCAGGGACACTTCATGTGTCCCTGACAAGTATGTGTGCAGGAAGTGTGTCCAGCTGCAGCTACTGGCAGACCGCATTGCGGCGCTGGAGCTGCGATTGGATTCATACTGGACCATTCGCGAGGCTGAGGACGTCGTGAATAGCACGTTTGATCAGTTGGTCACACCGCAGGCAAAGGTTGGAAAGGCAGAAAGGGAATGGGTGACCAACAGACAGAGTACTAGGCACAGGCAGGTAGTGCAGGGGTCCCCTGTGGACATCCCCCTCTCAAACAGATACACCACTTTGAGTACTGTTGGGGGGGATGGCTTACCAGAAGAAGGCAGCAGCAGCCAACTTCCTGGCACCAGGGGTGGCTCTGCTGCACAGGACGGGAGGAAAAAGAGGGGTAGAGCTATAGTAATAGGGGATTCTATTGTAAGGGGAATAGATAGGTGTTTCTGCGGCCGCAAACGAGACTCCAGGATGGTGTGTTGCCTCTCTGGTGCAAGGGTCAAGGATGTCTCAGAGCGGCTGCAGAACATTTTGGAAGGGGAGGGTGAACAGCCAGTTGTCGTGGTGCATATAGGTACCAATGATATAGGTAAAAAACGGGATTAGGTCCTAAAAGCGGAATATCGGGAGTTAGGAGATAACTTAAAAAATAGGACCTCAAAGTTAGTAATCTCAGGATTGCTACCAGTGCCACGTGCTAGTCAGAGTAGAAATAGAAGGATATTTCAGATGAATACGTGGCTAGAGGAATGGTGCCAGGGGGAGGGATTCAAATTCCTGGGACATTGGAACCGGTTCTGGAGGAGGTGGGACCAGTTCAAACCAGACGGTTTGCACCTGGGCAGGGCCGGGACCGATGTCCTCGGGGGAGTGTTTGCTAGTGCTCTGGGGGAGGGTTTAAACTAAAATGGCAGGGGGTTGGGAACCTGAGCAAGGGGACAGAGGAAAGGGAAACAAGGATAAAAGCAAAAGACAGGAAGGAGAAAAACAAAAGTGGCAGTCAGAGAAATCAACAGTTTAAATCAAACATGGCCATAGTAAATAATAATTCTAATAGGTGTAAGAGCGTTAAAAAAACAAGCCTGAAGGCTTTATGTCTTAATGCGAGGAGCATTCGTTATAAGGTGGATGAATTAGCTGCGCAAATAGAGGTAAACGAATATGATTTGATTGGGATTACAGAAACATGGCTCCAGGGTGGCCAAGGCTGGGAACTCAACATCCAGGGGTATTCAATATTCAGGAAAGATAGGCAAAAAGGAAAGGGAGGTGGGGTAGCATTGCTGGTTAAAGAAGGGATTAACACAATTGTAAGGAAGGATATTAGCTCTGATGATGTGCAATCTGTATGGGTAGAACTGAGAAATACCATGGGACAGAAAAAGTTAGTGGGAGTGGTATATAGACCTCCAAACAGTAATGCAGGGGTTGGGGATGGCATTAAAAGGGAAATTAGAGAAGCGTGCAATAAGGGTACAGCAGTCATCATGGGTGACTTTAATCTACATATAGATTGGGCTAACCAAATTAGTAATAACACTGTGGAGGAGGAATTCCTGGAGTGTTTAAGGGATGGTTTCCTGAACCAATATGTCGAGGAACCAACCAGAGATCAGGCCATCTTAGACTGGGTATTATGTAACGAGAAAGGATTAATTAGCAATCTTGTTGTACGATGCTCCTTGGGTCGGAGCGATCATAATATAATCGAATTCTTCATTAAGATGGAGAATGAAGTAGTTGACTCAGAGACTAGGGTCCTAAATTTAAATAAAGGAAACTACGATGGTCTGAGGCATTAGTTGGGTAGGATTGATTGTCACTCAAAGGTTTGACGGTGGATAGGCAATGGCAAACATTCAAAGACCGCATGGATGAACTACAGAATTTGTTCATCCCAGTTTGGCATAAAATTTAAACAAAAAAGGTGACTCAACCGTGGCTAACAAGGGAAATTAGGGATAGCATAAGATCCAAGGAGAGGACATATAAATTGGCCAGAAAAAGCAGTAAACCTGAGGATTGGGAGCAGTTTAGGATTCAACAAAGGAGGACAAAGGAATGAATTAAGAAAGGGAAAATAGAATATGAGAGTAAGCTTTCAGGGAACATAAAAACTGACTGTAAAAGCGTTTATAGATATGTGAAGAGAAAAAGATTGGTGAAGTCAAGCGTAGGTCCCTTGCAGTCAGAATCAGGGGAATTTATAATGGGGAACAAAGAAATGGCCGACCAATTAAATACATATTTTGGTTCTGTCTTCACAAAGGAGGACACAAATAACCTCCCAGAGATGTCGGGGAACATAGGGTCTGATGAAAGGGAGGAACTGAAAGAAATCAGTATTTGAGGGAAATCGTGTTAGGGAAATTGATGGTATTGAAGGCCGATAAATCCCCAGGGCCTGATAATCTACATCCTAGGGTACTTAAGGAAGTGGCCCTAGAAATAGTTGATGCTTTGCTGATCATCTTCCAGCATTCGATGGAATCTGGAACAGTACCCATGGATTGGAGGGTAGCTAATGTTACCCCACTATTAAAAAAAGATGGTAGAGAGAAAACGGGGAATTACAGGCCGGTAAGCCTGACATCGGTAGTGGGGAAAATGCTAGAGTCCATTATAAAAGATGTAATAGCAGAGCACTTGGAAAACAGTGACAGGATCGGACAAAGTCAACATGGATTTACAAAAGGTAAATTGTGCTTGACTAATCTACTGGAATTTTTTGAGGATGTAACTGGTAAAATAGATAAGGGAGAACCAGTGGATGTGGTGTATTTGGACTTTCAGAAGGCTCTCGATAAGGTCCCGCATAAGAGATTAGCGTGTAAAGTTAAGGCACGTGGGATTGCGGGCAAGGTATTGACTTAGATAGAGAACTGGTTGGCAGACAGAAAGCAAAGAGGTGGAATAAACCGGTCTTTTTCCGAGTGGCAGGCAGTGACTAGTGGGGTACCGCAGGGATCAGTCCTTGGGCCCCAGCTATTCACAATATATATTAATGATCTAGACAAGGGAACTAGATGTAATATCTCCAAATTTGCAGATGACACAAAGCTGGGTGGGCGTGTGTGCTGTGAGGAGGATGCCGAGAAACTCCAGGATGATTTGGACAGGTTGGGTGATTGGGCAAAAGCATGGCAGATGCAATATAACGTGGATAAATGTGAGGTTATCCACTTCGGTGGCAAAAACAGGAAGGCAGATTATTATCTGAATGGCAATAGATTGGGAGAAGGGGAAGTGCAACGAGACCTGGGTGTCCTTGTGCACCAGTCGCTGAAGGTAAGCATGCAGGTGCAGCAGGCGATTAAGAAGGCAAATGGCATGTTGGCCTTCGTAGCGAGAGGATTTGAGTACAGGAACAAGGATGTCTTGCTGCAGTTATACAGGGCCTTGGTGAGACCACATCTTGAGTATTCTGTGCAGTTTTGGTCGCCTTATCTGAGGAAGGATGTTCTTGCCATGGAAGGAGTTCAGCGAAGATTCACCAGGCTGATACCTGGGATGGCAGGAATGACGTATGAGGAGAGATTGGGTCGATTGAGCATGTACTCGCTGGAGTTTAAAAGAATGAGAGGGGATCTCATTGAAACTTATAAAATTCTGACAGGACTGGACAGACTAGATGCAGGAAGGATGTTCCTGATGGTCGGGGAGTCCAGAACCAGGGGTCACAGTCTAAGGAGAAGGGGTAGGCCATTTAGGACAGAAATGAGGAGGAATTTCTTCACCCAGAGAGTGGTGAACCTGTGGAATTCTCTACCACAGAAGGCAGTAGAGGCCAATACATTAAATATATTCAAGAAGGAGTTGGATATATTTCTTAAGGCTAAAGGGATCGAGGGGTATGGGGAGAAAGCAGGGACCGGGTACTGAATTTGGATGATCAGCCATGATCACATTGAATGGCGGAGCAGGTTCGAGGGGCCGAATGGCCTGCTCCTGCTCCTATCTTCTATGTTTCTATAAACAGCGCGAGAGGAGCGGAGGCAGCGGACCTGAGTGGCAGTGACTCAGCAAAGGTAGAATTGGAGAGTGACGTCAGAATTAAAAAGTGACGTCGGCACAAGGGAAGGAGCTGGTTGGTGAGTAGCTGGTAAATGTTTCTAGTTTCTCGTTAATAGTCTATAAAGTAAAGGCATGGCAGGGCAGCTCAGTCCCGTGGAGTGCACATCCTGTGCCATGTGAGAAGTCCTGGACACTTCGCCTAGCCTGGACGACCACGTGTGCGGGAAGTATCGCCAGCTACAACAGCTCGAGCTCCGGGTTTCAGAGCTTGAGCGGCGGCTGGAGTCACTGCAGTGCATCCATGAGGCTGAGAGCTACGTGGATAGTACGTTTCTGGAGGTGGTCACCCCACAGCTTAAGAGTGTGCAGGCAGAGAGGGAATGGGTGACCACCAGACAGAAGAGGAGGACCAGGTAGATAGTGCAGGAGTCCCCGGAATGCATCTCACTCGCTAACCAGTATTCAGATCTGGATACTGGTGAGGGCGATGGTTCCTCAGGGGAGTGCAGCCAGAGCCAAGTCCACAGCACCATGGGTGGCTCAGCTGCACAGGGGGGAAGGAAGAAGAGTGGAAAAGCAATAGTGGTAGGCGATTCGATAGTTAGGGGAATAGACAGGTGTTTCTGCGGCCGCCGATGTGGCTCCTAGATGGTATATTGCCTCCCTGGTGCCAGGGTCAAGGATATCACTGATCACCTGCAGGACATTCTGATGGGGGAGGGTGAGCAGCCAAAGGTCGTGGTCCACATTGGTACCAACGACATAGGTAGAATGAGGGATGAGGTCCTGCAGGCAGGTAGAATAAGGGATGAGGTCCTGCAGGCAGATTTTAGGGAGCTCGGAAAGAGATTAAAAAGCAGGACCTCAAAGGTAGTAATCTCCGGATTACTCCCAGTGCGACGTGCTAGTTAGTACAGAAACAGGTGGATAGAGCAGATGAATGCGTGGCTGGAGAGCTTTAGTTAAGGTCCCGCATGGCAGACTGGTCACGAAAGTAAAAGCCCATGGGATCCAAGGCAAAGTGGCAAGTTGGATCTAAAATTGGCTCAAAGGCACGAAATAAAGGGTAATGGTCAAAGGGTGTTTTTGTGACTGGAAGGCTGTTTCCAGTGGGGTTCCGCAGGGCTCAGTACTGGGTCCTCTGCTTTTGGTGGTATATATCAACGATTTGGACTTGAATGTAGGAAGCATGATTAAGAAGTTTGCAGATGATACAAAAACTGGCCATGTGGTTGATAATGAAGAAGAAGGCTGCAGACTGCAGGAAGATATCAATGGACTGGTCAGGTGGGGAGAACAGTGGCAAATGGAATTCAATCTGGAAAAGTGTGAGGTAATGCATTTGGGGAGGGCTAACAAGGCAAGGGAATACACTAAATGGTAGGATACTGAGAAGTGCAGAAGATCAGAGGGACCTTGGAGTGCATGTCCACAGATCCCTGAAGGTAGCAGGACAGGTAGATAAGGTGGTTAAGAAGGCATACGGGATACTTGCCTTTATTAGCCGAGGCATAGAATATAAGAGCAGGGAGGTTATGCTTGAACTGTATAAAACAATAGTTAGGCTGCAGCTAGAGTACTGCGTGCAGTTCTGGTCACCACATTACAGGAAGGATGTGATTGCACGAGAGGGGATGCAGAGAAGATTTATGAGGATGTTGCCTGAGCTGGGGAATTTTAGCTATGAGGAAAGATTGGATAGGCTGGGGTTGTTTTCTTTGGAACGGAGGAGGCTGAGGGGAGACCTAATTGAGGTGTATAACATTATGAGGGGCCTAGATAGAGTGGATAGGAAGGACCTATTTCCCTTAGCAGAGAGGTCAATAACCAGGGGGCATAGGTTGGTCGGAGGTTGAGAGGGAAGTTGAGGAGAAATGTTTTCACCCAGAGGTGGTGGGGGTCTGGAACTCACTGCCTGAAAGGGTGGTAGAGGCATAGATCCTCATCGCATTTAAAAGTACTTAGATATGCACTTGAAGTGCCGTAACCTACAAGGCTACAGACCAAGTGCTGCAAGGTGGGATTAGGGTGGATAGATTTTTGTTCGCTGGCGCGGACAAGATGGGCCGAATGGCCTCCCTCTGTACTGTAAATTTCTAGGATTCTATGAAAGCTTTTTTTTTTATTCGTTCCTGGGTTGTGGGTGTCGCTGGCAAGGCCACCATTTATCACCCATCCCTAATTGCCCTTGAGAAGGTGGTGGTGAGCCGCCTTCTTGAACCGCTGCAGTCTGTGTGGTGAAGGTACTCCCACAGTGCTGTTAGGGAGGGATTTCCAGGATTTTGACCCAGCGACGATGAAGGAACGCCGATATATTTTCAAGTCAGGATGGTGTGTAACTTGGTGGGGAAATTGCAGGTGATGGTGTTCCCATGCACCTGCTGCCCTTGTCCTTCTAGGTGGAAGAGGTCGCGGGTTTGGGAGGTGCTGTCTAAGAAGCCGTGGCGAGTTGCTGCAGTGCATCTTGTAGATGGTACACACTGCAACCACGGTGAGCCGAAAGTGGAGGGAGTGAATGTTTAAGGTGGTGGATGGAGTGTCAATCAGGTGGGCTCTTTGTCCTGGATGGTGTCGAGCTTCTTGAGTGTTGTTGGAGCTGCACTCCAGGCAAGTGGAGAGAATTCCATCACACTTCTGACTTGTGCCTTGTAGATGGTGGAAAGGCTTTGGGGAGTCAGGAGGTGAGACACTCGCCGCAGAATACCCAGCCTCTGACCTGTTCTTGTAGCCACAGTATTTTTGTGCTGGTCCAGTTAAGTTTCTGGGCAATGGTGACCTCCAGGATGTTGATGATGGGGGATTCGGCGATGGTAGTGCCGTTGAATGTCATGGGGCGGTGGTTAGACTCTCTTGTTGGAGATAGTCATTCCCTTGCAATTATGTGATGCGAATGTTACTTGCCACTTATCAGCCCAAGACTGAATGTTGTCCAGGTTTGCTGCATGTGGGCATGGACTGCTTCATTATCTGGGGAGTTGTGAATGGAACTGAACATTGTGCAATCATCAGCGAACATCCCCACTTCTGACCTTATGATGGAGGGAAGGTCATTGATGAAGCAGCTGAAGTTGGTTGGGCCTAGGGCGCTGCCCTGAGGAACTCCTGCAGCAATGTCCTGGGGCTGAGATGATTGACCTCCAACAACCACCACCTTCTTTTGTGCTAGGTATGAATCCAGCCAGTGGAGAGTTTTCCCCCTGATTCCCATTGACTTCAATTTTACTAGGGCCCCTTGATGCCAAACTCATTCAAATGCTGCCTTGATGTCAAGGGCAGTCACTCTCACCTCACCTCTGAAATTCAGCTCTTTAGTCCATGTTTGGACCAAGGCTGTAATGAGGTCTGGAGCTGAGTAGTCCTGGCGGAACCCAAACTGAGCCTTGGTGAGCAGGTTATTGGTGAGTAAGTGCCGCTTGATAGCACTGTCGACAACACCTTCCATCACTTTGCTGATGATTGAGAGTAGACTGATGGGGCGGTAATTGGCCGGATTGGGTTTGTCCTGCTTTTTGTGGACAGGATATACCTGGACAGTTTTCCACATCGTTGGATAGATGCCAGTGTTATAGCTGTACTGGAACAGCTTGGCTAGAGGAGCAGCTAGATCTGGAGCTTGGTCAAAGAGATAGGTTTTAAGGAGCATCTTAAAGGAGGAGAGAGAGGTAGAGGGACGGAGAGGTTTCAGGATGGAATTCCAGAGCTTAGGGCCTAGGCAGCTGAAGGCACGGCCACCAATGGTGGAGCAATTAAAATCGGGGACGCTCAAGAGGCCAGAACTGGAGGAGCGTAGATATCTCGGAGGGTTGTAGGGCTGGAGGTGGTTACAGAGATTGGAGGGGGCAAAGCCATGGAGGGATTTGAAAACAGGGATGACAATTTTCAAATCGAGACATTGCCAGACTTGGAGCCAATGTAGGTCAGCGAGCACAGGGGTGATGGGTGAATGGGACTCGGTACGAGTAACTTTTAAATGATCCAAAAAGACACAATACTTCACAACTAACCAGTGTAGATGGTCGTTGGAATTAGTGGACTAGTTATGCAAATAGCCACCCTCATCATTTAATATTAAATATTGCTTCTGATGAAAAGAAAATTTAAGCTCAACTGCACTGTAGTCATTGCATCAGAATTGGTAGTCTTTCCATTTTAGAGTGTGGCCTTTTAATTGAAAAACCCATGCGAAGGGCCAAGACACAGTGCAAGATATCATCACTGTTGAAGAAAACAGGAGACAAGACAAGATAAATCAGAAAGCAGCGATTAGTTTATATGAAACTTGGGTTTTAAAAGCCTGTAGATTATTGGAGGAAAGGAGCACTAAAAGAATTAAGTAATTCCATAGTTTTGTCATCCTGGAAAAGATTGAGTTAAGCGTACAAAACAGTTTTGGTGAATCTTGTTTCAATACTTAGGATTTAGAGAGAAAAAAATCCATACATAGGGTGATATATTTGGAGCTTCGGAGTAACAAGTGAGGAATATTCTGAGGAATGACCATGCTAGCAATAAAATAAAGAGAAGAAAGGTTGTGATGGTGAAATAGAGGATGGAGGCTGGAGATGAGAAAAGGATTGCCTGTTATACTACGAGTTTCTTCTTGTTCCAGTAGTGTGAGAAAGCTGTGAGGAAAGTCTCCCCAGATATGGCAGATGAAGGTGGACTAACTGTAAAGTCATCAAAGTAAGAAGTGGTAGTTATTGGTTTGGCTTACAAACGACAGAAGAAACTATGGTTTTGAAATTGTTGTGTGCGCGATTAGTATATATAAATGCTTAAAACTTTTGTATGAAATTCCTTTTTTCTGCTATTTTGACAGTTACTAACCTACTTAAAATAAATGTATTAACACCTTCACCAAACAGTTAATAATGTAGTAGCAAAATACTGCGGCTGCTGGAAATCTGAAATAACAACAGAAAACGCTGGAAAAACTCAGCAGGCCAGGCAGCATCCATGGAGAGGGAAACAGAGTTAACGTTTCAGGTCGAAGACCTTTCATCAGATCTTCGACAAAAGGTCTTCGACCTGAAACGTTAACTCTGTTTCTCTCTCCACGGATGCTGCCTGGCCTGCTGAGTTTTTCCAGCGTTTTCTGTTGTTATTATAGTTAATAATGTCGTGTCAGGTCTTGGGTCTTTGAAGAATTGAAAGGAACAAAATGATTGAAAAGGTTACATCGTCAGTTATCAATACATCTACAGCAGCATTAAATGTCCCATTTATTTAACAGCGGCCCTGAAGTAATAAAGCAGATCACTTACAACATTAATTCCACCTGCAAGCCTGGAAGAGCAGACTGTGCCTACAAAGGCCAGCCCGAGAATTCCATTAAACTGCGCTTTACCTCTAAAACATAAAAGAAAGAATGAAGCAAGTGATGTCACTGTTAATGCATCCAGGCAAACTGGTTTTGTGACAATTGGTTCTACGGGTTATGACTGCTCAAAATTAAGAATGCTTTTATGCTGGTTCTGTGAAAGAATAATCAAAACATATATTTGCAGTGTGACTAAAATATCTGAAGATATTATGGGATGAAATTGGAGATGGACCAGGACACAAATTTGCGGCACCACATCAGTCGCCTGTTATACGCTCCGCCCGATAAGTCAGTTCCATTAACTTCAGTAGAACTGAATATCGGGCATGTCATATAATGGCCGGCAATTACGATTCCACCTGTTTTACGTCTCCACCTGTGTCCAATTTCACCCCCTTTCTGTCAAGACCACTATGCCCTTTATTTCTTAAGGCTAAAGTGTTTTAATGTAATCTAAACCTGATAAGAACACAATGGCCTAGAAATTCACTTGGGCGCGGGCAGCTCGCTCGCGCCCAAAAGTTAGCGCTGGGCGGGGAGGCATTAGCGCACGCCGTATATTCGTCTTCTGCGCCCCAATTCGGAAGCGGGCGCTATACCAGGGTGTGCCCGCCTCCGTTTGGGGCGCTGCAACTGAATATCGGCGCGCTAGTTGCCGCAGCGCCACCCGATGCGGTGCGGCAGGCTGCGGTACTGCAGGCCTCCCCCTTCTCTTAAGGGGGAGGTGCCTGCAACGGCCTGAGTCCTGATCGCGAGTGCCGGCAAAAGAGCCCGGCACAACGGAGAAGTTCCGGGCTCCACGGAAACCAGCCGGCAATGCCGCGGGGGGGGCGTGGAGGAGGCCGGGGAAGGAGGTGTGGGCAGGCGGCCGCCGAAAAAGCGGCCGGCCGCACCTTCAGCTTTAAAGCGCCCCACTATGGCAGCAGGACGGCCCCGTTTTCTGTTCGCTGTTTGCGCCCGCTTCGGAGGAGGCGGGCGCAAATAAATATGGGGATCGGCGCGGTTTTGGGGCGTTACGGGCCACCGCGCACACCGATGACATCATCGGTCCCGGCGCAGCGCTAACGGCTACCGCCGCCAATACCGCTGCACTCAATTTCAGCGCTACCACCCCGCCGGCACAAAAGACCTCTTTAGGCGCTAAGTGGGCACAAGGCCCACTGAATTTCTAGGCCAATGTTTCTTAATTATACACCTCAGGTCTGCTCTGATGATGCATATGATCAGTATCTGGTTTATGCTGAGTTGGCTGATCTCAAGCCGGGATGATGATAAGGACACTAAAACTGGCCTCACGTTCCTCAAGCTAAGGAAAGGGGAACCAGCCAGGTGACCCCTGCTGTAAAGTGGATGATGCTAAGGACAGGATTGTGGTCCAATATGATGCCGCCCATGTGGAATAACCAGGCAACACTCCTCTCTAGGTTCACATATAAAGAATGGCCATGCTTAGGGTAAAGGAGCTACCAGATCCCAGAGGAAGGTACTTTAGCATTATCCAATGCCGCCAGGAGAGGAAGAGAAAATCTAAAAACAAATTATGGGTGTAAATTAGTTAAAATTTTGATGTATTCCCTTTAAAAAAAAATTAAAACAAAGATTAAAATTAAAGATGAATCAGCTAGGGCTGCCCAGGTGGAGACCCCAACAAAATGGTGGTGGCCATACCAGGAGTGGGATTGGGACAGTATGTGGTGCACTTCCATTTTCGGCCCACTGCTGCTGGGTGGAGGCTGTGAAAATCAGACAGCTCCAAGACTGTACCTAATCACTGACAACCATAACTCCCTGTTAATACATGAGAGCTGACTGCAGGACTTAGAGCTATTCTAAACTTTAAAAAAAATATACTTGTTGGACATGTATTAAAAATAAATCAGTGGATTCGTAGTGGGTATATACAGTTTTATAGTCTGCAGACCGAAGCAACCTGACATTCTCTGCAGCTTGCTTATGTTCATCAAGATTACAATGATCAAAATGCACATTAAATATAAAAACAACTCTTAAAAGATGTCTGAAACCACTTGTGCTTATTTTAGACATCGTGGCATAGGGACTGACTGGATAACCATGTTTTGGACCAGGAAGTGGGAGAGAGAGCAAGGAAGAGTAAAAGACACGAGAGTCCTTTCAAAGAAAAATATTGAGAAACCCAAGAGAAGGACCAAGACCCATAGTGCAGAAGTTGAAGCAAGTCTAGGAGTAGTAAGTGTGTGATGCCAAACATTGGTTTTAAAAGTCTGTAAATTGTAGAGTGAATGAAAGACCAAAGAGCTCCATTGTTTTGAAGTCCTGGCAAGATAAAAAATGTAACTTGGTAGATGTACAGCTGACAATTCATGTTCACTTCTATTACACCAGGTAGTCATTAAGCAGTACACTTGATAGGTTGCTTCACACTATAGTTGTATAACACAACATTGAAGAAGACTTTAAAATGTCGATCACACATTTATATGTTTATGTGCTTAAAGGGGTATCCACCAAAGTTGCAGCAACTGAGGAACTTCCCACACAAATAAACTTACAGAATCAGATGTCCACTGTCATGTCTCTTCTCAGGGAGCAGGACTCGTTCACGCCATCTTACAAATTTACCCAAAACATCCCCAGCTTTTTCGCTGATAGTAATCTGATTTTTATCTTTCCAGATCACAAGACCAGTCAGTATGACACCGATATTCAGAGAGCTGTACATCTGAAAGGTGATGAAATGGCCAGTTAATATTTCCTATTGATACCATTTTTCTGTTTAATGAAAAAATAATAAAAAGTACTGAAAGGAGAGGGAAAGAGCTGCGGACTACTTTAAGTATCAAGTGCTTACTCTACCTGCATAATTAACTTACAAAATCCATAGGGTCAATTTTAACCCTACTTGCCCGGTGGGAATGGTGTGGGTGGAGAGGTTAAAATGGAGGCCGGACAGAAATGGCTGCATTCCCATAGCATTTACGCGCCCCCGACATTTTAACCCCTGGGTTTTCAGGAGCCTGGAGGCCACTCACCGCAGACAGGTGGGGGTCTCATAAATATTGAGGGTTCAATGATCCCGTCGGTAATTTATCTCAGAGTTGTGTGAATTTCACTCAGTCTTCAAGTCGCCAGCAAAGCTGGTGGCAAACAGCTTCGGAAGAGCCCCAGGCAAGTACGTATTATATTTGTAAAATTCTGAGAGGTTCCTTGTGGCCCAACAGGTGCAGGAATGCTCCACCTGCCCCAAGGTGGTAACTGTGGCCCTACTCTGCCCAGGCTTTCCCCACCCCACGCTGGCCCCCCACTCTCCTGCTCACTTACTTTACCAGGAACCATTCTCTTCACTTTTTCGGCAGCGACTTGAAGCCACAGGATTTTCCACTCCCGCCTGGTGGTGTCCATGTCGTCCCTGCCAGCTTCTTCCAGGAGTCAGCTTTCGGAAATTCAAGTCCAGGGATCTCTGCCCGCTTCGGGCCTCACACCCCTGATTCCTGCCCCGAGTTAATATTGGGGCCTGTGTTTCTCCCAGTTAATAACTAGCATTTAATGAGTCATTGTTACTTATGAGCATCACCATTTCAGGCCTCCACTATAGCTGTTCCAATGATGTCGATTAAAGGTACATCCCAGACCAGCTTCTTGACTTTTCTGAAGCTGATTTTCCAATGGCCTGGGTAAACCAGAATAGTTAGTATCAGCTGGGTACTGTTGCTTTTGTGCTAGTATTAAATTTTCCTAGCTCAAGGACCTGCATATTGGCATTCAGTCAATCTAAAGTACCCACTTCCAGTAAGTCAATGGAGATGCTCTGGAACACACTCAGGTGGGACCTGTTTTAAAGTACCTAGTATATTTGATCAGGTACAGAATGGATAGTAGGATGTGATGCATACCACCAATAACACAGTAGTCATTGCGATCATTAACCAGGTACCTCTAACCCAAATAATATCCTACTTGCTTCCTCTAGTCCATGCGACACCCAACATACTACCTCTACCACACCATATCTGACATGCCATCTATAATCCCCATCATACATGGTGTGATACCACACCAGATTTGTTACCTCTAGTCCGTGCCTCTAACCCTACCTGCCTCTAATTCACACCGTACCGAAACTTTTGTCTCACAAGGGTTACAAATGTTATGTGAATCTTCAAAGACAGGATTGTTACATCCAGATTAGATAACTGAATATTGACAAAAGAAATTCATACGTACTCCATTTACCAGATGAACCAGCTCAACCATTTGCTCCTGAATCACAGTTTCATTCCTGTTGTGCAAATTGTACTGGAAAACACAAAATATGAGCAAAAGTAAGCTGCCTTAGTGAGACTGATATCCTTTTGAATCTAATTTTGAACTAATTTAAATAAATTGCTACTTACTTTGTCATTGTCAACAACCAAAACCAACTCCACATAACTGGGTGTCGGTAAAACAGCTCGCTTTTTCTAATGGTTAAAAATGAAGATAGAATTAGATCATTTTTTTACTGGAAATATCTGAGTATACCTAACTCTTAGCTATGTCATTTGCATACTAGACGCAAGATTTTTTTTTTACATGTAACTTTCGGTTTACAGCATAAGTATCTTATTTTATGACTAGAATATCAGAACATATATAAAAACGATGCAGACATTTTGATTGTGCTGCTAATTTTCTTTTTAAAGGGAAACCATTTATGCCGCAGTTATAAAGCAGGACACCAGTTTTTCCCTAGTTTCCATATTATAAAGTTTCAAGTACATTACCTAAAATTGATCTGGACATGCATCTTATCACCCAAGGCTAAAACACAGCCCAACAAATGTACTCTTTTGAAACAGGTAAATGTGATTTCCTAATACAAATCAGAAAAATTCAAAAAATATAGATAAATAAAATGATTGGCTAAAACTGCCTAGCAATAGTCAGTAGACTGTCCTCCCCTCGCTCTCTGGGATTGGGGGAGGGGAACTGTATTACACAACGATTGACTGCAATACTATTAAAATTCAATTAAGCTGGAGGGCACAGGCTCCCAAAGTCTCCCAGCTCACCCCTTCCCAGTCAGCACATGTGACTATAGAATGTAATACAAAGAGCCTTTGTGAGACTGAAAAATAGTGTATCTTTTTATAGATTTCTGTTGAGAATGGGAGATGTCTCCAGCAGTACTCAGCTTAAGGGGCAATTTGACAACAGAATGCTAGAACAAACTCTTGTGTGTATTTGTATAATAAGTCCAAACATACAAAGCAGATATACATTCATGGGAAGACTGTGAATGAAGAACTGGTAAAGAGAGGTTTACCTTCAAAGCCCAATTAAGAAACATGTGCAGCTGCCCTTGCCTTGTGCGGTGAAAATCCCGGCAGGTCAGCGCCATGGCGGATAACTGACCGTGGAGGATTTAACTGCCCGCTTGCTCGGCTTCTGCCGGTTGGTGAGGGTTAAAATCACCTCATAGTTTAATCAGGGGCATTGACAATCAAACTGGCTATTCTACCTTCCTATTTCTGTTAGATAAGGGGTGTGTGCAGTATTCTGATTAACTGGCAGTGACGGTACGATCTGTATACCCTTCAGCAATGTGTATCCAGTTTCTGACACCTGCAGCTTTACTCAAATGGACATGGATAAAAAATAATTATAAAATACTCAGGAACCTGGCACATTTTTTGTGTCTCAAAGTTACTAATTTGTCTGTTATTAAATAATTAAACAACGAAATAGAGCTGCAATTACCCTCAGGTGCTGCACCAAACTCTCATAGCTCGACTGATGATGGTCCTCGTTGGTTGATCCACCATGGTGAGCTACACCACACACAAAGGGTTCTGCCTGCATGTCTTCCAGTCGATAGATTAGGTGTTCAAATGTAAATGAGCTTTCCAATGGCTCAATTCCAAAACTTTTTTCACCAATAACAATCATTCCCCTGCAATAATTACACAAGGATGAGGAGCACACATTGTCCAGTGACTGTAATGAAGAAGTTAAAGGACCAATTCCATGATCCCATGCTTCCAGAGGGGAGGCAGACTCATAGAACTACATTTTGGGTGCATATCGCATCACTTTTTAAAATGGGTTCTCACATTGACAAAGTCTATGGGCCAGAAATTCCAGGCCAGAAGCGTGAGTGCGCTCGGGGTACTCACGCTTCTGGCCGTTGGAAATGCCGGCGTTCAGCAGGAACAGCGCATGCGGGGAACGCCGGCATTTCCAGACCTCGAGCGCGTGCGACTGCACAGGCAGCGCTTGCGCAGTGAACTTCGTGGATTTCATTCATGAAATCCGTGAGGGTAAGTCCTCAGAACTTACACTGAAAAAAAGCAAGTGTAAAGTGGTTCATTGGCTGCGGAGGAAGATATATTTTATCGTGGAGCTTTTGAAATGCAATATTTTTGTTTGGGAAAGGGAGGGAAGTTATTTTAAGTAAGTTTTAAAGTTAAATTTTTTTTTTTTTTAAAGGGTTTTCAGAACGGTAGGTAGAAGGAGCAATTGTGGCTGTGTGAATGGAATGTGAGAATGAGTTATGTATGTATGTCCACATATATTCCTTTACGTATATGTATGTATGTTTTATATTCCTTTACTATGAATGTATGTTTTTAATTATGATTTTCCAATAAGTTACTTTCTCTGAAAGTCATAATTAAATAATACATTCATACACATAAGTAAAGGAATATATACATAACATGCAAAGGAATATATACAGACATACATACTTTCAGAAGCTCCACGATAAGAAATATCTTCCTCCGCAGCCTCTGTAGCAACTGTACCCATGCTTTTTTCATGTGTAAGTTGTAATGACTGGACCTCACTGAAAGCATTAATGAAAGCGGCGAATTATACTGCGCACGCGCTGCATGTGCAGTCGCACGCGTTCTGCCTCTGAACCCCTTCGTTCAGAGGACAGGAAATGCCGGTTTTCCCCACATGCACTGTGCATGCTGAAAACCGGCATTTCATCCGGCCAGATGCGTAAGTACCCCGACCGTACTAGCGCATTTGGAAGGGAATTATTGGGCCAACATTTTACATGTCAATAAAATAAAAAATTTAACACTTGCACCACTTGCCCCCTCGCACCTGCGACTGAGGGTCCAAGGAGGTGCATTGCGCAAGAGGTCATCATCGGACGTATCCTCACACTGTTCCCTTTGGGGAACTGTATGAAGTGGTGGAAGGATTTATGGCCGTGATTAACGCTCATTCCGTGACCGTAACCATCTTTGAACCAGCCATTAGGGTGGTTAGTCCTATGGCGGGAGGGTTTTACGGGCTCCCACAACCCATCTGAGGGGTGGGGGGGGCGGCCACCAACACCCACGGACGCAAGTATCCCGCTGGATGTCCACCCAGAATTTAAAGTTGGAGCTCCGACTCCACTTGCCGGGACTGTCTGGAGTGGGGTTCAAAACCCTACTCCTTCTGGCCCAGCGGCGGGGATGGTTACTGCTACGCAAAAGGCACACTCCGCACAAAAGGTGACACCCATACGTTTCCTGCGCCTTTTCCCTCCCCGTGACTGGAGCCCTATGCTGCCATTTCACGTTGCTAATCGGATTGGGCCTTTGTCATAGCGGTAGGATCCCTGCCGCTGGGCCAGATCAGGGTAGGGTTTCGAACCCCGCTCCAGACAGTCCCGGCAAGTGGAGTCGGAGCTCCGGCTCTAAATTCTGGGTTGACATCCAGTGGGATATTTGCGTCCGTGGGTGTGGGTGGCCCCCCCTCCTTGTATAGCTTGTGGGAGCCCGTAAAACCCTCCCGCCATAGGACTAACCGCCCTAATGGCTGGTTCAAAGATGGTTACGGTCACGGAATGAGCGTTAATCACGGCCATAAATCCTTCCACCACTTCATACAGTTCCCCAAAGGGAACAGTGTGAAGACACGTATGACGACGACATTGCTAAATAAATAAATGGAATTAAAAAAATTCTTTTAGGGCTTTTAAAAGTCTTTAAATTACTTTAATTCTCTTTAAAACTACTTCAGATTACTCAAAATAATGTAAACATTTTAAAAAGTTTATAAAAGTCACCAAAATCTTCAAAAAACTTCCAAAAACCTATTTAAACTGCTGCTTTGCATGTAAAAAAGCAAAGCAGCTTGACAGAAACATTGGGGGCGTGTCCAGTGAAACTGAGACCTCAAGGGGCGTGTCTCACTTACACTGCACGCTCCTGGGTCCGCGCTGGCTGCGCTCCTGGGCGGCGTGACGTCATACGCTGCCCGGGATTCTTGCTTCAGTTTCTGGAAGTGCAGGCGTCCCTGGAGCTGATCGGCAGGAGCGCGGGGTAAGTGCAAATACGGGGCTTGCACGCGCTGCAAGCCCCGTTCTGGAATTTCTGGCCCTATGTATTTTATAACGATTGTTCCAACCCACTCACCATTTTTGACACACACATACATGCATATATATATAATAATAATATATATGCATATATTATTCTTTTTAACTGATTTAATCTCTTGACAGAGTTGAATAACCTGAGCTAAAAGTTCCACTAATATAAATGTGTCCAATTTCACGAGGTATGTTATTATATTGGTCAGAGTCCAGGCAATTCCGGGAAGATGCTCAGATATGAAGACAGAGGGCGCGAAATTCGGCACCTTAGCGCCAGCAGTTAAAGCCAGTTTCAGAAAAAAATGGCGGCTGCCCGCGCTGGTTGCCATCTTGGTGAGGGCAATAACACGGGCAGGACGTGCGTGTGCCAGGAGTATTAAGAGTAGGCAGATTGTGACATCAGTCAGCGCGCAACGCTGATTTGCTGCATGAACAGAGGACAGATGGGCGTTGGATTCTCCAATGCAACAAGCATCTAATTTCTGCAAAAGAAAGAGGTTTGATGAGGTCTTTAATTCAAGAACTCATCAAACTACAGAGAATGTCAGTGTTTGACAGCTTCACAGAGCTGTCAAACGATGACAATTCATCTGTCAAAATTTTTTTGACAGATCAAACGTCATATGTTGACGTACTCTATAACCGGCTTTCCCTTAATTGGCCTGCTAAGCCCGCTGGGCGGGCTTAACAAGTCAATCAAGGGAAAATTGCGTGTATTAGCCAGAAGTTGATGGAGGCGGGACTGAAACCCGACAAGTGGGAGTCCCGCCTCCAAAAGCTCCTCATTGGCAAAATCCAGCCCTACACTTCAGCGGTTCAAGATGTAGGCCCACCACCACCTTCTCAAGGCAACTAGGGATGGGCAATAAATGTGGTCTTGCCAGCAATGCTTACATCCCGAGAATAAATTACAAAAACATCAAACTAGAGGACACAATAATTTCACATAAACATATTAATATTGGCCTGCATCATTTTTATGCTTAATATAATAAAGCTAAAATGTAATTTTCAACTGAAAAATAAATACTTTAATCCTACTTATCCTGCCCTACCTTTCCCTCATTCTCTATTTTTTTTTAATTCACCTCAATTTTTTTCTCTGCTCTCCTGCAAATGTTGACTCCCTTACTATGACACAGTTCCACAGTCAACACCACCCTCCACTTTGTCCAGCAGCAATCGAAAATTTTAAAACTGAGATCGATAGATTTTTGTTAAGCAAGGGTATTAAGGGTTATGGAACCAAGGCGGGTGGATGGAGTTTTAGATACAGATCTAATTGAATGACGGAACAGGTTCAAGGGGCTGAATGGTCTTCTCCTGTTCCTATGTTTATGTGTGAGTCCTGTTAGGGAGTGTTGACAAGCTACACGACTATGGAGAACATCACAGCCAAGTCCAATCCTGTCCTTACCTGATCTCCATACCCACACACTTCAGGCAGGGATTACTGCATGGCAATGAGGACCAGGAGCATTGCCCATGTTTTCCTTTCTTAACCTGGGCTGCTGCAGAAAATTGTTGATCCCAGACTATTGCTGCCCCAATTTATATCAGTTATTTCAACACAGACTGTGGATTAAACCTGGGATCTTCCTGATCTGTGTGGTTCTGGAATGATAGCTTAAATGTTACATTATTCCATTTAATTGCTCCTAATCTACCTTTTCCAACTTTAAAACTTTCAATGCCCTTTTCTTCTTCTTGACTCTCGTGGTCCATTTTAGAAGTGGGAACAATTTCCAAATTGTTCTACTGGCTTTTCATTGGCTGAAGACCACTTTAATGGCCCTCTTTTCAACCAATCAAAAGTTCAGCATTTAAAGATTGAAATGATCGCATCTTGGATCTTTGCTACATTTTTGTCAGCCTTGGCTCAGTGGTAGCATTCTCACCCAAGAGTCATAAGGTTGTGTTCAAGCCCCACTCCACTGAGGGAGTGCTGCACTGTTGAAGGAGCTGTCTTTCAGCTGGGACTTTAAACTGAGGCCCTATCTGCTCTTTCAGGTGGACATAAAAGATCCAGTGGCTCTATTCAAAGAACAGCAGGGGAGTTTTCCTGGTGTCCTGGCCAACATTTATCCCTCACCCAACATCACTAAAACAGATTATGTGGTCATTTGTCTCACTGCTGTTTGCGGGACCTTGCTGTGCGAAAATCGGCTGCGCATTTCCCTACATTATAACAGTGACTGAACTTCAAAACGACTTCACTGGCTGTGATGCGCTTTGGGACACACTGAGGTTGTGAAGGATGCTGTATAAATGAAAGTTTGTTCTTTACTTATCAATACATGGGAAGGCTTGTTACAAGTGAACTCAGCACTGACCCCTAAATCCTGACAATGCCTGGGCAAATAAAGTTGTCCCTGGTGTTGGAAGGATTAATTTCTTTGAGTTTCTTCACAGCACATGATTTACTGACCAAGGTGTATGTCATGGGCTCCTCAGCGAATGTAACTGCATCTGGAATTTGTTCATAGTCTTCATCAAAGAAAACTGGAATGAAGAAATTAATTTAACACTTGAGCATTTCCTGATCCTCCATAATATGTCTACGCCACCTATACTTTAAAGGACTACTTGATAATAAACATGTAAAATATGAGACATGCTTGCGAAATTTGGCAACTACCCAATACCAAAGGACTTTCCATTCTTGCACACAGGTTCTAACTTTACAAATCTCCTTTTGCTTCCAGCTGTAAAACCAGTTTATATCAAACAAGTCCAATTGAAAAGAGAGGTTTCAGGTTCCCTTGATGGCTCACTGAGTTCATCTAGTGATTAGCTGCATCATACAAGCTAGGAATGTTCTGGATTCAATCCCCAGCTCTGCTGGGTATTGGTGGTAGTGGTGGTAGTGTGTGTATTACTGTTGGCAAGGGTGAGGCAGTAAATCAGCCAGAGTTCCCACTCCTTATCATGCTATCCACCAACTCCTGCTGGAGGTGTATGCATGTGGACTTTGGGTGAAGACAGGATTGGGTTTCCCTGTAACGATCCCCAAAGTGGAACATGCTGTTAACACTCACTGTTAAGACTCACGTATGAATAATGGCCACTTACTGCTCATCACCTGTGGAACAGTAAGCCAATATTTTCAGGAAAAGAGAAAAGGAAAACAAATTGGCAAGAAAGGATGCATGGGTTAGGGACATGGCTACAACACTATAGCTCTGATTCCCCAACCCATGTTACCTTTGAGCACTTCAATCAGCTAGCAGCATGGGATCATGGAATTTAACTCTTCATAAAGGGTTAAATTCTAGGAGGATATGTTGATAGGCTGAGATGAAGGAAGCTGGGAGGAGGAACATGTGGAGAATAAACAATGGCATTGACCTGTTGGGCCGAATGACCTGTTTCTGTGCTGTAAAATTCTATGTAATAAATAATAGTCCCTTAGATCACCACATGTTGACCTGTATCCCCAAAGCCAAAACATCTGTACTACTACCAGAAAGAAATGCCACAGCACTTTGAGTGATTGTTGGATTCACATTCCTGCAGACTCTTGACATCGATACCTAGAGGAACAGACAAACTTTTTTAGGATAAAAATTTAATTAATAGATTTTGACAATTGACTTGTGTCTGCTTTGAACAATGCAGCACTGGGTAATCCTGCCGACTCTGCATCTTTTTTTTCCTTTGTTCATTCATGGGATGTGGGCATCACTGGCAAGGCCAGCATTTATTGCCCATCCCTATTTGCCCTTGAGAAGGTGGTGGTGAACCGCTGCAGTCCGTGTGGTAAAGGTACTTCCACACAGGTGCTGTGAGGGAGGGAGTTCCAGGATTTTGACCCAGCAACAATGAAGGAATGGCGATATACTTCTAAGTCAGGATGGTGTGTGACTTGGAGGGGAACTTGCAGGTGGTGGTGTTCCCATGCACCTGCTGCCCTTGTCCTTCTAGGTGGTAGAGGTCGCGGGTTTGGGAGTTGCTGCAGCGCATCCTGTAGATGGTACACACTGCAATCACGGTACGCCGGTGGTGGAAGGAGTGGATGTTTAAGGTGTTGGATGGGGTGCCAATCAAGTGGGCTGCTTTGTCCTGGATGGTGTCGAGCTTCTTGAGTGTTGTTGGAGCTGCACTCATCCAGGCAAGTGGAGGGTATTCCATCACACACCTGACTTGTGCCTTCATAGATGGTAGAAAGGCTTTGGGGAGTCAGAAGGTGAGTCACTCACTGCAGAATACCTAGCCTCTGACCTGCTCTTGTAGCCACAGTATTTATGTGGCTGGTCCAGTTAAGTTTCTGGTCAATGGTGACCCCCCAGGATGTTGATGGTGGGGGAATTCAACGATGGTAATGCCGTTGAATGTCAAGGGGAGGTGGTTAGAATCTCTCTTGTTGGAGATAGTCACTTGTGTGGTGCGAATGTTACTTGCCACTTATCAGACCAAGCCTGAATGTTGTCCAGGTCTTGTTGCATGCGGGCATGGACTGCTTCATTATCTGAGGAGTTGGGAATGCAATTGTACACTGTGCAATCATCAGCGAACATCCCCACTTTTGACCTTATGATGTAGGGAAGGTCATTGATGATGTAGGGAAGGTCATTGATGAAGCAGCTGAAGATGGTTGGGCCTAGGACACTCCCCTGAGGAACTCCTGCAGCGATGTCCTGGGGCTGAGATGATTGACCGCCAACAACCACAACCATCTTCCTTTGTGCTAGGTATGACTCCAGTCAGTGGAGTTTTCCCCCTGAATCCCATTAACTTCAATTTTACTAGGGCTCCTTGATGCCGC
Source organism: Somniosus microcephalus (assembly GCF_052327205.1). Taxonomy (NCBI): domain Eukaryota; kingdom Metazoa; phylum Chordata; class Chondrichthyes; order Squaliformes; family Somniosidae; genus Somniosus; species Somniosus microcephalus. The sequence continues at coordinate 38,899,736 of NC_140994.1, read as the reverse complement.
ACTCGGTCAAATGCTGCCTTGATGTCAACAGCAGTCACTCTCACCTCACCTCTGGAATTCAGCTCTTTTTTGTCCATATAAGATCAGCCATGATCTTACTGAATGGCGGTGCAGGCTCGAGGAGCCATATGGCCTACTCCTGCTCCTAATTCGTATCGTATGTTCTTATATTTAGACAAAAGCTGTAATGAGATCTGCAGCTGAGTAGTCCTGGCGGAACCTTAAACTGGGCATCAGTGAGCGGGTTACTGGTGAGTAAGCGCAGATTGATAGCAATGTCGACAACTCCTTCTATCACTTTGCTGATGATTGAGAGTAGGCTGATGGGGCGGTCATTGACCAGATTGGATTTGTCTTGATTTTTGTGGACAGGACACACCTGGGCAGTTTTCCACATTGTCAGGTAGATGCCAGTGTTGTAGCTGTACAAGAACAGCTTGGCTAGAGACACGGTTAGTTCTGGAGCACAAGTCTTCAGCACTGCAGCCGGGATGTTGTCAGAGCCCATAGCCTTTTCAGGCGGAGGCTGAGATAGATCATCCACTCGGCATTTCTGGCTGAAGATGGTTGCAAACGCTTCAGTATTGTCTTTTGCACTCACGTGCTGGGCTCCGCCATCACTGAGGGTGGAGATGATCATGGACCCTCCTCCTCCCATTAGTTGTTTAATTGTCCATCTCCCTCCAGTCATGCATTGCGGTCAACAATTTCACAGCTGGACTCTCGTTAAACTATCCACAAAGGTAATTGATGTAAACCATACTAAAATTCCTCAGTCTATTGTCATTATCAATCCAATTAACCAGGCTAATCAGAACCTTAAATAAAAACAGAAAACGCTGGAAATACTCAGCAGGTCAGGCAGCATCTGTAGAGAGAGAAACAGAGTTAACGTTTCAGGTCGATGACCCTTCGTCAGAACTGGAAAAAGTTGGAGATGGAACAGGTTTTTAAGCAAGTGTAGGGGCAGGGAGAGGGGAAAGGGGAGGAAAGAACAAAAGGGAAGGTCTGTGATAGGATGGAAGGCAGGAGAGATTAAGAGACGAAAGAGATGATGGTGCAAGGCAAAAGGAGATGGTAATGGGACAAGTTAAGAAACAAAAGATGACTCTAGATGAAGTGTAAATGGCAATGGCAGAATGATCGACAGCTGCCATGTGAGAGAGAGAAAAGAAAATGATGAGGGCAGAGGTTATGGTCTGAAATTGTTGAACTCGATGTTGAGTCCAGAAGGCTGTAAAGTGCCTAATCGAAAGATGCGGTGCTGTTCCTCGAGCTTACGCTGAGCTTCATTGGAACAGGGTAAGAGGCCGAGGACGGCGAGGTCAGAGTGGGAGTGGAGCGGAGAATTAAAGTGACAGGCAACCGGAAGCTCAGGTGAATGGAGGTGGTCCGCGGACACCCAATCTGCATTTGGTCTCCCCAGTGTAGAGGAGACCGCATCGTGAGCAGTGAATACAGTATACTAAATTGCAAGAAGTACAAGTAAATCGCTGTTTCACTTGGAAGGAGTGTTTGGGACTCTGGACAGTATTTTGCTTTTGTAATCAGAACCTTACACTTGTTCGCCACAGGAATTTCTTATTTACAATTAAGACATTCCAGACAACATTCCAAGGCATTTAGAGGTACTTAACATAACAGAAAGTAAATCAAGATTTTCCTTGCAACTGATCAGCATAGATTAAAGCGAGAGGAGCTGGCGCAGCACCTGTCCTGGGCTGACATCCGGCTCGCGGCCAAAACCATCGAGTCGCTAAAAGTGGCACTGGGCCCTGACTCCACTAGGTGTGTCGAGGAGGCTCAAGCATGTGGGGCGATCCTGTCCGAACTGACCCCCATTCAGACGAAATTCCTCATCGGCGCGAGGCCCTGAAACCTCCCTCCGGAGCCGGTGCCTCACAACTTGAGCTGTCTCTGCGAAATCCCTTCCTTGCCTTTCCATTCAACACGGAGGGGATTCCTGTACGGGCTGCTCTTTCACACCCTCCACTTTGTCATCCTTGTCTGCTGTCCAGACACGCCTTGGCGCACCATCTTGCTGTCCAGAGGAGACAGGGATCCTCAATGGTGGGCTGTCTACATGGGGGTCCTCCCTTTATCTATTGGGGACTTGGCCTGGAGAGTGTTGTATGGGGCAGTCCCGTTTTAAGTCGGTTCACAGACTCCCAGGCCACCTGCATTTTCTGCGGCCTGGAGGAGTCTGTGTTCCGTGTTTATGCTGAATGTGAGAGGTTGCAGCCCCGGTTCCACTACTTGAAGGGGCTGCTCCTCGATTTTTGGCTGCACTTCAGTCCCACGCTCCTGATCTTTGGTCACCCGGTGCGGAGGGGAGCGGGCAGATCGGGGGACTTCCTCGTGGGACTGCTCCTGGGCCTGGCCAAGGTGGCCATCAACTAGTCCAGGCAGCGGGCGGTCGGGGGGTGGGGGGGGTCGTTCGGCCCGACTGCCTGCCTCTCTTCCACAGCCACATTCGCGCTCGGGTGGCCCTGGAGATGGAGCAGGCGGTGTCCGCCAGCACGCTCGAGGCCTTCCGCGACTGGTGGGCACCGCAGGGACTGGAGTGCATCATCACCCCCGGCAACCAAATTTTAATTTGATTTGTTACTGTTCCTTTTAATTTGTTTTAAGTTACAGTCCTTATTGTTTGTGCCCCTTTAAAAAGAGGGCACACAGTTGACTTTTAATAGGCAATTGCCTATTATAAGGAAAATAGTGAATTTGCTTTGAATCTGAATTGATATCACACACTGATATTGGTTGCTCGCTGTTAAGTGGGGTTACGGACATATGACAAAGATGGAGTGGCAGAGCTAGGTTTGGCCAACTGGCGGGGGGGGGGCGGATATAACTCGAGATTTGGCAGGACGGGAAACTGGGGAATGTCAACATTATTTGGAAGGCCGAGCCAGAAACTGCACAGATTTGCAGGCGGGAGACGGGTGACAGAGATTCCTGAGAGCGATATGGTGGCGGTACTTCAAAGGCATGTTGGTTGACCGTAAAATAATATGGGGGATCATGAATGGTTCTGCCACTAGAAAGGGGGACAAGACTGACTGGTCCATTCAGACTGTCCAATCCATAGAATAATACAGCACAGGAGACCGTTTGGCCCATTGTGCCTGTGCCGGCTCTTTGAAAGAGCTACGCAATTAATCCCATTTCCCTCCTCTTGCCCCATAGTCCTGCAAATTCTTCCTTTTCAAATATATATCCAATTCTTTTTTGAAGTTAATATTGAATCTGTTTCCGCCACCATTTCAGGCAATGTATTCCAGATCATAGCAACTCGCTGCGTAAAAAAAAAAAATTCTCATCTCTCTGGTTCTTTTGCCAATTATCTTAAAAAAATTATCCAGATGTGGTGTACTCCCCTCTCTGCCACTGTCCTCTCCAACCCTAAAGTGTTACGTAAGCTGTGGCCTGATAGTAGCCAGACTACAGCGCTTGTTTCTTGCCCTGAAGTGAATGAGCCTAATTTGCATTCTTTTACCTATGAGATGAACAAAGAACCGCTGTCATCTGCTTCCTTGCAAAGTAATGTAATGCCAGTACTTAAAATCTGGCAACTGTCCCTCATTTTCCCGGGCACCCATAATTTGAGGGTGTTGTCCATGACATTCTACTGTGTGATCATCCACCCAGCCTTGTGCTTTTAATATTCACTTGCATTTGAAACAGTCTGGTATTATTGGCAAATACAGAAAGTTCCATGATTAATTTATCCTGGTTACTGTGGAAGTGTGGAATGTAGTTTCCTCCAGTCACAAAAAAGTATAAAACTCACATTAATGCCTAGAAGAAAATATCCCCAATGTTTGCTTTTTGGTAAAAGCATTTCAGAATCACAGTTACCTTTGTAAACAGATTAAACCTTCAATGAAGGATATTTAAACCTCCATAATTAGTTCAGTGCCATGGCTAAAATATAGTGACTAGAACAACTAATTTAAGTTACAATGCAATTTAGATTATTTTCACAAAATATAGGGGCCCCGTAACTCCAGCGGAAAATGGTGGAAACCACCAGAAAATAGCGGAATCTACCAAAAAACAGCATGGACCCAGTCGCACCTCCACCCAATTCATGCAAGTCAAATGTTGTCAGCGGACAGAGCCAGGGGCAGGGTCTCCTACCCAACAGTTCCTACTTCCCTGGTAGATTCGGGACCTATAGTATGGGAGGCTGGTGCACTGAGTGAGATAAGGTATGCCGGCCTCCACATGATGAGTGGTTGGCTGCGCTGGCATGGGGTGCATAAAGACCAAGGAAGCAGTCTGGATCCCTGAAGAATGCTTCCCCCTCCCCCTCCCAAAGCAACCAGGTACTGTATTCTCTGGCTTCAAGGCATAGGTGGGCACTAGAGATGCACCTGCAGTGCCAGTTATGCCCGCCTGCCCCATTACAAATTAGACGTTCTCCCACTGACCCCGCAAACTTCAGCACTGGAGGGCAGCGGCAGGGATGATCCTGCAGAACCACAGGCCACAAATCTTTGTTGCCAGCATCACTGTAAAGATTTTCATCAGTTTGTAATTTTAATCCATGCCACTACTAAATTTGCAGATATATATAGCAATTTGCAGTGTATGCTATGTATCTGAACTATATTAAAAAATTGTAGCCTTGAAATTCGATGACGCCACTAAACTGGCACTTAAGCTTCCAATGTGGTGGGCAGGAAGCACACGCTCATTCTGAGTCGGATGTACACTGGCCACTATATTGTTATAGGTATAAAAAAATGGCATCCAGGGCCCGTGGCTGAAGCAGGCATTAGGCCCGTTGCATGTGCAAATAAGGGGGCTAATACTTGTTTGAAGCCCCCTGTGCAAAATTAGATTGCGCCAACCGCGTTCAGGAAAAACAGATCTACACGCGAACAAATTTCTAGGCCCTTATGTCTGTGGACAGTTCCTGTCTACAAAACCTTACTTCCTATTGTCACGTTTTTGTATTAAATGTTTCTATTATAATTCCTCTCTCCACGTGTATAATGGAAACTGCCTATTTAAACTTGAAAAGTTTGTGAATTTGAGCCTCACTCTAGGACTTGAGCACTTAGCCTAGGCTGATACTCCAGTGCAGTACTGAGGAAGTGCTGCATTGTTAGAAGTACCATTCCTTTGATTACATCTTAAACTGAGGTGCGGTCCACCTGTTTAGATGGGTGTTAAAGATACCACAGCACTATTTGAAGAAGAGCATGGTATTCTCCTGGCATCTTGGTCAATATTCCTCCCTTGCTGCGCACAAAATGACTGCAGCATTTGCCAACAAAACAAGTTGCTGCATTTCAAAAGGTAATTCATTGAATGTGCTTTTAGACAATTCTGAGACATGGTAAATTCCGAGACATATCATAAGGTGCCATATATATGCATTTTTTTTCTTTCTAAATGGCTTTGGATGAAAAGTATAATTCATAAGATTTACGTCAATCATTTCAAGTAACACATTCAGCTGAATTTAGGGATATATGAAACTATCTTTAGTTGTTAAACAAAAGCAGTTGTAATACAATACCTGATACCCGAGCATGTGCTGAGCAAAACTTTGGAATCAGTAACACCCTCCACAAGCCCGTGGTAGTAACAGTGGATCTGAAATGCATGATTCATTGTGGATATTAATTATTGGGTTTTACAGTATAAATAAGCGTGACATTATTGCTATAGTGCCAGCATTTACTAGCAAAATACAGTCTTTGTTTTTAGTGAAGAACTGAGTGGCCTAGAGAAAATTGCAATGATTTCCCCTCAGCACCAGCCCATCCCCATTTTCTTCCTCCTTACTAGAGTACAGTTCCACAGGCTGGAGTCACTCTCCAGTCCCCTGCTCAACTGGCTATTCTTCATGTGTAAACCTAGACAGTGACTGTTCGCAGGCTGTTTAACAATAGGTGCTTTACAACTGAGTTAGTCCTGTGCTCACCTGACGTCTATACACACACACACACCTTTCAGCAGATGTCATTGGATCGTGATCAGGACTTCTAGCTGATTTTCTCTGCTCTAACCCAGTGCATGGAGGCAAATTCTATTGCCCCTCCTACTGCCCAAGTTAGGGTCAACTAACTCCATACAGGCCTGGTATCTGAGTAGGATTTCCAACTTAGTGTCAATTTCTGCCAAATTATAAGAGTTTTGTTTAGCGGGCCCATGCTAACCAGGACTGGTCATTAGAACCCTTACAGCTAACAGGTTCTGACGAAGGGATCCACCCAAAATGTTAGTTTCTCTGTTCTCTCCACAGATGCTGATTGACCTGTGACTGTATCCAGCATTTTCAGTTTTTGTTTCAGACTTGCAACCTTTGGAGCTTCTTGCTTTATTTTACGAGAAACCTCATCCTGTCAATCAGTCATGGATTTGACTCCTATTCAAAGCAGCCACACAGGCCAGAAAATCAGCAAATTGAACATTTCCAAACTTTGAATTTGGTCATAATTAATACAATCTTTCTGAAAGACTGTGTATGCGAATGAGCACAATGAACTTACTTGCTGTACAGTCATACAGTCTGCTAATAAATGCATGGATAAATATATGAAAATGACTCTAGCATGGTGTCATTTCTGTTGCCTTGTGCTGAGGATAGGAGCCTAAAAGACCCACTGCCGTGCATTTACCTGAATCTTAGGTTGAGATGCCTTCATTTTGCCGTCTTTATCGTATGTATATTGTACAAAATCCTTAGTAAGCAGTTTCCTGTAAAATAAAATTTATATAGTAATGTAGGGTGACCATACGTCCCCATTTTCCGGGGACAGTCCCTGGATGAGGGACTGTGTCCCCAGGCAAATAATGTCCGCGGAAGAGTCCCCGCATACGCACGGGTTCAAATCAGGAGCCACGTGACCCTGAGCTGCCCTGCGGTCGGTCAATAAAGTGGGCGGGGCTGTGCGGCAGGGCGGGTTCCGATTGGTGGGAGGGATGTCAATCTCCTGTTTTCAATCAGTAGAAGGGGTGGACTCACTGAGGGATTTTAATTTATGCAGAGATCACGCTCTGTGGCTGCAGTACGCAGGCTCCGCCCCTCCTCTCCCCAACACCATCCTACACAACCTACATTTTCCACCCTGGCTACTTTTCTGTGCTCACACCCTGTGTGTCCCTAGATTTGGTTTAGAAAATATGGTCCCACTATAGTAATGATAATTATCAGCTTAGGACCTCGACTGATGACTAACTGGGTAAATGGTGTGCTACGGAACTGCCATATATATGTTGCCAAATGCTTTGGGGTAGTTCTGAGTGATGTGATGAAGCACTGTAATAAATGTAAGACTACCTTTCTTTATCTCACCCAAATGGCCATTCTTCACATTTGAGCCAAATCATGCAGATTGACAGATTATTGAAGCATCAGAGCCAAGCCTGATATTCACACATGTGCATCTTCCAGCAAGATTCACTGGATAGTGATAAAAAGTGTTTTTTATTCCTTCTTTGACTGTAGGAGTCCAGTTCTAATGCTACCCACCACTGCCACCCTGAGTGAAATCAGCTAACGTAGCACAGACCATAGATGGAGACAGCAAACCTCCTGGTCTGTGTGACTCAGTACCAATCTCAGTATAGTGCATTTACCCAGTGAATCATCATGGTGGGAGATACAGTTTCATTATCCAACATTTTAGAATGATTTAAATTCTAGATTTACATACACCCACAAAAGGAATAACATATTTAAACACAATAAAATGACTAATAAATTATTACCAATACTTACTTGTTCCTTTCCAGTTTTAATATATACACTTCCCCTTCCAAATCAATTGAATAAGACACTTGATCCATCCATTTTTCCTGCAGTAATAATAAAAATAAATGTCAGTTTTTAAATAGGCTACAAAAGACTCATTCTGTGTTGTATGATTTATTAGCTCTGTATCGTTTTAATAGAAACAACTTGGATTTTTATAGCACTTTTAACATAGAAATACTGTACGTCCGAAGACGCTTTGCATAGAACATTAAACCTCTGTGGGAAGTTCAGAGAGGTAACCAAAGGCTTGTTCAAAATGATGGACTTCAAGTAACATAGAAACATAGAAGATAGGAGCAGGAGTAGGCCATTCGGCCCCTCGAGCCTGCTCTGCCATTCAATGCGATCATGGCTGATCATCCAATTTCAGTACCCGGTCCCTGCTTTCTCCCCATACCCCTTGATCCCTTTAGCCTTAAGAAATATATCCAACTCCTTCTTGAATATATTTAATGAATTGGCCTCTACTGCTTTTAAGTAAGCTTTTAATGGCAAAGAGAGGGGACAGAGGAGGATGTATTTAGAGAAGGAGCTCCAGAGAGTAGGCCTGAGATAACTAAAGCCCAATAGTGAAGCAGATGGATAGGGGTATGCACAGGTGGTGCACTGGAGGAATATCTCACTTACACTTACACTACCTCATTTACACTTCAACACAACTATATTTCAAGGCAAAGTGCTTTTCACACTCGTTATTCATTATTGTTGTAATGCATCAAAACTCCGTTACAATGTTTAAGCTCTCACTGATGTACAACTTTTCATTGGCAGTATTAATTCAAGCTGTACCACATACCACATACAATACACCAATGCTGCATACTATACATTAGTTATCACTCTACAGAATCAATAGACTCAGTAATTGGGGGAAAATCACTGTTATGAAAATGTGAAATACAATTGTTGACAATATTCCTTGGCACTGACATAATTTTTTTAATTTTATTGTACCATATATGTAATGATACAGAATAACAATGATAATGAGGAATATTTATATGAATTGCAAAAATCCAAAATGAATGAATCTTACAGGTTACACAGCATGTCAAGTGAAGGCAGCACGTACCTGGCCAGCATGTCGCTTCTGTCGTTCCGTTATAAGTTTTGGAATGGTGATTTCATAGGCAGAAAGCTTAGATGTCTGGTGGGAAAATGCATCTAATCAAATAAGACAAAAAAATCAAGATTTTATTATAATTTCAGCAACGATCAAATTGTAGTCACTATCCTAAAGTCCAACACTGGTTAACAATTGATGTTCAATAAATGTTCCTGCATTTTAAAATGAAACTTTATAATCAATACAATGTAATTAAATCCTTTCAGTGGATATGATGCACCTAGCCCATGTGTCATGCTATAAGACAGTAACGCTCTGAGGGAACTAACATTTTGCCAGTTTATCAACACTGTCCCAAAATCAAGATATATTTCAAAACATACTGGTGGAAATCACGGTGGGCAAAATGACAGCTTTCATAGTTGATTTGCAAGTTCTGATCACAAGTGACGCTAAAGAAAGAAAGAACTTGCATTTCTATAGTGCCTTTCACAACCTCAGGACATCCCAAAGTGCTTTACAGCCAATTAAGTACTTTTCAAGTGTAATCACTGCCAATGTTCCCTGTAAGATGCGCTTTGTTCTGTGCGGTCCCTTTAAATATCTGCACATGCGCAGTGTTTACAATGTAAAAGCTGCTGAGCGGCCTGCGCAGGACTTTTCCGATTACAGCGCGGCCACGCGTGCACCTTAGCGAGAACATTGGTTACTGTTGTAATGTAGGAAACGTGGCAGCCAATTTGCACACAGCAAGGTCTGTAAGATTCTCAAAATTCACAGATCCCCCAAAACTCAGAGAAAAACCCTAAAGAAAAGGACTTTCGACTCTTTTCTAACCAGTTCAGGGTGATAAAATGTATTGGGCCTAACAGAGGGAGATTCAAGGTCAAAAACCAAGATTTGGTATTTAAAAAAAGGCATGTTTGGGCTTGTAAAGGAAAAAGGCTGCAACAGGAGATGGGATCAACCTCTGTAATAGAGAGTTTGAGTGTTGGAGTTAATCAAACTATCTGGGGAACTGTCTAACGTCACTCAGCCCCTATCAGACAATTTACATTCTAACAATAGACCCACAGAAGAGCAGTCCCCACCCAAATTACAGGACCCATCCAAAACATGCATAAAACAAATCACCTCGCCCAACTCCATAGAAATCTCAGGCCCAGTCAGGAAACTCGAAACCTGAACACAATAACTACAATCAAGTAAGAGCTCAACAGCTCATGGAACCATCCCGAAACCACTTCACACATTGATAAACAAGTTACTATTAATGAGCCCGCCAAAATCTTACAATAAACCGGGACTGATTTGGCGCGCAGATTAGGAGGCCCTAATTAGTATAATTGAAGGCCTGTTTTCTCAAGAAGACAGTTCAGTTCAACAGTTACACAGTTACAAGTTCTCTACAAGCTCTACAGTTTTTGGCAGTTCTCAGGAGTTCATCGAGTTCGAAGAAGTTCACAGTTCTGTAAGCAGGTCAACACACAAGAAACCAGAGCAACAGTTTCAGTGATCATCGGACACCTCGCGGCAACAAGGGCCTTATGAAACAACCAACCGGGGTACGGCAGGCACCAACCAACACATCTAGCGAACCCCGAAACCGCGAACCAGCTCAACTGTCAAGGATCCGTTTGGTGAGCATTATTCCTGGTCCTCTAGAGCCCAACTTAGCTAGTAAAGTGGGATTGGGAGGGGTGAGGTATTTTTCTACTGTAATTTCCCTCATGTGTATCGAAGTGTTCCCCATTTTATTAGAGTGTTAAGATTGTTGTGTTATATTTTCTCTCTTGAATAAAGATCAAAGTTTCTTGCACCAAAACCAGTTGTCTGCTGCACTTTTGTTACAACCCCCAAATAAGTCCAAGGTCTAGAACCAAGGGAGTGGGCGCGATTCGAACTGCTCATAAGTCAGAGGTGAAGCTGACCCCACACACCACCCCCTACATAATGGCGACCGTGGCAGGAGCTTGGCAAAAGGGATGTGATACAGTGGACACTGTTTTTGAGGAGAGAACTAAGATGGAAGAGAGGATTTCCTCTTATATGTTCAAGAAAGTAAATATAACAAAGAAATGGGTGCTCAGTCTGTTGCGCGCTGAGCGTCCAATGGACGCTGCAGCCAAGTGGACTGAGAGCAAGGACCACAAGAAATCTGTGGAGAAAGCCATCTGGTTGGTATGCTCCCAGCAACAGATCCAGCTTTTAGACAAACGCGTTGAGGCACTGGCAGAAGAGCTGCGGGAATCAGCTCAACTGTCACACGCAAGGGCTCTAGCAGGGGAAAAATTATTGGCAGAACTAACCGCCCAAAATCAGGAAAAAATGCAGATAGTAGAGAAACAGAAACAGACAGGAATACTTTCGGTGTCAGGTCACCGAAGCTAAAAACAGTGAACTGGTGTTACGAGAACGCCTGCCTTGCCAAGCAAGTAAGAGAGCAGGAGGAGAGGTTGAGAGACGTCCAGGCAGCTTACAAGATAGCAAGCACTAGGGGGTATGAGGCGGGAGATCATGGCCCCTGCCAGAAACAAATCGAGAATTTGAACCCTGCTCTGTCCAGGGCCAAAGGCATGGTGTGCCTGATAAGCCCGGGTGCGGCCCGGGTGGACCTGGAAGTGCAAGGGGAAACTGTTCGGACGCCACCTGTGGCGCCGGGGAACGACCCGGTTTGGCAGTAGGAGGGACGGACGATTTGTGAGGCCGGCAGGGAGTGCACACCACCACCACCTGTGGTGCTGGGTTTTAACTCGGTTTGGCAGCAGGGAGGGGTGGGCGAACCAATGCAGGAAAGGTCGGAGCCGGGGCCGATGTGCCCGATTCAGCAGCAAAAGTTTGGCCCGCCCGACGGTGGTGGGGGTCAGGGACCCCTTGAAAGCCAATTCGTGGCTCCCCACGGCACCTAACAGCTTAGGGCTATGGTAAGCCACCTGAGTAAGCTCACTGAAAAAGGGGACCCCTCGGTCCACTTCATGGAAGTGGAACAGGCAGCGGGCATTAACGAGTGCGATGACTCCGAGCTGGCAAAAATGCTCCTTTTCTCCCTGGATGGCAACCTCTACCAGTCCCTCTCTGCGGAGAGTAAAAAAGGGCAGGGCGGATACGCTGCTATCTGGGTGGAAGTTCTGGAGGCCATGGGTATGAATGATGGTAGTCCCTTCTCCCAGGTGGAGAGGACAACACAGCTAGCAGGGGAGACCCCACAGGCTTTCGCAGACCGACTGCGGCCTGTGTACAAGAGTGCCTGTAATGGGGTTCTCGACCGGGCTCACCTGAATCAGGATGAGCTGACCCACTGGCTCCGAAGCCTGGTGGCAAACAGCTTGCCATGGATCAGAGCCAAGGCTGAGCTGTGGTTTGACCCGAAAGACCCCCGGGTCACCGAGGAGACAGTGGCCAGACAACTGACCCTGGCTCACCGGAACGGTAGAGGGAATGAAGAACACCCACCAAAAGGAAAAGTACATGAAATGAAACCTAGTAATAAGAAAGAGTGGCACCAGGAAGGGGGTAACCCTTCCGACACGAAGCATAACTGCTTCGGGTGCGGGAAGAATGGGCATTGGAGAAGGGACTGTAGGAATCCGTGGAAGGATAACATAGGAAAGAACTCCCCAGCTCCTGCTCCAAGAACCGAAACACCGACCTCTCCCCCCAAGTTAGACTCAGTCGTAGCTGCGATCTGAGCTTTATTAAATGGCCCAGGGAAGGTAGCCACCGCCACTGGTGCTTTAACCCCATCTGCCCCACTCAACCCAGACCTATGACTAGAACCAGCGCAGCCTGTCTACCTGTGTCCCCTTGAAAGACATGCCCAGGAAGAGACCTCCTGTAATATGGGGGAATACCTGCGGTGCCAGGTTACAGAGGCCAGGTTAAATGAGCAGGCCTTACAGGAGGAGAACACAAGATTAACAACGAGAGCTGATGGTTTGGAGAGTCAGCTAAGGGACATTAAAATAACTCATAAGGTAGCTAGAAGTAGGGGTTATGAAGACTCTGATCACAGTCCCTGCGAAGAAAGGATTAAAAAATTGACCCAAGCCTTGTCTGAGGTCAGAGGCATGGTCTGTTCAATGGCACCAGGGGAAACCCGGGAGGAGTGGGACGAGGAGGGTCAGGAAGCAAAGGATAAGGTTAAGGATAGAGATCCTCAGCCAGCAGCTGTGGCAGACTCACAGACCGCACCGGTGGGGGCAGTGGCTTGTGTCACCGGAGAGGCCATCCCACCAATTATTTGGGACTCGGACACACGCCCGGTAGCCGGAGCCCTAAGAAGGTCTCCTCACATGCCACAGCCTAAACTACCATGGTCACCAGCGTATCAGTTTAAATGGTTCAGCCCCGGAGGGGCCGCAACCCGAAAAAGAATGCCCAAGGTCAGTGATCAGTCTAGAGATAGGGATCCCCAGCCTGCAGCCTCCAACGGTGAGGGACTCACAGGAGAGGTAGCAGTGGGCAAAGAGAACGAGAGGGGTCCCCAGCCTGCGGCCTCAGGCTGCGCGGAACCCACAGGACAGGATAGGGACTCAGCAGCCCCACAGAAGAGGGTAGCGTGCTGTAGTACAGGAAGGGACACTCCCCCGATCATCTGGGATTCAGGCAAACTCCCAGTTGTTTTAAGAAGGACTCTCCGGGCCCGGCGGTACAGGCCACCTTACACCCAGGCATACAAGCTGCCCAGAAGCCGCCCAAGACAGAGGCCGAACAGGAATTAGCCTGGCCGCCCGAAGACGGGCGGCGGATGTACATAGCATTTCTGATGAATGTTAGGTGTTTTTTACAGTTTTGATAGTTTTAGGTTTATTATTATTTAATTATTTTACAATAAATAAGTTTAAATTTCGAGACTCGATCACTTGTCAAGCCAGAGAACCTTCTCGGGACTTGGCTATTTGTTTTGTGTGTCCCTACAGAGAGGAAATCGGCATGAGAAAGGTTCTGCTCCTGCTCGCCCTGGTAGGGGTGAGCATCGGTGATCGAGGTGACGTGGAGGACTCCCACATTTATGGGTGCTCGGGAGAGAGAGCACCGATCGTTACCGCACGGGGTGGCGAACCGGGTGTGGAGGAGCTCGCTATTTATTTCCATGAGGGAAGGTGGCCAGGGTGGTTGGGGTCTAACTCTGCACAATACTCCAGCCAGACCAAGTTCACCTACGGGGAGGCCTCCATCACGTGCCCCAGGGTACAGGTCGTTGCTACAAGGGTCAGTGTCACTGAGGGGAAATTTGTGTGTCTTACATGCAAGGGACGGATTCCCCTGGATAGGTGGTGGTGGCTCAGGAAGCTGAGCAGGGACATAGGGGACCGTACAGCCGACTGGGGAATGCCACCCACCGGACGATCACAGGGACCCAAGGGGGAGTGAGTGTGTGTTGGGATAAGTGGTGGGAGTCGGAACAGGGAATCTATCTCTGCATGTGGGGATCAGAGAGAGCCTGCCCCACAGGCATATCCATCATCTTCCGCAGACAATGGCAAGATACCGGGAAGGGGATGGGATGGGATTCTAGCCTGCATGCTGCGCGCTCCCACACTCCCCGATCCCAGTCAACACCACCGAACTCGTAGCACGCACCCGAAAGCCCCTGCCCACGACCCCGACATCACAGACAGTAATAGAGAGGTGTCCTATCACCACCAAGGGACCAGGGAATGGGCTAGTACTAGAGCTGACCGAAAAGGTACTATACCAGGGGGTACACTGTGCAGTAGCTTCAGTTATCCTAAACCTTACCGAAGTACACTTACCTGAATGGTGCCCTAAGGAGACAGAACAGCTACACCAGGCCCTACTAAAAGAAATGTTTAGGAAATTCTACGAATTCGACTTTGCCAACATAGACAAGGCAGAGCTGTACACATTACACGCTGAGCACACTATGGATGCAGGGAGACAAAGAAGGGGAACCTGGAACGGTATTTTCACAACCTACAATACAGGATCATCGGTAATAAATAGCCTGGATGATATAGAACTGCAAACACAAATAAATGGTCTAAAACCCCAACTACGAAAGATCCTAACGGAAGAAAACACAGTGGTAGGCTCAGAGCTACACGAGGACCAAGCTATGACGGTCCATTTAAAGGAGATCATTGCTGAGCTAGAAAGACACGCTAAAACAGTAAATACACACATACGGGAGGATAGGAATGCTTCGGATCAGGCTGCACAGAATGAGGTGTGTGTGATATACAGGGCATGGTTGCTGGGTGAGGGCCGCAGCAACCTGGAGGATTTAAAACAAGGTTTAGTCCCCTCCTGGATTAGCAGCAAGCACCTCGCAGCCCTCCTCTCGTTTAGCAATTCGCTGAGCCCGTGTCAGCTCCACCTAGCCTCTGAAGCCTACCCTGTCCCAGTAGATTGCGGGCGTTCCAATCACACTATCATGGGGATAGTAGTGAGGATGCCGGTCATGGATGGGACAGCCCGACTCGCACCGGTATACAGGGTGGAGAACATTGGGATCATTCAAGGGGGTGCACACATTCGTTTCGCAGTGGTCCCACTTTATGTCATAAAGTGGGAGCACGCTATGACAAGTACTGACCTCTCTGGGTGCCGGAGCCGGGGTGCACACATAATACTGTGTCCCCAGCAATTGAATGCCTATTCTAGACCACAGTGCGGGTTTAAAGCTGCTGGCGCACGACCTATTAACTGTACCATGGAGGTAATAGCACAAGGCCATGTTCCCCCACAGGTAGAATTCATAGGGGGTGGGACATATTGTGTTACCACAAGTGCGCCCCATTACCAGCATGGGCAGCACATCTGGTGTCCGGTGAGTGACAGCAGTTTCTGCTTTAAACCCGAGGCAGAAGTTCACGTGGCCCAGGAACGGATTGTTCCCATCCCTGAACCCTCCACTGTTCATCTCACTGTCAGGGAAAACATAACCAACCTGCAAGACTATGTCACATTCTTCGGCTATAAAATTCCCCCTCTTACCGCCCTACTCAAAGCCGTAGAAGTATCACAAAAACATTTCTATACTCTAGAGCAAAAGACAGTCGAGATAGGGGCTGAGATTTTGGATATCATAGTTCCACCCTGGTGGGATATTTTCAAAAATATAGAGGTCCCTTCCTGGATCAGAATGGCTTCCCATATTTTAGTGGTCTGCCAGCTCGGTATAGTCTTCTACTTACTGTGCACAAAGTGCAAGGGGAGGGACAGAATGCTCCGATCCCGACATGAGAGAGCATGAGACGAGCATTACAATAAAGTCTATGACCAGGTATGGGACGAGCCTTAATCGTTATTAAGATAAAGTTTTGTGACCGTGTATTATTTTTTCTATGGATGTACCATATTTTCCAAGTGGTGCAGGGGTGTTGGACCCCCTCCATGCTTGGATATGAATGTAACTGAATTCTTACCTGTGTATGCATCTGAACACTTCATCTAAAGGGGAATGTATGTTTTGCGTCTTAGATAGGTAAACTACAGGGGAAGATTGGCTCTCGAGGATCAAGAATTTTGCTCACCCAGTATGATACTCTAGCAAGTAAAGTATCACAGGGCGGACTGTAAGATTCTTAAAATTCACAGATCCCCCAAAACTCGGAGAAAAACCCTAAAGAAAAGGACTTTCGACTCTTTTCTAACCACTTCAGGGTGATAAAATGTATTGGGCCTAATAGAGGGAGATTCAAGGTCAAAAACCAAGATTTGGTATTTTAAAAAAAGGCATGTTTGGGCTTGTTAAGGAAAAAGGCTGCAACAGGAGATGGGATCAACCTCTGTAATAGAGAGTTTGAGCATTTGAGTTAATCAAACTATCTGGGGAACTGTCTAACGTCACTCAGCCCCTATCAGACAAGTTACATTCTACCAATAGACCAACGGAAGAGCAGTCCTCACCCAAATTACAGGACCCATCCAAAACATGCATAAAACAAATCACCTCGCCCTCGCCCAACTCCATAGAAATCTCAGGCCCAGTCAGGAAACTCAAAACCTGAGCACAATAACTACAATCAAGTAAGAGCTCAACAGCTCATGGAACCATCCCGAAACCACTTCACACATTGATAAACAAGTTACTATTAATGAGCCCGCCAAAACCTTACAATAAACCGGGACTGATTTGGCGCGCAGATTAGGAGGCCCCAATTAATATAATTGAAGGCCTGTTTTCTCAAGAAGACAGTTCAGTTCAGCAGTTACACAGTTACAACAAAGTTCTCTACAAGCTCTACAGTTTTCGGCAGTTCTCAGGAGTTCATCGAGTTCGAAGAAGTTCACAGTTCTGTAAGCAGGTCAACACACAAGAAGAAACCAGAGCAACAGTTTCAGTGACCATCAGACACCTCGCAGGGCCTTACGAAACAACCAACCGGGGTACGGCAGGCACCAACCAACACATCTAGCGAACCCCGAAACTGCGAACCAGCTCACCTGTCAAGGATCCGTTTGGTGAGCATTATCCCTGATCCTCTAGAGCCCAACTTAGCTAGTAAAGTGGGATTGGGAGGGGTGAGGTATTTTTCTACTGTAATTTCCCTCGTGTGTGTCGAAGTGTTCCCCATTTTATTAGAGTGTTAAGATTGTTGTGTCATATTTTCTCTCTTGAATAAAGATCAAAAGGGGAAAAATTCAGTTGGTAGCACCACCCGTTAGCACCTTAAGAGGGCGCTAAGTGGGGCGCAAACCAACTATCGCCCGGGCGCGGCACTGCCCACACCTTCCGCAAAATTCAGCGGGAGGTTAGTGGTGGCGCTAACCGGTAGCGCTGCGCCGCTGGCGGTGATTTCATTGGTGTGCGCAGTGCCCCACTCATGCCCCGGCCGCGATCTTCGGGAGCGCCCCCTGATTTACCGCTGGACGCTATGTCTGACAGGGTCAGGGGGGTGTACCTGCGGCTGGGGAGGCGCAATTTAAAGGTGAGGTGCGGGGCGGCCATTTCTGTTGCTGGCCGCCTGCCAGCACCTGCCTGCGCTCCCGTCCCCGGCCTCCTGAACCTCCCCCCCACGGAGTGCCGGCTGCGCTCCAAGAGCCCGGCACTTCTCTTGCGTGCCGGGCTCTTTTGCCTGCACTTCCGATCCCCGGGGGCCCAACTGGGCCCCAGGTCGCGCTGCACAAGGCCCCTCCCCTTTAAGAAGGGGAGGAAGGCCCGCAATATCGCGGCACGACGTGCCGCAGCGTGTGGGTGCAACCACTCAATTTCCGGCGCGGGGGCACTAATTTTTCCAGGGCGCTACTTTTAGCGCCCCGGTGAAGTTAGCGCCTCAATTGGGGCACTACTCAATTTTTAGCCCAAAGTTTCTTGCACCAAAACCAGTTGTCTGCTGCACTTTTGCCACAACCCCCAAATAAGTCCAAGGTCTAGAACCAAGGGAGTGGGAGCGATTTGAACCACTCATAAGTCAGAGGTAAAGCTGACACACACCACCACCCCCTACAGGTCCCACAAACAGCAATGAGATAATATCCAGTGTAATAATAATAAATAACTTCTGGAGGAAGTTATGTGCACATCACTTCCTGTGAACTGTGAACTCTGTGCATACATCACTTCCTGTGTTTGGACTAGTATAAATACTGAACTGCTCAGTATAGTAAAAGGGCTTCTCCTAGAGGCACGGTGAAGACCGCTCTTGTATATAGTAGAATTATAAGTTGTTTAAAGCTTACTTTAAAGTTCCTTGATGTGTGAGACTTTTTATTACATCAATTTAAACAACTTAGTATTTACACTCACAAATACTAGACCTTCGGACAAACTCGGAGTTAAGGATCCAGGGAACCACCCATCATGGAAAACATCCTTAAACCTACTCGTCTGGACTTGGACCCAAACGCACCGGCAGCTGGCAGGGTATGGAAGCATTGGTACCGTACTTTTGAGAATTTTCTTGATGAATGTAAAGCGAATGCTTCTACTAAACTGAGGATACTTATCAACTATGTGACCCCAACAGTGTTTGAATATGTTGATGAATGGGATAATTACGATGAGGTGATCCGGGCACTTAAAAAACTATATGCCAAGACTGCAAATGAGGACTATGCTAGACATCTACTGGCCACAGCCCGACAAGGGCCAGGGGAATCGATTAACGAATTCCTTCAAGAACTTCGCAGGCTCAGCGTAGATTGTAACTTTCAGGCAGCCTCGGCTGAGCTGTACCACGAAGAAATGATTCGTGATGCTTTCATCTGCGGGATTGCCTCTCCATTTATACGCCAGCGTCTGCTAGAAAGTAAAACACTTGAGCTACAAAAGGCTTTTGACCTGGCTTGTTCTCTGGATTTGGCAAAGAAAAATGCAGACCTCTATCAGCTGCCCAGATCTCGATCTGCTGCTGTAACTGCAACCAGACGATTCAAGTGGCCTCAGGTAAACCCTATCATGGAGGAATCTAATCCTGATGATAATTCTGACGAAGAAGAGGAGGATGACCCCACTTTAGCAGCCTCTTGGCAATCTAGGAAGGAATGCTTCTTTTGTGGAGATTCTTTTCACCCTAGGAAATTCTGCCCTGCTCGCAATGCGATCTGCAGTCATTGCGATAAAAAGGGATACTTTGCAAAAGTTTGCCAATCAAGAGCCTCTGCGAGGGCCTATCCAGCTAAGGCCTACCAAACTGCCCCAATTAGGGCCTATCAAGATGCTCCGGCTAGGACCTATCAAGATTCCTCTCGAGCTCTCTCCCAAAGAAGCACACCTAGAGTTTCAGCCACTCTCTGTGCAACCACACCAATTACAGCTGCTTGCCCACAGAACCTGTTTCATGCAGCTACAAAAGTTTCAGTTAATGGGCATACCTTAGATGCCTTAATTGACTCAGGAAGTACTGATAGTTTCATTAGAGAACAGATTGTTGCGAAATTGAAACTACATATCTTCCCATCGGACCAGGCAATTGCGATGGCTCAGTCATCACTTAATACCAGAATCTCCGGCTTTTGTATTATTGATATGACACTTAATGGTCGCATGTATCCCTCCACCTGACTTTCGGTGCTCAAGGACTTATGTAGTGATCTCATCTTAGGGCTGGATTTTCAAAAACAGCGTAAGAAACTCACCATTGAGTTCGGCGGATCCAAACCTGGACTTACTATTTCTAATATACTGTCTAAATTACCGTTTTGTGCATTATCAGCAGCTTCACTTGATGAACCCTCATTATTTGCCAGTATTCCTCCTCGATGCAAACCAATAATAACGAAATCGCGGCACTTTAGTCAGGAAGACTAATCTTTTATTGAGGCTGAAATCTCTCGACTTTTAGCAGAGGATATCATCGAACCATGTTCGTCGCCCTGGCGGGCTCAAATCGTCATCGTCAAGAACCCTCTAAAACCTCACAAACAACGACTATGCATTGATTATTCGCAAACCATCAATCAATATACTGACTTGGACGCCTACCCATTGCCACGCATTGATGATATGGTTAATAAACTGGCCGAATACAAAGTGTTCTCAACTTACGATTGGATTGGTTGGACTACCCAAATTAGTAAAAATTCTGAGGAGGAGGAATTCCTGGAATGTTTTCGGGACGGTTATCTGGACCAATATGTCGAGGAGCCGACTCGAGATCAGGCCATTTTAGACTGGGTATTGTGCAATGAGAAGGGACTTATCAACAATCTTCTTGTACGAGGCCCCTTGGGTCAGAGCGATCATAATATGATCGAGCTCTCAGTCGAGATGGAGAGTGAGGAAATTGAATCAGAGACTAAGGTCCAGAACTTAAATAAAGGGAATTACGAGGGTATGAGACGGGAATTGGGTAAGATTGATTGGGTGGTGTTTCTGGGGGGATTGACAGTGGATAGACAATGGCAAGCATTCAAAGATAGAATGGAAGAATTCCAGAACATGTTTATACCGGTTTGGCATAAAAATAAACCTAAAAAGGTGGCTCAACCGTGGATAACGAGGGAAATTAGGGACAGCATAAAATCAAAAAAAAGGGCATATCAACTGGCAAAAAAAAGCAGCAGACCGGAAGATTGGGGGCAGTACAGGATACAGCAAAAGAGGACAAAGGGATTAATCAGGAAGGGGAAAATAGAATACGAAAGTAAACTTGCAGCAAACATAAAGACAGACTGCAAAAGCTTTTATCGGTATATCAGGAGGAAAAGACTGGTAAAATCCCAAGTCGGTCCCTTGCAGTCCGATTCGGGAGAATATATAATGGAGAATAAGGAAATGGCAGACCAATTAAACTCATACTTTGGTTCTGTATTCACAAAGGAGGACACAAATAACCTCCCAGGAATATCGGCAAACATAGGGACTAATGAGAGGGAGGAGCTGACAGAAATTAGTATCTCTAGGGATATGGTGTTGGGTAAGTTGAGGGGACTGAAGGCCGACAAATCCCCGGGGCCTGATAAACTACATCCTAGGGTACTTAAGGAGGTGGCCCTGGAGATAGCAGATGCTCTAAGGATCATCTTCCGGAACTCCATTGACTCGGGAACAGTACCCGTGGATTGGAGGGTAGCTAATGTTACCCCAATATTTAAAAAGGGGGGTAGAGAGAAAGCAGGGAATTATAGACCAGTAAGCCTTACATCGGTTGTGGGCAAAATGCTAGAGTCCATTATTAAGGATAAAATAGCGGAGCACTTGACAAATGGGGAAAGGATCGGACAGAGTCAACATGGATTTACAAAGGGTAAATCGTGTTTGACTAATCTGCTGGAATTTTTTGAGGAAGTAACTGGTAAAATAGATGGGGGAGAGCCAGTGGATGTGGTGTACCTTGACTTCCAGAAAGCCTTCGATAAGGTTCCACACAAAAGATTATCATGCAAAATTAAGGCTCATGGGATTGGGGGCAAAGTATTAACGTGGATAGAGAACTGGCTGGCGGATAGAAAACAGAGAGTTGGAATAAACGGCTCGTTTTCGGAGTGGCAGGCAGTGACCAGCGGGGTGCCGCAAGGATCTGTCCTGGGACCCCAGCTGTTCACAATATATATAAATGATCTGGATCAGGGAATTGGATGCAATATTTCCAAATTCGCTGACGACACTAAACTAGGAGGAGGGGTGGGCTCTGATGAGGATGTCAGGAGGCTACAGTGCGATTTGGACAGGTTGGGGGAATGGGCGGATACGTGGCAGATGCACTATAATGTGGATAAATGCGAGGTTATCCACTTTGGGGGTAAAAACAGGAGGGTAGATTATTATCTAAATGGCAATAGATTGGGAGATGGGGAAGTGCAGAGGGACCTGGGTGTTCTTGTGCACCAGTCACTGAAGGAGAGCATGCAGGTGCAACAGGCGATTAAGAAGGCAAATGGTATGTTGGCCTTCATATCAAGGGGGTTCGAGTATAGGAATAGGGATACCTTACTACAGCTGTACAAGGTGCTGGTGAGACCGCATCTGGAGTATTGTGTACAGTTTTGGTCGCCCCATCTGCGGAAGGATGTTCTTGCCATGGAAAGAGTGCAGCGGCGATTCACCAGGCTGATACCTGGAATGGCGGGAATGACCTACGAGGAGAGATTGAATAGTTTGGGCTTGTACTCACTGGAGTTTAGAAGATTGAGAGGGGATCTCATCGAAACATATAAAATTATGGCAGGCCTGGACAGGCTGAATTCAGAGAGAATGTTTCCAATGGCAGGGGAGCACAGAACCAGGGGCCACAGTCTAAAAATAGCGGGCAAATCATTTAAAACAGAGATGAGGAAGAATTTCTTCACTCAAAGAGTGGTGAGCCTGTGGAATTCCCTGCCACAGAGGGCTGTGAAGGCTAATTCAATAAATATTTTCAAGAGAGAATTGGATATATTTCTGAAGGCTAAGGGGATTAAGGGTTACGGAGAAAAGGCGGGGACGGGGTACTGAACTGGTAAGATCAGCTAAGATCTCAGACGAAGATCAGCCATGATCTCATTGAATGGCGGAGCAGGCTCGAAGGGCCGAATGGCCTACTCCTGTTCCTATCTCTATGTTTCTATGTTTCTATGAAAAGTGCCTATCATCAGGTACCCTTGAAGGTCTCAGATAAGCAGTACACGGCCTTTGAGGCTAATGGACGGCTGTACCAATTTCGTTGCCTCCCATTCGGGGTTACTAATGGAGTGGCTGTCTTCCAACGGGCAATGGATGGCCTGGTTAAGCAGGAAAACTTAAGGGACACTTTTCCCTACCTTGATAACATTACTATTGCAGGTCACGATCAACAGGAACACGACGCCAACCTCCAAAAATTTCGGGATGCTCTCCATCACCGTAACTTAACTTTGAATGAATCTAAATCTGTTGAGTCGCAACCGACCATCAACATCCTTGGCTACTGCATAGGCAATGGTATCATTAAGCCAGACCCAGAAAGACTTCGCCCGCTCCAAGAGCTCCTGTCACCTAAGAATCCGACTTCTTTACGTCGGGCTCTCGGTCTGTTTGCATACTACGCTAAATGGATTCCTCATTTTTCAGACAAAATCCAACCCTTGCTGCATGCTAGATCATTTCCATTGGAAACAGCGGCTGTTGCAGCCTTTAACCTTCTCAAAAAACAGTTGGAGAAAGCGGCTCTTCACTCCATCGATGAGAATCTCCCTTTCATAGTCGAATGTGATGCCTCGGAGGTGGCGATCTCGGCTACTCTAAATCAGGAAAGTCGTCCTGTAGCATTTATGTCCAGGACCTTACAAGGTGCCGAGCTACATTATCCTCCGGTTGAGAAGGAAGCCACAGCCATCATAGAGGCGGTACGGAAGTGGAACCATTTCCTAGCTCGCCAGCACTTTACATTATTCACGGACCAGCGATCAGTCGCCTTCATGCTCGATAATCGAAAACGAACCAAAATTAAGAATAATAAAATACAGCTTTGGAGGATGGAACTGGCCTCTTTTGGTTACACCATTCACTATCGACCTGGCAAGGAGAATGTGGCCCCGGATACCCTCACACGAGCATTCTGCTCCACTATGTCGTCCTCTACTCTCATAGATGTCCATAATGGATTGTGTCATCCTGGCGTTACGCGCATGCTACATTTCGTACGATCACGGAATCTCCCTTTTTCTACTGGAGATGTAAAGAAAATGTGCTCAGAATGCCGGCTTTGTGCAGAATTAAAACCTCAGTTCTTCCGCCCCTCAGATGGTATGCTCATACACGCAACCCAACCGATGCAATGACTTAGCATCGATTTTAAGGGCCCAGTGCCCTCTTCAACTCGGAACACATATTTGCTCACCATGATTGATGAATATTCACGTTTTCCGTTTGCCTTCCCCTGCTCCAATATGCTGGCGTCCACAGTAATCTGCTGCCTTGAGCAGGTATTTTCTCTCTGTGGCATGGCGGCTTACATTCACTCGGATCGGGGTCCATCCTTTATGTCAAGGGAACTCAAGGACTACCTCTCAGAACGGGGAATTGCTACAAGCAAAACGACGCCATATCATCCCATCGGAAATGGGCAGGTAGAGAGGTATAACGGTATCATCTGGAATTCCGTACATCTTGCTTTAAGATCTCGGGGCCTACCAAACCAGCAATGGGAAGCAGTGCTTCCGGATGCATTGCACCCTATACGGTCCCTTCTTTCTACAGCCACAAATACTACACCTCATGAGCGGTTCTTTGGATTCCAGCATCGCTCATCTTATGGGACATCCCTCCCATCATGGCTAACTACTCCTGGACCTGTACTACTCCGAAGAAACGTTCGGACGTCTAAAAATGACCCCCTCGTAGACGAGGTCGAACTAACCGATGCCAACCCCACCTATGCATACATACGATATCCCGACGGCCGAGAATCTACCGTATCATTACGGGATCTGGCTCCCTGCCCACCAGGACCTAGTGGGACATCGAGTGATGGTATTTTACCAGGAGCCTCTTGGAACCTACCGGGTACCCCTCTCCAGGATCCTGATCTGACACCAACTAGCTTGGTGCCGGTAGAACCCCGTACTCAAAGTTGCAACCCTCCCAGTACCGCGCACCAAAGTACTGATCCGCCACAGACCAGCTTTGCACCTCCCTCTGAACAGAGACAGACCGACTCTGCACCTATTGGGGCTCGTACACGAAGCCATGATCTCCCCGACCCTTCACAGGGTAGTCCAGGCCACACAGACTCTGACCAATGGCCAACAGCATGTAAGCGGACCAGTGACCCTCTACGACAGGAACCCAAACGGGTGCGACTCTTCCTCGTTCGGCGGCTGCGGAATAAAAGGAAGACCACAGCCTTTTAATCTCGCAGGAGGGAAGAATGTAATAATAATAAATAACTTCCGGAGGAAGTTATGTGCACATCACTTCCTGTGAACTGTGAACTGTGAACTCTGTGCATACATCACTTCCCGTGCATACATCACTTCCTGTGTTTGGACTAGTATAAATACTGAACTGCTCAGTATAGTAAAAGGGCTTCTCCTAGAGGCATGGTGAAGACCGCTCTTGTATATAGTAGAATTATAAGTTGTTTAAAGCTTACTTTAAAGTTCCTTGATATGTGAGACTTTTTATTACATCATCCAGCTCATCTATTTTAGTGATGTTGGTTGAGGGATAAATGTTGGCCAGGGCACTGGGAATAACTCCCCTGCTCTTCTTTGATACAGTACCATGGGATCTTTTATGGCCACCTGAGAGGGCAGACGGGGCCTCGGTTTAACCTCTCATCCAAAAGACAGCAGCTCCGGCAGTGCAGCACTCCCTCACTACTGCACTAAAGAGTCAGCCTAGATTTTGTGCTCACGCCTCATGCTGCACAAAATGATTTGGTCAGCAGTGATGTCTGGATTTATTTCACTGTATTTTAATGTAAAATATCATACCCTATTAGGCCAATAATAATGATAGCCAACACGGCTTCAGAAAGGAAAGATCTTGTCCGTCCAACCTTTAACTTTTTTGAAGAAGTGACATTCTAAGTAGACTGTGGAAAGTTTTAACTAAATTGCCAAAATTACTTTCACAAAGTTTGGTATAAAGACCTTGCTAACCTTACCAAGAACAACAATTTGCATTTATATAGCATCTTTAACGTAGTAAAACATCCCAAGGCACTTCACAGGAGCACTTTTAGACAAAATTTGTTACCGAGCCACATAAGAAGATATTAGGCCAGGTGACCAAAAGCTTGGTCAAAGAGGTAGGTCTTAAGGAGCATCTTAAAGGAGGAGATACAGGTAGAGAGACAGAGAGGTTTAGGTAGGGAATTCCAGAGCTTAGGTCCTAGATAGTTGAAGGCACAGCCACCAATGGTGAGGCGAAGAAAATCAGGGATGCACAAGAGACCAGAATTGGAGGATCGCAGAGTTTTCGGAGGGTATAGGTCTGGAAGAGGTTACAGAGATAGGGAGGGGTGAGGCCATGGAGGGATTTGAAAATTAGGATGAGAATTTTAAATTTGAGGCATTGCTGGACCGGGAGCCAATGTAGGTTGGTGAGCACTGGGGTGATGGGTGAACGGGACTTGGTGCGAGTTAGGATACAGGCAGCAGTTTCAGATGAGCTCAAGTTTACGGAGGGTGGATGAGGGTTTCAGCCGCAGATGGGCTGAGGCGGGGGCAGAGACGGACGATATTACGTCGGTGAAAATAAGCGGTCTTGGAGATGGAGAGGATTATGGGATTGGAAGCTCAGCTCAGGATCAGACAATGGCTTCAGTCTTCCCAATATTTAATTAGAGGGAATTTCTGCTCATCCAGTACTGGATGTCGGACAAGCAGCGTGACAAATCAGGGACAGTGGAGGCATAGAGCAGGGTGTCATCAGTGTACATGTAAAATCTGACATTGAAACAATGGAATTCAAGAAATTGGCTGAAGTGTGGGAAGCAACAGACTTCTTAGGATTGTGGTGATGGGGTAGGTACATTGATAGTGGAACCCATATTGTTTCTGATTTACAGTGGTATCTTTGATTTGCACTCTGAATGAAAACTGGTCAAATTTGCAGACAATATCAATCTAGGGAAGGGAGTTGAATTTAAAGAAGCAGCCAAGAACCAATGAAATGAATCAGGTAAAATTGTAAATAAGTGGAACAGTGGCAGGTAAAATTTAATACTGATTTGTAAAATATTATACTGCGAAAGGAAGAATGGATAACATACATACTCCACGAATGCTGTTAAATTAGTTAAAGGTGAGATTGAAAGAAATCTAGAAGTATTCATAGACTTGGTGCTTAACCAAGACTTGGAATACTGCTAGATACAGAGCAGGAAACAAATAAAATATTGAACAACAGAACTAAAGCAAGTCCGAGGATGTTGTAATGCAAATTGTACAGTGATCTAGTGAGACGGCACCTTGAGTACTGCATCTATTTTGATTATTGCGAGACAGGTGCCATTCAATCCCTGGAAACAGTGCTGAGGAGAGTCACCCCCGAACCATGTGTAGCTTTGACCCTGGCTACAGGAATATTTACCTCATTCAATCATCCCATTTTGTCTCTCGTAAGAATATAACTAAACAAGGAAACAATGTAAGATATTTTGAGCAATTCCACGTCCCGAGCTTGTTACGGTTGCAGGAGCGCGAACGAAATGTAATCAAACTGTAATTTGTACTTTTACTTTAAGAATACTAACAATTATACTTTGCGAAAAGCCTAGTTTTCCAAACCATACAATCAACCTCCCTCCCATAGACAAAGGTCGGGTTATAAAGAAAAGGCTGCTGTGGTTGTTGTTTTGATCGATCTGTCCTCCCAGTGACGGTCTCGACCAGGTACAAAGAAAAGTAGCTGGAATAAGACTTACCTGCCCCGCTGTGGATACAGGACCCCAGCACAACCAGGAAAAGCTCCACAAACAGCAACATCGGGCTTGCTGGGCAGGCACTGGGCACTCACTGTCCAATCTTGTTCACCATGGACTGTCTTCACCTTCAGCAGTCGCAGTTCTGGGGTTTTTACTTAGCATTCCAGAGCAGAGAACTTCCAAACCGACCTGAAAAACTGGTTTGAGCAGTGACTGACGACAATTGTCGGACTCACCAAACAGGTGACAAGGTTCAGAAATAACAACAGAAAATGCTGGAAAAACTCAGCAGGTCAGGCAACATCCGTGGAGAGAAATTTGAGTTGGCGTTTCGGGTTTGACCCTTCTTCAAAACTGGAGAGAAAAGGAACTAGATCGAAGGCAGGGCTGCGATCGGACAAAAGAATAAAAGAACCAAAAGAAGTAAAAGAGATTAGAAGCTAGACGAGATAGTAATAGGCTGGGATTAGGTGTAAAGTGTACTGGCAGGGCAAAAGATAGCTGCCAGGTGTGAGAGAGAAACAAAAGGAAAGGGGGGGGGGAGGAAAGGAGTGGAAAAATATAAGTAAAAATGAAATAGGGGCCGAGGTTATGATCTGAAATTGTTGAACTCGATATTGAGACCGGAAGGCTGCAGAGTGCCTAATCGGAAGATGAGGTGCTGTTCCTCGAGTTTACGTTGAGCTTCCGTGGAACAGTACAAGAGGCCAAGGACGGTGAGGTCCGAGTGGGAATGGAGCGGTGAATTGAAATGACAGGCGACCGGAAGCTCGGGGTCACCCTTACGGACTGAACGGAAGTGTTCCGCAAAGCGGTCACCCAATCTGCGTTTGGTCTCCCCAATGTAGAGGAGACCGCATCGTGAGCAGCGAATACAGTATACTAGATTGCGAGAAGTACAAGTAAATCGCTGTTTCACCTGGAAGGGGTGTTTGGGGCCCTGGACAGTGGGGAGGGGGGAGGTATAGGGGCAGGTGTTACATCTCCTCCGCTTGCACGGGAAGGTGCCAGGCGAAGGGGAAGGGCTGTTTGGGGTGATAGAGGAGTGGACTAGGGTGTCTCGGAGAGAGCGGTCCCTGCGGAATGCTGAAAGGGGAGGGGAGGGGAAGATACGTTTGGTGGTGGGATCACTTTGGAGGTAGCGGAAATGCCGGAGGATGATCCGTTGAATGTGGAGGCTGGTGGGGTGAAAGGTGAGGACAAGGGGAACCCTATCGTGGTTCCGGGAGGGAGGGGCAGGGGTGAGGGCAGAGGTGCGGGAGATAGAACTGACACGGTCGAGGGCAGTGTCCATGGACGTACAATCCCTCTACACCTCCATCCCCCACCCGGATGGCCTGAGGGCACTCCGCTTCTTCCTTGAACAGAGGCCCGACCAGTCCCCATCCACCACGACCCTCCTCTGCCTGGCTGAACTTGTTCTCACATTGAACAACTTCTCCTTTAACTCCACTCATTTCCTCCAAATCAAAGGTGTTGCCATGGGTACCCGCATGGGTCCTAGCTATGCCTGCCTTTTCGTGGGCTATGTGGAACAATCTTTGTTCCAGTCCTACTCGGGTCCCCTCCCTCACCTCTTTTTCCGATACATTGATGACTGTATCGGTGCCGTTTCCTGCTCTCGCCCCGAACTTGACAATTTCATTCACTTTGCCTCCAATTTCCACCCTTCCCTCACCTTCACATGGTCCATCTCTGACTCTTCCCTTCCCTTCCTCGACTTCTCCGTCTCCATCTCTGGGGATAGGTTATCGACCAATATTTACTACAAGCCCACTGACTCCCACAGCTACCTGGACTACACTTCCTCCCACCCCGCTTCCTGTAAGGACTCTATTCCATTCTCCCAGTTTCTCCGCCTCCGCCGTATCTGCTCCGACGATGCCACCTTCCACACCAGTGCTTCAGACATGTCTTCCTTTTTCCGCAACCGAGGATTCCCCTCTACCGTGGTGGACACTGCCCTCGACCGTGTCAGTTCTATCTCCCGCACCTCTGCCCTCACCCCTGCCCCTCCCTCCCGGAACCACGATAGGGTTCCCCTTGTCCTCACCTTTCACCCCACCAGCCTCCACATTCAACGGATCATCCTCCGGCATTTCCGCTACCTCCAAAGTGATCCCACCACCAAACGTATCTTCCCCTCCCCTCCCCTTTCAGCATTCCGCAGGGACCGCTCCCTCCGAGACACCCTAGTCCACTCCTCTATCACCCCAAACAGCCCTTCCCCTTCGCCTGGCACCTTCCCGTGCAAGCGGAGGAGATGTAACACCTGCCCCTATACCTCCCCTCTCCCCACTGTCCAGGGCCCCAAACACCCCTTCCAGGTGAAACAGCGATTTACTTGTACTTCTCGCAATCTAGTATACTGTATTCGCTGCTCACGATGCGGTCTCCTCTACATTGGGGAGACCAAACGCAGATTGGGTGACCGCTTTGCGGAACACCTCCGTTCAGTCCGTAAGGGTGACCCCGAGCTTCCGGTCACCTGTCATTTCAATTCACCGCTCCATTCCCACTCGGACCTCACCGTCCTTGGCCTCTTGTACTGTTCCACGGAAGCTCAACGTAAACTCGAGGAACAGCACCTCATCTTCCGATTAGGCACTCTGCAGCCTTCCGGTCTCAATATCGAGTTCAACAATTTCAGATCATAACCTCGGCCCCTATTTCATTTTTACTTATATTTTTCCACTCCTTCCTTCCCCCCCCCCTTTCCTTTTGTTTCTCTCTCACACCTGGCAGCTATCTTTTGCCCTGCCAGTACACTTTACACCTAATCCCAGCCTATTACCATCTCGTCTAGCTTCTAATCTCTTTTACTTCTTTTGGTTCTTTTATTCTTTTGTCCGATCGCAGCCCTGCCTTCGATCTAGTTCCTTTTCTCTCCAGTTTTGAAGAAGGGTCAAACCCGAAACGTCAACTCAAATTTCTCTCCACGGATGTTGCCTGACCTGCTGAGTTTTTCCAGCATTTTCTGTTGTTATTTCGGATTTCCAACATCTGCAGTATTTTGCTATCGACAAGGTTCAGATCCAGGTTGGTACAGTATGTGGATTCCTCATTACAACAGGAAACGCTGGAAAAACTCAGCAGGCCAGGCAGCATCGGTGGAGAGAGAAACAGAGTTAACGTTTCAGGTCGATGACCTTTGGTCAGAACTGGAAAAAAAGCAGGAAATGGAAAGCAAGTTTGAAGGCTGGGAAAAGGGGGAGGGGATGAAAGAACAAAAGGGAAGGTCAGTGATAGGATAGAAAGCAGGAGAGATTAAGAGACATTGAGAGACATTAAGAGATATTCAAGGCAAGGGGAGGTGGAAATGGGACAGGTTGAGGAATAAAGGATGGCTCTAGACGGGGTGTGAATTGCGCTGGTAGAATGAAGGACCGCTGAAGGGAGGGAAGAAAAAACAACAAGTGTGGATAAATATATATGGGATAGGGGCCGAGGTTATGATCTGAAATTGTTGAACTCTATGTTGAGTCCAGAGGGCTGTAAAGTGCCTAATCGAAAGATGAGGTGCTGTTCCTCGAGCTTATGCTGAGCTTCCGCGGAACAATGCAAGAGGTCGAGGACAGTGAGGTCTGAGTGGGAATGGGGCGGTGAATTAAAGTGACAGGCCACCGGGAGCTCAGGGTCCCCCTTACGGACTGAACGGAGGTGTTCCGCAAAGCGGTCGCCCAATCTGCGTTTGGTCTCCCCAATGTAGAGGAGACCACATCGTGAGCAGCGAATACAGTATACTAAATTGCAAGAAGTACAAGTAAATCACTGTTTCACCTGGAAGGGGTGTTTGGGGCCCTGGACAGTGGGAAGGGGGGAGGTATAAGGGCATATGTTGCATGTGGATTCCTAACCCTTGCAGTTGAATAAAAATGGAATACTAGACCATCCTTAGGCCATCTGTGATATGGATGCATCCTGTGGAGGAAGTTATCTCAATGAATCTTCTCTCTTCTTAGGCAGTCCCTTGGAGCAGAGGATGACTTGCTTCCACATTAAAAATGAGTTCTCAGGTGACTGATTAGTCCAATGCGGGACCTACAGTCTCTGTCACAGGTGGGGCAGACGGTGGTTGAAGGGGTGGGTGGGATGCTTGGGTTGACGTGCGCTCCTTCCGCTGTTTGCGCTTGGCTTCCGTTTGCTCCCGGCGAAGAGACTTGAGGTGTTCGACACCTTCCCCGGATGCTTCTCCTCCACTTTGTGCGGTCTTGGGCCAGGGATTCCCAGGTGTCAGTGGGGATGTTGCACTTTTTCAAAGAGGCTTTGAGGGTGTCCTTGAAGCGTTTCCTCTGCCCACCTGGGGCTCTCTTGCTGTGTCGGTGCTCCGAGTAGAGCGCTTGTTTTGGGAGTCTCGTATTAGGCATGCGGACGATGTGACCCATCCATAGGAGCTGATCAGTCTATGTAGAAGTATGAGAAATCTCCTACGAAAAGCAGATAGTCTTCCCCAGAATATTACTGTATTGCACTTGCCTTGAATTTGCCTTTGGTGCATGCAAACTTCAGCTGCCATTTTTGAGACTGATAGCTATACTATGAGTTCCAACCAAACTGTACCCCGTGTATACTGCCTGGCCCCTACTGAAATTTTCCTGCCCAACATCTGACCCTGAAATTCCGCTGGTGGAAATTGAGGAAATGACATAAACAGCTCTCATTTACACCTGGTCAAAATTGCTGCAAAAATATTGGCGAGTTCACGGCGCCTGCTATTATTAGTGTGTAAAAAAAAAAGCGAGGAAGAGATACACCATGGAATTTGTGGTCGGGATGACGGCGAACTGGCAGCGTTCGCCTTCATTCCACCTTTGAAACTGACCGCAACTTCGGGATTTGGCAGCTGTGCAGGTGCACGGGGAAATCCTGAAGTTGAGGTCTGTCAATGACAGCTCCAAAATTGTCTGCACTGTGCCCACACCCCCACCCCCACCCCCACAGAGCCGGCAATCAGTGAAATCTGGTAAATCATTGAAACTGATGAAAACTTCAGCTCTTCCACAGTAATTACGCTGTCAAATTCCCCACTAAAAGCTAGACCAAAGGGATTAGGTGTAACTGGGATTTTAGCAGCATATTAACTGCTAAACAAATGTTAAGGGCCTGGAAAACTAATTTTAATTTTGTGCAGTGTGAAATTTGTCTATTTTAATAAAAATTAAATTTTTAAAGACTTTTCCAAAAAAAAGTTTTAATTTTTTAAAATTTGTCCATCTTTATTTCAGGTTTGCCACGTGAGAACCCCAGTCTTTCTTTTGCTCTAACTATTTAAAAAAGTTAGAATTTTAAGGGCTTACTCACTTCC
The DNA here is from genome assembly GCF_052327205.1 of Somniosus microcephalus. Classification (NCBI taxonomy): domain Eukaryota; kingdom Metazoa; phylum Chordata; class Chondrichthyes; order Squaliformes; family Somniosidae; genus Somniosus; species Somniosus microcephalus. The sequence goes on along the minus strand of NC_140994.1, from coordinate 38,866,851 downwards.
TTGTTCGCTGTCTGTGAGAATTCTGCCTTTTTGATTGGCTGCTTAGACAGCCTGTTGACGTCACAGCAGTTCAAACAAGGGGATCCCTATTAAGGTCTGTTGAATTGAATTCAAGGTCGGAAAACCCGAAGTTCTCGACACAGCGATTGCGAGATCCTTGTGCGGCGCGTACTTCGGGGCCAGCAGCGAACACCTTTGCTTTGCTGCTGACCGCAAATTCCGGGCCCACGAGTTGCGAATCATCACAAATTGCTGGACAATTTGCGCCTCTCTGCCGTTAGCCTTGCAAAAACAGTAGCTCACCATCAACCTCCCCATGGAGGGAGTGCAGCGAAGATTCACCAGACTGATACCTGGGATGGCAGGAATGACGTATGAGGAGAGATTGGGTCGATTGGTCTTATACTCGCTGGAGTTTAGAAAAATGAGAGGGGATCTCATTGAAACTTATAAAATTCTAACTGGACTAGACAGACTAGATGCAGGAAGGATGTTCCCGATGGCCGGGGAGTCCAGAACCAGGGGTCACAGTCTAAGGATAAGGGGTAAGCCATTTAGGACAGAGATGAGGAGGAATTTCTTCACCCAGAGAGTGGTGAACCTGTGGAATTCTCTACCACAGAAGGCAGTTGAGGCCAATTCATTAAATATATTCAAGAAGGAGTTAGATATATTTCTTAAGGCTAAAGGGATCAAGGGATATGGGGAGAAGGCAGGGACAGGGTACTGAATTTGGATGATCAGCCATGATCTCATTGAATGGCGGAGCAGGCTCGAGGGGCCGAATGGCCTACTCCTGCTCCTATCTTCTATATTTCTATGTGTCAAGAAATTGCTAGATTTGTGGCGTAAATATGAATGAATCTTGCCGCAGAAATTTAGGGCTGGTATTTCATGTCATAAGGACCCTGTTAATGAAGTAACTTATGGTCCTGACATGAAACTCAACCTTGGAAGCCCAGAAAGGGAACAATTAAATCAGTGGAGTTTCACTCTTGCAGGTAGCAAATTGTTCCAGGAGGTTTAAAACATTTTTACATTTTTTTTCTTGCTTTTCCTTCTGTCTTTTTTTCTTTTCTGTTAATCCAATCTTTCTTTCCCTCTTGTTATTTCTCTTTCAGTATTTAATTTCACTCTGATTCTCCTTATTTCCTTCTCCTTCGTTTGATCTGTTTCTTTCTCTATCCTTAAATTTAATTGGTTAAGGAAGTAGTCCATTGGACCCGACATTCTGGAGGTCCCAGATGACCTGTTGACATCGCTGCAACCGTATCAATTCGCATTTCCAGCAGCTTGTGGCACAAAAGTAATATGACCTGAAATGTGAGGAATAAAATCCAATTCATGGCGCTCGCCGTGAGCTGCACTGTGCCGGCAATTTCTGGGCCACTGATCCAATGGATGCTCTGCTGATCTTCTAAATGTTCGGATGGAGCGCTTGCGCTCTATAAACATTCAAATTAACCCTGTGTGCATCCCCTTCAGCATTTTTCAATCAGTTTTGACGCTGTACTCTATTATGGTGTCAAAGTCAAATGGCATAAGACAGCCCTCTTGACAGTCCCATTCTTACTGGAGTCTGGTCAGGCCTCGACTCCAGAGTTATATTGAAACTTTGCTTTTTTTACAAAAATGCTGACAGCAACATTGAATAAAGGTCGGAGGCTTCCAGCGGGGATCTGCAAATGAAATGCCCGCATACCTGGTGGTCCAGGAGGTACGGAGACTCGCGGTCCTGGGCATCTCTGGGTACCCGCGGGTAGAGGCCCACGTATCCCAGGGGTGCAGGTGGTTCACAAGCGCCCCTGGGATCGCGTGGGCCGGTCCAACCAATGAAAGAAGGGGATCCCCATTCATTCTTATGGGGATTCTGTATGTACAGAAACCCCTTAAGCATGAATGGGAATACCCCCAAAGCTACATCTACACATCAAATAAATAAAAAAAATTGCATATTTAAAATTAATTAAAATGCCATTTAATTAAATATTTAAAACAAAAATTTATTTTTTTGAAAAATCAGTGTAAATGTTTTAAAGGGGCTAAAAATAACCTTACCTTATTGTACAGGTTTTTTAATGTATAAATGATTGATAAAAGTTTAATTTTATGATTTTTTAAAACTCTTACACTGGTAAAAGCAGGCCTTCACAGGCATTTGCTGGGCAGAAGTTGGGCAAATAGACCAACTCTCCGCCCGCGGATGCCCTTTTCCCGGGGATGCGTTGATCTGTCAAGATTCTTGACAGATCACAAGGTCTGGGTTTTCACGCATGCGCTTCGCATGCCTAAACCCGGAACTTGTGCGGCCCTTACAGGCGCATACACACCTCGTACGCACCCATAGGGGCAGCAAATTACGGCCCAAAATGTTTTGTCATTGTCTTCAAACTGTCTCCAGGTTGTTGTTTTCAAGACAATTGAAGTCCAGGGGGAAGATTTTCCCGAGTGCGGACTTTGATCACCCGCCGGCTGCCCAATAGTCCTGGCGAGAGACCAGGTCCACTTTGAGGACCGGGCCTCATTAGATGTCTTCTGGTGTCCTGGCCAAGACTCCTTCCTCAACCAAATAAGAATACCTAGACGTTAAGCAGTTCTTCATTTCCCAGAGAGCAGTGAGCCTCTGGAATGTGCTGTGGCTTGTGCAGTTTGTGCTGACTCTCTGTGTGCCTTCAAGAAGGAGCTGGACCGGTTCCTCGCTGAGGCAGAGATCGCATCATATCACAACAACAACTTGCATTTGTATAGTGCATTTATCGTAGTAAAACGTCCCAAGGTGCTTTATAAAAGCCACTTGTATATAAAAGGTAAATGGATTTACAGTTAATGTATGCATGTTCACTGTGATCTCTTGGACTGGTTTTGATTGCCTGAGGGGGTCAGAGAGGAATTTTCTAGTGTATTTTTTCCCTTATTGGCCCTGGGGTTTTTTTCTGCTTTTTTGCTTCTCCCAGGAGATTACATAACTGCAAGGGAGTATAAAGTGTCTAGTCATATTGCTCCAGGCATCATGAGTGTCAGCCAGGCTTTATGGACCAGCTGGTCTTTTCCTGCCCATCATTTTTGTATGTCATATGTTATTCATTCATTTGCTGTTTGTGGGATTTTGCCGTGCACAAATTGGCTGCTGTGACTGCCTACAGAACAGCAGTTCAAAAGTAATCCATTGGTTGTGATGTATTTTGTGATATGATAAGGCACTATGCAAATTAAGTTTTTCTCACTACTTATACCATACAATATAATTACTCACTGAACCTAAGTAACTGTTCAATGTTAATAGGGGCAATACAATGTTGATAACAGAAGCTAAGCTTGATCCACTCTTCACACCTTTCTAGTTTCTTTTAGTTTTCATTGTGAAAAGTTGTGCTGCTAATAGGTTTAGTGAAAACTTGGTATTTATTGATTTTAGAAATCAATGGCCCTGAAATTCTGTGGGAGTTCTCCTGGTCTCCCGTCATTACTCCAGTGGTGAGATTGGTGGAGCCTCTCAAAAGCAGTGGAAACTTGGCATATCCTGGTTATTTTGGTGTTTGCTGTTATTTTGGGGGTTCAGACAGTCTCCCGCTAGAGTTATGATGGGAGACTAGGAGAACCCTATGGGGAAGGCAGTGACTAGTGGGGTACCGCAGGGATCGGTGCTAGGACCCCAGTTATTCACAATATATATTAATGATCTAGACGAGGGAACTAGATGTAATATCTCCAACCTTGCAAACGACACAAAACTGGGTGGGCGTGTGTGCTGTGAGGAGGATGCAGAGAAACTCCAGTACGATTTGGACAGGTTGGGCGATTGGGCAGATGCATGGCAGATGCAGTATAATGTGGATAAATGCGAGGTTATCCACTTTGGTGGCAAAAACAGGAAGGCAGATTATTATCTGAACGGCAATAGATTGGGAAAAGGGGAAGTGCAATGAGACCTGGGTGTCCTTGTGCACCAGTCGCTGAAGGTAAGCATGCAGGTGCAGCAGGCGGTTAAGAAGGCAAATGGTATGCTGGCCTTCATAGCGAGAGGATTCGAGTACAGGAGCAAGGATGTCTTGCTGCAGTTGTTCAGGGCCTTGGTGAGACCGCACCTTGAGTATTGTGTGCAGTTTTGGTCGCCTTATCTGAGGAAGGATGTTCTTGCCATGGAGGGAGTGCAGCGAAGATTCACCAGACTGATACCTGGGATGGCAGGAATGACGTATGAAGAGAGATTGGGTCGATTAGGCTTATACTTGCTGGAGTTTAGAAGAATGAGAGGGGATCTCATTGAAACTTATAAAATTCTAACAGGACTAGACAGACTAGATGCAGGAAGGATGTTCTCGATGGCGGGGGAGTCCAGAACCAGGGGTCACAGTCTAAGGATAAGGGGTAAGCCATTTAGGACTGAGATGAGGAGGAATTTCTTCACCCAGAGAGTGGTGAACCTGTGGAATTCTCTACCACAGAAGACAGTTGAGGCCAATTCATTAAATATATTCAAGAAGGAGTTAGATATATTTCTTAAGGCTAAGGGGATCAAAGGATATGGGGAGAAGGCAGGGACATGGTACTGAATTTGGATGATCAGCCATGATCTCATTGAATGGTGGAGCAGGCTCGAGGGGCCAAATGGCCTACTCCTGCTCCTATCTTCTATGTTTCTATGTTGGAAATATCCAGCAGATCAGTTAACATCTGTAATGAGAAAAAAAACAAGGTATACTTGTCATAGAGTCATACAGCACGGATAGAGGCCCTTCGGCCCATCGTGTCCGTGCCGGCCATCAAGCCCTGTCTAATCTAATCCCATATTCCAGCATTTGGTCCGTAGCCTTGTATGCTATGGCATTTCAAGTGCTCATCCAAATGCTTCTTAAATGTTGTGAGGGTTCCTGCCTCCACAACCCTTTCAGGCAGTGAGTTCCAGACTCCAACCACCCTCTGGGTGAAAAAGTTCTTTCTCAAATCCCCTCTAAACCTCCCGCCCTTTACCTTGAATCTATGCCCCCTTGTTATTGACCCTTCTACTAAGGGAAAAAGCTCCTTAGTATCCATCCTATCTATGCCCCTCATAATTTTGTACACCTCAATCATGTCCCCCCTCAGCCTCCTCTGCTCCAAGGAAAACAAACCCAATCTGCCCAGTCTCTCTTCATAGCTGAAGCGCTCCAGCCCTGGTAACATCCTGGTGAATCTCCTCTGCACCAAAGCGATCACATCCTTCCTGTAGTGTGGCGACCAGAACTGCACACAGTATTCCAGCTGTGGCCTAACCAGTGTTTTATACAGCTCCATCATAACCTCCTTGCTCTTATATTCTATGCCTCGGCTAATGAAGGCAAGTATCCCATATGCCTTTTTTACCACCTTATCCACCTGTTCCGCCGCCTTCAGGGATCTGTGTACTTGCACACCCAGATCCCTCTGACCCTCCGTCTTGCCTAGGGTCTTACCATTCATTGTGTATTCCCTTGCCTTGTTAGTCCCCCCAAAGTGCATCACCTCGCACTTTTCCGGGTTAAATTCCATTTGCCACTGTTCCGCCCATCTGACCAACCCATCTATATCGTCCTGCAGACTGAGACTACCCTCCTCGCTATTTACCACCCTACCAATTTTTGTATCATCCGCGAACTTACTGATCATACCTTTTACATTCATATCCAAGTCATTAATGTAGACCACAAACAGCAAGGGACCCAGCACCGATCCCTGTGGTACCCCACTGGCCACAGGCTTTCAGTCACAAAAACAACCTTCGACCATCACCCTCTGCCTTCTGCCACTAAGCCAGTTTTGTATCCAATGTGCCAAGGCACCCTGGATTCCATGGGCTCTTAAATTCCTGCACAGGAGACTGGTCAAGAAGGTATCGAAGGCCTTGCTGAAATCCATGTATACCACATCCACTGCGTTACCCTCATCCACACACCTAGTCACCCCCTCAAAAAATTCAATCAAATTAGGCAGACATGATCTTCCCTTGACAAAGCCATGTTGACTATCCCTGATTAATCCTTGCCTCTCCAAGTGGAGACTAATTTTGTCCCTCAGAATTTTTTCCAATAATTTACCTACCACTGATGTTAGGCTCACTGGCCTGTAGTTCCCCAGTTTTTCCCTACACCCCTTCTTGAATAATGGTACTACATTAGCGGTTCTCCAGTCCTCTGGCACATCCCCTGTGGCCAGAGAGGTTCTGAATATATGTGTTAGAGCCCCCGCAATCTCTTCCTTTGCCTCACACAGCAGCCTGGGATACATTTCGTCCGGGCCTGGGGATTTATCCATTTTTAGGCCTGCTAAAACCGCCAATACCTCCTCCCTCTCGATGTTAATATGTTCGAGCATATCACAGTCCCCCCGCCCTATTTCTATGTCTACATCGTCCTTCTCCATAGTGAAAACAGATGCAAAAAATTCATTTAGAACCCCTCCTGCATCTTCCGGCTCCACACACAGATTGCCACTTTTGTCCCTAATGGGCCCTATTTTTTCCCTAGTTATCCTCTTACCCTTAATATACTTATAAAACATCTTAGGATTTTCCTTTATTTTGCTCGCCAGTGTTATTTCATGGCCCCTCCTTGATCTCCTAATTTCTTTTTTAAGTATCCCCCTGCACTTTTTGTACTCCCCTAGGGCTTCCTCCATCTTTAGCCTTTTGTATCTGCCAAAAGCCCTCCTTTTTTTCCTAATCCATTCTCGTATATCCCCTGACATCCAAGGTTCCCTGTGGTTTTTGGAACCACCCTTGACCTTTACGGGAACATGTTGCCATTGTATGATCTCAATCTCCCTTCTGAAAGCCTCCCATTGCTCCGATGCAGATTTTCCTACAAGTAGCTGATCCCAGTCCATTTTGGCCAGATCCTGCCTTATCCTATTAAAATCGGCCTTCCCCCAATTTAGAACCTTTATTTCCGGCCCATCCCTGTCCTTTTCCATGACCACCTTAAATCTCACCATATTATGGTCACTGTCACCAAAGTGCTCACCTACTAGCACTTCTTCCACTTGGCCGGCCACATTCCCTAGAATTAGGTCCAGTACCGCCCCCTCTCTTGTAGGACTTTCTACATGCTGGCTCAAAAAGCTCTCCTGGATGCACTTTAAGAATTCTACACCCTCTGAGCCTTTCACACTCTGACTATCCCAGTTAATATTGGGGAAGTTGAAATCCCCCATTATTATTACCTTATTATTTGCACATTTCTCTGAGATTTGCCTACATATCTGTTCCTCTATCTCCCCCTGACTGTTTGGAGGCCTATAGTACACTCCCAGCAAAGTGCTTGTCCCCTTTTTGTTTTTAAGCTCCACCCATATGGCCTCATTAGAGGAACCTGCTAATATATCATCCCTCCTTACTGCAGTAATTGACTCCTTAATTAATATTGCGACACCCCCTCCTCTTATACCTCCCCCTCTGTCTCGCCTGAAGATTCTGTATCCTGGAATATTGAGCTGCCAGTCTTGCCCCTCCCTCAACCATGTCTCCGTGATAGCAACAATATCATACTCCCATGTGTTTATCAACACCTTCAGTTCATCCACCTTATTTGCAAGACTGAAAACTAAAAGATAAGCATTTTTGTAAGGTTGGAAAAAAGAGAGAATACAGGGTGAACCAACCGAAAGTCTAATTGCACAGAGGCAGTTAAAGGGCTGAAAGACACAGAAAAAGGAAAAAAAAGAAATACTTGCATTTATATAGCGCCTCAGGCCATCGCAAAGCACTTTACAGCCGACAAAGTACTTTTTTTGAAGTGTAATCACTGTTATAATGTAGGAAACTGCAAAACCGAAAATATAAAAGGTGATCTCAGCAAGGTAATGGGAAGCCATGAAAAAACCCAAAAGAATGTGCCTATAGTTTAGAGGGTGAAAAGGCATATGAGGCGCACACAAATAAAAAGGCAAGAAATTAGGAAAGATATAGAAAACAAGTAGGTGAGGCCAGAAAGCAATATCATTAGAGAATTCAATAGAAAAGAGAGTAAGTAGGAAAGGAATATGGAGTGAGGAAGAACTCACAAACAGCAGAACATATTCATGGACAAACAAAGAGTGATATAGTCACTGACCTCAACCTGTAAAGGGTGGAGAGGCACAATCTGAAAACTTCAATATATTATTAAATAGTTATTAGTACATCTGAAATCTAGTTGGCAAATTATTTTGTTTTGTAAAAGCACATTGGAATGCCATACTTAACACTGGAAATCTTTGTTCCATTACTTGTTCATAATATCATCACACATCTTATTTATCATTGATGCATTCACTTTTCCCAGGCAAAATGGCAAGAATCCACCTTGACGCTGTATTTCTTTCAAAACTGCTTAAGCTTAAGGGCGCCCTCTGTAGGCTTTACAGTTCACTGCATCACTCTGCCTTCCATACAACGTATTTACGATACCCAGAAAAACAAGGCTTCAACCAGACAGTTCCTTTCTTGCAGAGTCTAAGTATTGAATTTGACATAAATATACTAGTCAGAAATAATTGTAACATGCTTAGAAGAATTGAAAGATTTTATGCTTCTTGTGAGAACATTTCCAAATGTGAATGGAACTGAATATCGGGCGTACAACAGGTGGCCTATGTCATACCGCCTGAATTAAGTTGGACGTGGGTTTGAAGGAGCAGGAGGTGGGTATCATGAGGAAGTTGAGTTTGGTGAGTGAGGAAAAATGAGGAGAAGTGTACTGTGATATGGGGCTGAGGCAAGGGTATAGGGGCTGGATGGAGTTTGAAGTGTGGAGCAGGTAGCTAAGAGGATGGTCTCTTCAGAATTGGTGTTGAAGATGGGGAGAGCAGAATCATAGAAACAGGAGCAGGCCATTCAGCCACTCAAGCCTGTTCTACCATTCAATTAGATCATGGTTGATCTGTACATCAACTCCATTTACCAGCCTTTGTTCCATATCCCATGGCCTTGCCCCTCCCCATCTCTGTAACCTCCTCCAGCTCTACAACCCTCTGAGAATGCTGTGTTCCTCCAATTATGGCCTCTTGTGCATCTCTGGTTTCCTTCGCCCCACCAATTGTGGTCGTGCCTTCAGCTGTCTAGGGTCTAAGCTGTAGAATTCTCTCCCTAAACCTCTCCGCCTCTCTACCTCAATCCTCCTTTAAGACACTCTTAAAAAATACCTTTTTTACCAAGCTTTCGGCGTCAAATTTTGTCTGATAACACTGTGTGAAGCACCTTGGGACGTTTTACTACATTAAAGACGCTATATAAATGCAAGTTGTTGTTGTTGTTGATACCCTTACTGATACAAAAATTATCGATGGCGGTCTTGAAAATTTCAATTGACCCAGCATCCACGGCCTTTTGTGGGACGTCTTTCCTGAGGTTTTATGTCCAAAACTGAACGCAGTACTCCAGATAGGGTCTGACCAAGGCTCTGGGCAACTGAAGCATCACTTCCTCACTTTTGAATTCCTATCCTCTTCAAATAAAGGTCAACATACCATTAACCTTATTGATGACTTTCTGTATTTGTGCACTAGCATTTAGTGATTTGTATACATGGACACCTAAAATCCCATTGCTCCTCCGCAGCTCTTAGTATCTCGCCATTGAGAAAATATTCCAATTTGTCTTTCTTAGATCCAAAGTGGATGACCACACATTTCCCCACATTGAATTCCATCTGCCATAGTTTTGCCTACTCACTTCGTCAGTGTCTATTCCTAACTTACTGCTTCCATCCACACAACCTACTGTGCCTCCGAACATAGCGAGGATCAATGGAGGTTGTCATTAATATGAGGAGCCTGAGATTGTCTTTACCACCCATGATAATCTTGGAGTAGTGGGAAGATTTGGACAAGGAGAGGGAAGCACAGTATTGCTTTAGATGATGGAATCAGGTGATGGGAGAGGTCAGCAGAGCAGTAGTGGTGAGTGCATTGGGGCTTGAGGCAGTATGGTTGACAATTGATGACAGAAAGCAAGAAAATAGGTGATGAAGTAAGAGGAGGAGAGGAGACCAGAGCAGGAGTGGAGGTGGACGATAAGAAAGAGAGGGGAGAGCTCAGGTCTGGGGGCAGCAACCAAAATATGAATGCCAGTAAATGCAGAGAAGTGGCTGTGGGTTACATGTACAGACTGGGTGACCTATGGCGAATGCTGAACGAGGTCTAAAGCCTGTGGTTAGTCAAAGGAGTCAGGGGGCGAGGTGACGGTCGAGGATGGGGCCAGATAGTAGATCAGATGACCTGTGAACAATGCCAAGAGAGATCTACTAGTATATTTAAGAATGACTCTGTTACCTCTATCAGAAGTTCATGGGTACCAGTCACACCTATGACTTGAGCCCATAATCCAGATTGATACTTCAGTGCAGTATTGAGAGAATATCATATTGTCAGAGGTGTTGTCTTTCAGATCTGTTAAACCAAGCACGTTTGTAACATCTTGAATATATGAAATGTGCTAGCTAAATACAAGTTCTTTGTTAAATTTTTACCTTTCTATTATGAATTTTTATCATATGTTTAATGAATCCAGTGGTTAAAAAGTGCATAATATGAAAAAATACAGGAGCTTTCTAAACTAGAGCTCCGTTCTCAGTGACTGTAGTGTGTGCTGGAGAGAGAAAGGAGACTGGTTGGGCAGGAAATTATCATGGACATTGCCAAATTTTCCTGACACACTGGGGAAAAAATCCAGATTTGGTGAATGATATTATTACATCCTATGATGTTACTGGCATCCCATCCACCACCTTAAACATTCACTCCCTCCACCACCGGCATGCCATGGCTGCAGTGTGTACCATCTACAAGATGCACTGCAGCAACTCGCCAAGGCTTCTTCGGCAGCACCTCCCAAACCCGCGACCTCTACCACCTGGAAGGACAAGGGCAGCAGGCACATGGGAACACCACCACCACCAAGTTTCCCTCCAAGTCACACACCATCCTGACTTGGCAATATATCGCCAATCCTTGATCGTGGCTGGGTCAAAATCCTGGAAGTCCCTCCCTAACAGCACTGTGTGAGTACCTTCACCACACGGACTGCAGTGGTTCAAGAAGGCAGCTCACCACCACCTTCTCAAGGGCAACTAGGGATGGGCAAAAAATGCTGGCCTTGCCAGCGACGCCCACATCCCATGAATTAATTTAAAAAAAACATGTAATGAATCTTTGCAGACTTGTGTTTGCCCTGTGTGTTTTGTATTCTCTAATATTGGAGGGTTGTCTCTGAGCTTCATTTTTCCACTCAGTGCCCACCTGCACATGCGGCGGCTGCGCACTCAGCGGCTTCCGGTGCCGGGGCGGCCAGTCGCTGGGAGACGGGGCCGGGCAGAAGGCGAGGGAGCGGCGCAACCATGGAGCCGAGGCCGAGCAGCAGTAGCTGCTGCCGTCGAGCGGCCGGGGTGTGTGTCAGAGCCACCTGGGAGTGCGGCCCGGGGGCGGGCCGGCTGCGGGAGGCGCTGCGGGTGATGGCGGCGGACTCGGAAGCAGACGGCCCGGAGAGCTGCGTCCGGTAAGGCGGAGACTGCCGGGGGTGGGGTGAGGCCGGGGACTGCGGCCTGGCTGCCGTGCGCAGCTTCCCCGGCAGCGAGTGAGCAAAGCGACCCGCCGGCTGGCAGCGCGGCCTCGCGGCGGTGCTTGCGCCGGGTTTTCCGGGCCTGGCGTTGACAGCGCTGCTGCTTTTGAGCGGCGTGTTTCGGGCCATCGCTGTTAACCCGCCTCGGTTCTTCCATTAGATTTTCAGCAGCTGCAGAATGAGATTTATGCATTGCTGCCAACAACTTTTTTTTTTCTTTTAAGATGGTGATTGGAAATCTGGGTGTGACTTTTACCGACTCGTGATGTTTCTGGCTGCAATGATGGGATTAGTTGGCAACCAGTGCTGTCAGCTCAGTGATTTCACTAACACAGCCAAGTGTCTGCTGCATGTGTTAAAATGAGTTGAAAGAACCATTCTCTAATACGTTGGCCACTAGTCACATGTGGTCAATTGGGAATCTAGATGTGGCTAATTGCAATTCTGATTAATAACTAAAAAATGAAAAATAAACATTGCTGGGCAGGTGGTCGCCATACTCATTCGCACTGCCTATGCACGTGTACCTTAACCTTTTTGTCTGGTGAAATGGTAAGATGAAAAGCACTGCTTTTGATTATTGATCAGGGTCCTTGTGATTTGATGTGCTGCCGAGTCTGCTGCAAATACTGTAGTATTTGAGTGTTCGTCATGAAGTAAACTCTGCACTTTAATCACTGGTTATGCAGCTTAAATGTGGTGTTACATTGGGACCCCTGTAAGTGAAGAATGCCTCAATAAACTTTTTCTGAAACCCTGGGACATATTTACTCAAGAATTACTGGATGTTCTATTGAATATTACCAGTAACTGTTGGGAACATATTATAATAGTGCAATATTTGTTGTAAGCATTAAGGAAATCTCGATTAATATTAGAAAAATGTAAAGTCTGTGGTTTACTAGAAATGTAAGTAATATTTGTGACCAGCCAAGGATAAAAGAAAATTGTGATACATTACGATTTTGAAAAATGTCTTGCTTTAAATTAGAGATGGCTTACTGTTTCCTTTGTTATGGTTCAGTGCAGAACTAGTCACTTTGGAACGGCCTCAAACCACTTCTGCGGAAACTCCGTGTGTGCTGTATCTACAGTGTTCTTCTCCGCAGCCTGCTGACATAGTCTTTGTAGAAGTAGTGAGTGAAGCGAGAACTATGGAGGTTTACACAGAAGACGAGTACTGTGGAACAAGCCAAGGCCAAAGAGTAGATGATCTACAAATAAATGGGTAATGTATTGTTTTGGCTTACAATGATTGTTAGCCTTGAATCAGCAGTAAGGAAACAGTTAATTATACTGTATTGAGCAACTTATGAGTTTTGTCAATGGTGCCAATACCAATTTTGATATTCGTACTCAGTTGGGTTCTTTTCTCAAAAGAACCAATTTATTGCATGGTTTAAATCCTGTATCGTTTAAAATAATAATGCAAATTACAAATGGAATAGAAGGAGTTGTTGATTTTGTATTTGCAATTCTGTGAAAATGAATAATGGTTATTTTCATTATAAAAATTTATAAAATTCACCTTGTGGGTTATTGACCTTAACCTATTGCTCACCACTAACATATTTGGTAAAATACATTTGCTTTGAAGGCATGTGCAGCAAGGTGTTGTGCTTCATAAAACAACTATTTGCACTATACAATGCAAATAACACAGGGCGTCTACATTGTACAGTGCATATAATTACTTTGTTACTCTAAGTTCTAAATTAAGGGAGTATTGGAGTGATATACCTTTAGAAGCATTTGGGCTAACAAGCCATGCTTTTGCTATGCCTCCAAAAAAGTGATCACAGCACTGTTGCGTCAAAGCTTATTTAATGGTCACAGTGTCCCATATATAAAATCCCAAATCCTATTTGTCCTTTTTATGGCTTTAACAACAAAACTTGCATTTATAGAAGTACAGGTAGACTACCCTTTATCCGAACTTCGAAAACCGAAAACCTCTAAAAACCGAAGGTTTTTTCGTTCAGCGTAAGTCGTGCGCACGACCCCCCGCCGGCCCTGACCCCCGCCGACACCCCCCCGCCGACCCCCGCCGGCGCCGACCCCCCCGCGGACCCCCGCCGACTTACGCTGAGCGTCAGCGTAAATCGTGCGCACGACCCCCCCGCCGACCCCCGCGGACCCCCGCCGACTGTCAGCGTAAGTCGTGCGCACGACCCCCCCGCGGACCTCCGCCGACCCCGACCGTAAGTCGGCGGGGGTCCGCGGGGGGGGGGGTCGGCTTCGGCGGGGGTCAGCGGGGGGCCGTGCGCATGGCTTACGCTGCGCGTCAGCGCAAGTCGTGCGCACGACCCCCCGCTGACCCACCTTCCGAAATCCGAAATTCTCCGAAAACCGAAACACGGCTGGTCCCGAGGTTTTCGGATAAAGGATAGTCTACCTGTACCTGCAACGTAGAAAAACAGTCCAAAGTGCTTCAGAGTTCATAAGCAATAGTGGTGACCAAATGCTTGGTCAAAGAGGTGGGTTTTAAAGCGGGTAATTTCTCCAGGATTTCCATGGCTCTTCTGCTGAAATTACTGTAGACAAGTGGGTGGTGGTCTTTACCTGCAATTACAGGCTTAGTTCCCAAACAGCAGCTATTGCTATAGAATTCACTCTCCAGGTAGACGGACCTGTTTCAGATTCACCACCTTACAGGGATCACTTTGGCAGCAACTGCTGCACTGGAGCCACTGACCTTTTGAATGCATTGAGGTATAATTATGTGGTTTCTAACTACCAGCATTTCTGTTTTTAAATTGTCTTTCAGTGACCATGAACAGATCCTCTTGTTTAAGAAGTATTTTAAGTTGGATTTTCCTTGTTCATCTTGTGAACTAAAGGTAAAGTGTTGAGATTTTTTTTTTTTCTTTTTTACTGGTCATGTTTTACTCTGGGAATCCTCTGATTAATATCCTGTTCTTAGCTGCTATCTTTAGGTGGAAAGGAGAAAGTACGAATTGGTAAAATATTACTGGGCATAAAATATGCTTCAGTAAGGATCGCAAGAGGCTTTTCTCCATTGGGAAAGAACATTAACTTGGAACGAGTACAAACAATGATGGATTCAATGGGAGCGAAGCTGTCACCTGGAGCTCAGCAACTTTTTAACATGGTCCAGTTCCAACAGAAGGTGACTTATGTATTGGTCACGGTAAAAGAGTTGAATAAGATTTTTATTTCATGAGGCAACAGTAATTTTAAGATCATAGATTTGGTTATTACAATACTTATGTTTCTGCATTAAAATATTTTTAAAAATCTCTAACTCATTCTTTGCTCTCAATGCATATGTTCCTATTATAAAGTGGAACAATTTGTTCATCTGAAGGGATTGTCTATAATGAAAATACAGGGGTAAGACAGGCCGTAGTGATGCATCGAGAATGCTCAATTGGAATAAAGTGCATGCTTCAGAGCACACGATTGTGTGGTCACTATTTTTCAAGTCAATTATTCACTATCTTAGTGTATTTTGTACTTTTTATTGTAATACATTGTGGAAAAGTTGAGCGAAAGCACATACAGCTTTGTGCCTACTCTGCATATAGATGTTAGGGAATGGTAGTGACAATTTAGAGATATGATGCAGAGGGGAAGTAGGCCATGGGAACTAATTTGGGAAGATATTCTTTAAACAGCATAATGTGTTTGGCACATTGACTACAGGAAATTTTTGGAATTATTTTTTTACTACATTTTTCTGTTTTATTATGCTACCAGGACTTTAATAGTTTTTCATAAACTTCCAGTGAAGTGTAACGCTTAAAGCAGGGAGAGCACAAAACTATTTAAATATAGATATGATCAAGAAAAATAATGAGCATTTCACAGGTGATTAGTTCCCCGTGGCAGATTTACACTTTAATCCTTCCCCATGTAACTCTACTGTCAAGCAGCTGCATTGCGAGCTTGGTGGCATTGTATTTTAATAAAAGATTAATTCAGTAATCAATAATAGGGATGGCACTGTAGGCTGCCCACAACTGTAACCCAGTAATGAAGGCAGTATCTTGAGAAGATGTGAGGTAGAGAAGTGGAGGAAAAGGAGAATCTTGTCCTTTGATTGGTAAAGGCAGCGCCTAACTGAAGCATACAAGCTTAAAGGTTCTAGGTCTTTGCTGAGCTAGATGATCTCGACTGGGATGGTTACAGTTAGTCTCAGTGCCTCTGCACCAGGGGAACGTGAAGCTCTTCTGATGGTTTTTGCAGATAATCGGTAACAATAATGGAAGTTGTTATAACCTCGTATATCGATTGTTCTCCATGCAGAATCAGGCAGCAATAGGAGGATTGTTCCAGGGCATCTTTGGCGCAAGAGATTTGACAGAAGTTGGAAAAGTAGCTTGTTCACCTCCGATGATTACTGCGCAGTCTGAAGAAGGAGTGACCTCTTCCCATGTATTTAGTGAAACTAACCCAATGTCCATTTCAAAACTGGAAGAAACAAAGGATCCAGAAGAAATTACCTTTAATGCTGAACCTACACAAACAAGAGATGGCTCAGTCTTGTCTCCTGGAACTAATAATAATAATAAGAAAACAACATATGATTCTGAAGACAGCACAAAAGATGTAGATCAACAAAAGTTTGCAGGAGGAGATTTGAAAGAGCTTGTGTCAACATTTCTGTGCAAACAAAGCAATGGGGAGCAAAATGCCTTTAGTTCTGAAATGCTTCCTTTTCTTCAGAACCTTTGTGGCCAGGTGAATGAACTTCGTATGGAAGAGAAAGCTAAAGTTACTAAAATCACTGCAACAGCAGAGGACAGAAACTGTGACAGGTATGGATTTTGGCATTTTGCAGATGTCTGTTTTACAGTAATGGAGCTGTGCACTTTACTTTATATATCAAAAAAAATGCTGACAAAAGTTCTGTTGAAAATTGTGTTCAGTTTTGCTTTTAATTCTCTCCTCCCACCTCTGTTAGAAACTAGGGAATTTATAGCAATCTTGAACCAGCCTGTGCATGATCACTGCCAGTCACTGCATAGCATCTGTGGAAGGTAGATTGGTGGTTTATGCCTTCAACTACCGCAGCTTTTCATGATGACTTATTAGGGCAAAGCACCTAACAAATGGAGTAAAGAATTATGTAATGTCAATTATGTAGTTAATTTCATGGCAAAAATAGCAAAGTAATTTTTTAAAAACTTCACAAAGTATATGAGAGAACACATGAGAGGAAAAGGCTTCACATTACTTTACACGAGAGGAGGTGTTTGACGTTAAAGCCATGGTTCCACAACTCTTAGCCTGCATTACAAATAGTGACAAGTCACTAAAAGTACCCTTAAAATGCGTATTTTAATGTTAGAAATGCCTGAAAGAAGTGTACTTCCCTCACCTCGACATAGGCCCCATGTCTTTCTGGGGTGTGGGGCTTGCATTCTGCTTCGGTCCGAGTTGGAAATTTCATTTGGGCACTTGGAATTCCAGCTACTGTTGACAAATTTTTGTGTGCAACAAGAAAATGCATTATGGGAGTTGTAGTTTTCACCTTGCTTCCACGGACAATACCCAGAATACACTACAGCAACCATGTCACTTGACCATAAAAGCAGAATATTTACAAATAATGGGGAGGCACAAGTAGCGAGAACCAAACATCAAAAATAGATTTTTTCCCCAGTGTTTTAAATGGTTTAAGCTATTGAATAATTCTGAGCAATAGTACTGTATACAGTTCTGGGCACAGCACCTTGGAAAGGATATATTGGCCTTGGAAGGAGTGCAGCGCAGATTCACCAGAAGGTTACCAGGGCTCCAAGTGTTAGATTGAGGAGAGATTACATAAATTAGTCTTGTATTCCCTGGAATATAGAAGGTTAAGGGGTGATATGATTGAGGTTTTTAGAATTTTGAAAGGAATTTATAGGGTAGATAGAGAGAAACTTTTTCTGCTGATGGGGGAGTCTAGGACAAGGGGACATAACCTTAGAATCAGAACCAGGCCATTCAAGAGAGAAGTTAGGAAACATTTTTTCATGTCAAGGGTGGTAGCAGTGTGGAAAACTCTCCCACAGTAGATTCTACCTGAATTAACCATTTTAAATCTGAGATCAATAGATTTTTGCTAGCCAAGGGTATTAAGGGATTTGGAGCCAAGACGGGTGGATGGAGCCAGGATACAGATCAGGCATGATCTTATTGAATGGCGGAACAAGTTCGAGGGGCTGAATGGTCTACTCCTGTTCCTATGTTTTGTTTGGAATTGGACCTTTTTTTGAATTGACGAAGGGAACTGATATCTACACTAATGCTAGAGGGGAATATTTGTGAGGCACTTTGATGGTGATCTCAGACACTGTGATTGCATTAAGTCATTCAACCAGAACTGGACCATGGCCAATGATAGTGGTGATTACTTCTCCAGTGCACTACTGCACCAGCAACACTTTCAACAAGAACTACAATCCATCTTGGGAAGTTAAGTGGAGAAAAAATATTAATAATTGAGCAAAAAAAAAGCTTTGGGGCAGAGAGGCGGGAAGAATAAATCATTTTACTTCATGTTAGTGATGTGATGAATTGCTTCAGTACATTTACTGTATTGTAGCAATGGGTAAGCTGCTGTTGCATTTAAGGCTTCCGCAGTATCGCAGTAAGTATCAGAAACTACATTCCAGGTCCTGAACTGCCCACGAGCAATGCTTTGGGAGAGTTACTAATTTATGTATTAAACCTTTTCGTCTTTGATGTTTGTTTTTTTTATAGTAGATAAACCAGTTGTGCATCTGCTGTTCACAAGTACGGCAGTTTGCATCACTTTGGTCACTTTCCATGAACTACTGTCCCACAGCTTACTACTTCTAAGTTTTTTTTTATTTTTGAGGAACCATGGCCAGTTCTGGAATTAAATCTTTTGGGTATAGTTTTTTTTTTTAAAGGTACATTTTGAGAACCTGCCTGCTTGATTTCATGTTGCTGCATTTCTTCACAGGCATAGCCAACAGGCTTTCTCTGAGTTGGAAAAGTATATCACTGAACACATGGATTCTATAGAAAAGAGACTGAAGGATCATATTGATTGTCGAATAAACACATTGCAAGCTGACCTTGATGAGAAGTTTGTTTCACTCACCAACCTACTTGAAAATATTACTTTGAATAGAACTGTAACAAAAAGCTATGAATGTGGCACCATTTTAACAAATGGGGAGCTTTAACTAATTTTTCTTCACACCCCTCAAAAGACTACTGTGAAACTGGTTTAGTTTTGAGAAACCCTGAATGTAGCATTAGTGCAAGGGTGTCCAAACTATGGACCTGGGCCATATAGATTGACCGTTTCAGCCTATTAAGTTTGTTGTTGGTGTGGGTGTTTTTCCATGAGCCACATATACAGCCAGTGATCCATGGCCATGTAACCCAGGTAACTCCGTCCTATTTGTGCTTATATTTGTTACTTGTTTTGTCTTTGAAGTTTGTGGGCCTGGAGGTTTGGGAAGGGCTAATCCTAGCTCTGTAGCCTCATTAATGGATAAATCCTTAATCAGGACACCAAGACCTGTCAAAAATTGGCAGCTTGAGATAAATGCAAGTTAATAGTAACTTAAAACCACACATGTGGCCCATGAGTGTCTGTGGAATGCACTTAACGGCCCACAGAAAAGCCTGGACACCCCCGGTCTAGTGTAAACTGCCAAATGCATCACCAGTAAATAAAATTGAAAACGCAGCATTGCAGTTATAATTTGATCACTTTCTGTTCTCTTTGACGACTGGCATTTCTCGGGCTTAAAATGTCCTCTATTTAAATTTTTTTTTTAACAAATACAAAAATACTAAATCAGAATGTTTGAGAAATACTGTAACTTTGAGGCAATGAATTGAATGTGTGTTACTGGTGTTAGATATCTTTGATATTCTATTAACTGTTACTATGCCCTTGAAGAGTTAATATTAAGAATGTAAAGGGGTCGGACATTGATTTTTGTTCCCTCCACCTCTGCTTGTTTGGGCACTTGCAGTGGATATTTAAAACTCCAAGGGCAGTATAATTTAGCATACCTCTTCAAAAATATAAATCTTAAAAGTTATGTTCCATATAACTACTTTCAAACATTCACTTCTACTGTTTTTGGAAGACCTATCAATGACTCGTTAATCACCAATGTAAAAGTTAGTGTGATTAAATACGTATTTGAACTTCAGGAAATTAATTTGTATCCTGCTTGCATTCATAATAAGGTAGCAGCAGTCTAATGTTACAGTTGAATGTGGTATTACAATCTTGCCTCTGTGGACTTGCCTCAAGGCAGTGTTGCAACATGGTGTTGCAAGCAAGAAAGGTGGCTGTCTTCAAATAGTACGTGGGTTTCTTTGGATAGGCTGCCTTAAAAAAAGAAGAATCTTGCCCCTTTCAACCCCTTTCCCCAATAATTTAATTTCTGTACCTGGCTGATTCGCCATTGAGGAGGTGCAATACTTTGCTAGTGCACGAGTGGGGAATTATAATGGTTATATTTGCATTATTGTGTAAATTATGCTGTCAGCTGAGCAAATACAAGTTAATGGGAGCTCAGTCAGATGAAATGTAGAGTTAACTACAGAAAAGGTAATATAAATGAGTGTAAATGGCTACAAGCTCAACCAAATATAAAATAGCTTCCTTCAAAATTTGTTCAATTTATTAACCTTCTAAATCTAAGATAAAGCACACATTTCATTCAAATTCTTTTATGATTAACTATTTGGGTGGGTGGGGGTGATTTGTATCTGTATTTGGGACAGTTTCTTGCAAGTCATGAGAACAATGAATTTGGCGACCATGTCAAATTGGAAATCCTATAAACCACGATATTATCGCGCTTGTACAGGCCGACAAGAGAGATTCTATTTTAAAAGTATGTAATTAGCTTTTTGTAGAATGAGCTTTTCTTTAAGTTATCGCTTATGACTGCTTTATGTTGACGTTGAATAATAATTTCTGTTTTATTTTGATTATGCTTTAATACTGAATGTGCTTTAATACTGTGTGCGGTAATAGCACAAAGGAAAAAATGTGCCTCGTTAGATTATATCTGTTTAAGGATAAACGTCATACTTAGAATGTAAATACAGTATCCTAAAGAACCAGAAATTTATCTGAAACTAACAGATTTGATTGCTTTGTGGCAGAAATATTCTTTAAACTTAAATATATAATTGCAGTACAGGAGTGTGATTTGTCTTCCTCTTCTCCCCTTCCCTCCCAATATAATTTGCTGAAAATATTTATTGAAACAGTAAAATTGCAAGCTAGCAGGTATATTATTTTCTAATGGTTGGCCAGTAGATTATGGCAGATATTAACCAATAGGTTGATACTGACCTCGGCATTGTAGGGCTTGTGCTGGATGTAGGATTTTGAATTTGCAGTATCTCCAATGATAAAACACATTGCTGATAATTTCAGTACTTAAAACATTCAGTTGGGTCGCCATTTATTATACATGTACCTGCAATATCCTGTGACATTCACAGTAAGTTTGACAAGAAACTATTTGTAATGACGGGAATGTTACACTATGTAATCGAGAATGTATTATTCTGCTAAGTTGCAGCAATACTTAATCCAGTCTGTCCCTGAAAGACCACAAATTCTAATTCTTTTAAATAAAGTGCTTTAAAATATGTAAATATATGTATCTCCTTTAGCATTGCTTATGGTGAGTGAAACTTATAAGGAGAGAAGCTTTTTACCATGTAATGCAGAATGTATTCTATGTCTCTTTAAAGGCACAAAGTCTAACTGTTAAGTAAACACTGGCTGAGTCTATCAAGAGGTCAGTTAAGAGGCTCCAGATGTTCAGGCTTTGGTAGAAACTCAGCAAGTCAGGCACAGCAGCTGTAGAGAAAAGTGACAAGTTAACGTTTCGGGCATAACCGTTCATCAGAACTAAAAGATATTACAGATGAACAGAGCGAGGGAAAAGGGAGAAACACACAAACAAGAAAAGAATGAGCTGTAAAGTGATCAGATGGAGAACAGGATGCGGTTAATTGACCAGTGATAGTGTAATACAAAGGGAGGCATGATGAGAGAAATAAGACATATGCAAGAGCCAGAGTATGTGTGAATAGTTAAAGCAGGTTAGTGAAGTTGGAGAGGTGGAGCATGAAAACCTGGCAGGCTCCAGTGGTCCAGGAGTTGTGGGGGCGGGGGGTGAGGAGAAGAATAGACAAGTCAGCACTAGGGGTGCAGACCACCCTGCCAGTGGTGTACCGATGGGGGATCCCCATCCCAAGAAGGTTGTTGCTTTTTTATGGGTAATCAGTATGTAGGCAAACCTGACCGGGTTTTTTGAGGAGGTGACAAATTTGATGGATTGGGGAAAATGCAGTGGATGTGGTGTAAATGGACTTTCAGAAAGCCTTTTACAAGGTAGCATACAGGAGATTATTGGAGATTAAGGGGCATGGAATTAGGGAGAGGGTAGAAAATTGGATTCAAAACTGGTTAGTAGGGATGAAACAGAGTAGGAGATAAGGTCAATGGGTACTCGTGTCTCACAGGGTTCTGTTCTGAGATCGCTTCTACCAGAACCCTGGGCCACTGGCGCCTGCTCCACTTACCAAGCGGTTCTAGCATTTTCAGATTTCTAGCACCTGCAGAGTTTTGTTTTTTGGTTTTTGTTCAGGCTCTGGTAGTTCCTGGAGATTTCTTTTGTTACTCTTTTATTTGAAGGACACAAAGTGTATGCTAGACCTACTGCTTTATAATAAGTATGCTTTATTGTGTGTGCATTTGTTAGAGATAATTTATCGAACAAATTCATCATGAATTTTAATAGATGTATAACTTGAGAAGAGGGAAGTTGGGTTTAATATGGGGGGGATAGGGCGGGAAAATGGAGTCGAGGTAGAAGATCAGCCATGATCTTATTGAATGTCTGAGCAAACTCGAGGAGTTGTATAGCCTACTCCTGCTCCTATATATGTTCTAATCCTCCTTGTGTACCAGAATCTGTACATTTGTACACTTATTTTTTTGTAATCGTCAAATGGTCAATACTGACTGGAGGTTTTAGTTAACATTTAGACTATTGTAGCATCTTAATGAAATAGATGGGTGAGAGAAATGGACATATAGCTTTAAAAAGCTTTTATTAAATTATGATATTACATACAACGCAATTGTAAATTTATACATTGAAATTCTTAGACAATTGAAAATATTTAAGTTGGACTACACACTAATGTCCCTTGGAAGGAGGTTTAGGTTGAGCACGTTGGTGAGTAGGAGGCTCATTGGGCACTGGTGTGAGAAGCCACATCCTATACTGTAAAAATCAAAATATATTGCATTTACTCATTCAAACACTTGGGTGAAATTACTGAATAGTTTACTGGTAAATTAGCTGCATTTGGTTTAGCTTGACCACAGCAATAAAATTGATAATTTCAGAACAAAGTGCAGCATTATTTTTTTCCCAAGCTTGTTCTGTAATTGCTATGTGCTTTCATATTTTAACTTGTATCTTTCTGGATGATGTGTGATGAGAAGGTTGCCTCATAATTGCTGGTATGGATACCTCCTCAGCTGGTTCCTGAGTTTTATTACCATTGCAGCCAACATGGAAGAGCCAGAACCAACAAAGGCAAGTCAAATGGCAAAATTATTTAATCCATTTTCTTGTCAGCTTTGCTGCCTTTATTTAGGAGCTCTGAAAGATATTTAAAAAGAACTGTTACCCTATAGTTGCTGTGCAGCAAAATAAAATGCTAAATTATTATTCTGCAAACTTTTGTTCTTTCAAACTATTGCACTTTTGGAGTACATATATACAGAAAATGGTAGCTGTACCTGCATCTACAGAGTACTTTAGATCTTTTCTCAGCTGAATGGATCCCATCACAACATCACTGCTTCCTTCTGAAGGGCTTGTATCTTCTTGGGAGATGCATCCCCAGTAACACCGAGCAGAAGAATCAAAAGCCCTACAGACCACAATTTTATAACGGAAGGAAAAACGTTCAGGGGTTCAAATGGCTCAAATTTAAATCGAGCAGTATTATTGGAATATGATGGATATGTAATGTATGTTTGTTCCTTCACACACCTGCAAACAAACATTTCAATAAGACATCCAGAAACCATAACCTCACACAAAACATAAAAATACAAGATTGTCCAATGTTTACAGCATTAATAAATCTAGTAATTGTTTAGAAATGTGTTCAGCAATTTGGAGTTTTTCTACTTGTAGCCTATCAGGCTGACCTTTGTATTGCTTTAATACAGAGGAACTTCAGTTACTGGTACACTTCAAAAGCCTTGTGGGTGATGTTCATGGCAGTACAAACTGCATGTTTTATTGGAAGGACCAGGCCTGATGGGCTGTATTTATTAATTCTGTGCTTTTTGTTCTTGCACAAAAGTACTATTTTATATAATCCTTTATTAGTACATTTAATTTTTTTTTGCAAAATTGTCATTTTATTTGTCAGTCTTGCCTCTGAGGCAGAAGGTCGTGACTTCAAGCCTGATTCCAGAATTATATAGAAATGACAATACAAAAACAAATAATTTGGCCCAATCAGTCCACATTGGTATTTATCTTCCAAAGGAGCAATAGTCCTAATCCCACGTGGCTGCCTTTTTCCAATAACCCTTTATTGCTCTTTCCTTCAATAAGGTCTCTTCAATCACTAACTCTGGTAGTGCATTTCACAGCCTACTGGGAACAATCTGTTTCTATCCTGTCCCATCCCTTCATAATTTTAAGCACCTCTATTAAATCATGCCATAATCTCTGTTCCAACAAAATCAGTCCGTTTTTCAAGTCTTCATATTTGCTCTTACCAGGCAGCATCCTAGTAACTGCTGCACTCTCAACTGCCTCAACATCCTTCCTATAATGTGGAGCCGAAAACAGCAGCATTCTTACTAAGGTTTACTAAGAGACGCAGACTCGAACGGATATGGCAGACAACTGGTTTAGCCATTCACTGCCAGATTTGGCTGGACCGCATAAAGTGCTATCGGGCCCTGTTCTCATCTGCCAAAATTGCTCACTATTCCAGAATGATTCTGGAATAAAGATAAACCCCGGCTCCTATTCTCTACTGCTAACCATCTTCTTAAACCCCTCTCCCGTCTCCTCCACCCTCACCTCCGATAACAAGTATGAGGAGCTCATGGACTTCTTTGTCTCTAAGATTGAGACCATCCGTTCAGCTGCCTCTGCCACTTCCCTTCCTTTCCCTAGCCCACTGGGCCAAACTTCTTCTAAGGTTCTCCCCTGCCCTAGCCCTGAACTCTCATTTTTCTCCAGTTTCTCTCCGATCTCCCCTCATGACCTCTCTGCGCTCATCTTGTCTATGAGACCCACCTCCTGCTCCCTCCACCCTATTCCCACCAAACTGCTGGCCACCTAACTTGCTTTTTTGGCTCCCATGTTAGCTGATACTGTTAATGGTTCTCCTCAAGTACTGTGCCCCTCTCCCTCAAATCTGCCGTCATCACCCCTCTCAAAAAACCAAACCTTGATCCCTCCATCTTTGCAAACTACTGCCCCATTTCCAACCTCATTTTCCTCTTCAAAGTCCTTGAGCGTGTTGTTGCCTCCCAAATCTGTGCCCATCTTTCCCGCAATTCCATGTTTGAATCCCTCCAATCAGGTTTCTGCCCTTGTCACAGTACCGAAAGGGTTCTGATCAAAGTCACAAATGACATCCTTTGTGACTGTGACAAAGGTAAACTATCCCTCCTCGCCCTTGACTTGTTTGCAGCCTTTGACACGGTTGACCATTCCATCCTTCTCCAACGCCTCTCCACTGTCGCCCTGTGGGACTGTACTCGCCTGGTTCCATTCTTATCTATCTAATCGTAACCAGAGAATCACCTGCAATTGCTTCTCTTCCCGCTCCTGCATCGTTACCTCTGGTGTCCCCCAAGGATATATCCTTGGCCCCCTCCTATCTCTTATCTACAAGTTGCCCCTTGGCGACATCATAAGAACATAAGAAATAGAAGCAGGAGTAGGCCAATCGGCCCCTCGAACCTGCTCCACCATTCAATAAGATCATGGCTGATCTGATCCTAACCTCAAATCTTCTATCACTCTGCATCCACCCGAACCCATGTGATCTCCCGGGAGAGGCAAAAAACCAGATAAAGACCCAATGGCCAATTTGGGAGAAAAAAATCTGGGAAATTCCTCTCTGACCCATCTAGGCAATCGAAATTCTTCCAGGAGATCACTCTGTCCCTATATTTTCTACAGTACTTACCTTCTGTAAAGGCAATCTCCACCCCAGCCAGGAACAGGAATAAAACCATCTCCTGAAATCTAACAGAATTAGAACACAGTAGGGGCAGAACCAGGCTACACGGCCCCTGGGCCCACTCCACTACCCACAGGGCCATGACCATTCCGAACCTAGACTCATGTCCAATTTCCTGCCCGCTCCCCGTAACCCTTAATTCCCTTTACTTCTAGGAAACTATCTATTTCTGTTTTAAATTTATTTAATGATGTAGCTTCCACAGCTTTCTGGGGCAGCAAATTCCACAAACCTACCACCCTCTGAATGAAGAAGTTTCTCCTCATCTCAGTTTTGAAAGAGCAGCCCCTTATTTTAAGATTATGCCCCCTAGTTCTAGTTTCACCCATCATTGGGAACATCCTCACCGCATCCACCCGATCAAGCCCCTTCACAATCTTATATGTTTCAATAAGATCGCCTCTCATTCTTCTGAACTCCAATGAGTAGAGTCCCAATCTACTCAACCTCTCCTCATATGACCACCCCCTCATCCCCAGGATTAACCGAGTGAACCTTCTTTGTACTGACTCGAGAGCAAGTATGTCTTTTCTTAAGTATGGACACCAAAACTGTATGCAGTATTCCAGGTGCGGTCTCACCAATACCTTGTACAACTGCAGCAATACCTCCCTGTTTTTATATTCCATCCCCCTAGCAATAAAAGCCAACATTCCATTGGCCTTCTTAATCACTTGCTGCACCTGCATACTAACTTTTTGAGTTTCGTGCACCAGGACCCCCAGATCCCTTTGTACTACAGTACTTTCCAGTTTCTTGCCATTAAGATAATAACTTGCTCTATGATTTTTCCTGCCAAAGTGCATAACCTCACACTTTCCAGTATTGTATTCCATCTGCCAAATCTCTGCCCACTTACTTAGCCTGTCTATGTCCCTTTGCAGGTTTTTTATGTCCTCCTCACTCACTACTTTCCTTCCCATCTTTGTATCATCTGCAAACTTTGATATGTTACACTCGGTCCCCTCCTCCAAATCGTTAATATAGATTGTAAAGAGTTGGGGACCCAGCACTGACCCCTGCGGAACACCACTAGTTACTGGTTGCCAATCTGAGAACAAACCATTTATCCCAACTCTCTGCTTTCTGTTAGAGAGCCACTCCTCCACCCACGCCAAAATATTACCCCCAATCCCGTGATTTTTTATCTTGAGCAATAATCTTTTGTGTGGCACCTTGTCAAATGCCTTTTGGAAGTCTAAATACACTACGTCCACTGGTTCCCCTTTATCCACCCTGTATGTTACTTCCTCAAAAAACTCCAGCAAATTTGTCAAACATGACTTCCCCTTCATGAAACCATGCTGAGTTTGTCCTATTAAATTATGTTTATCCAAATGTCCCGTTACTGTCTCCTTAATAATGGACTCTAACATTTTACCAACCACAGATGTTAGGCTAACAGGTCTATAGTTTCCAGCCTTCTGCCTACTACCTTTTTTAAATAAGGGTGTTACATTAGCAGTTTTCCAATCTGCCGGGACCTTTGCTGAGTCCAGTGAGTTTTGGAAAATTATTACCAATGCATCCACAATCCCTACCGCTACTTCCCTCAAGACCCTAGGATGCAAGCCATCAGGTCCAGGGGATTTATCCGCCTTGAGCCCCATTATTTTACCAAGTACCACTTCCTTAGTGATTTTAATCGTATTTAGTTCCTCCCCCCCCAGAGCCCCCTGTTTGTCCAGTGTTGGGATATTCTTAGTGTCCTCTACTGTAAAGACTGATACAAAATAATTGTTCAGTGTTTTTGCCATCTCCATGTTTCCCACCATTAATTTCCCGGTCTCATCCTCTAAAGGACCAACGTTTACTTTAGCCATCCTTTTTCTTTTTATATAACTATAGAAACTTTTACTGTCTGTTTTTATATTTTTTGCTAATTTACTTTCATAATCTATCTTCCCTTTCTTAATCAATCTTTTAGTTATTTTTTGCTGTCTTTTAAAGACTTCCCAATCTTCCATCCTCCCACTAGATTTGGCTACCTTATATGCCCTTGTTTTTAGTCGGATACTATCCTTAATTACTTTACTTAGCCACGGATGGCTATCTTCTTTTACACCCTTTTTTCCTCAGTGGAATATATATTTTTTGGAAGTTGTAAAATAACTCCTTAAATGTACACCACTGATCATGTACCGTCTTACCCTTTAATCTATTTTCCCAGTCCACTCTAATCAATTCCACTCTCATACCTTCATAGCCTCCTTTATTCAAGCTCAGCATGCTTGTTTGAGATCCAACCTTCTCACCCTCTAATTGAATATGGAATTCAACCATGTTATGGTCACTCATTCCAAGGGGATCCTTTACTAGGACATTTTTAATTAATCCTGTATCATTACACAGGACCAAATCTAAGGTTGCTTGCCCCCTGGTCGGTTCAGTTACATACTGCTCAAGAAACCCATCCCTAATACACTCAATGAACTCATCCTCAAGGCTGCTCTGCCCAATTTGATTTGTCCAGTTAATATGATAATTAAAATCCCCCATAATTATAGCTGTTCCCTTATTACAAGCCTCAACTATTTCCTGATTAATACTCCGTCCAACAGAGTTGCAACTGTTCGGAGGCCTATAGACTACACCCACTAGTGTTTTTTTCCCCTTATTATTCCTTATCTCCACCCAAACTGTTTCACTATCCTGCTCCTTTGACCCAATATCATTTCTCTGTATTATAGTGATTCCTTCCTTTATTAACATAGCCACCCCACCTCCTCTCCCTTCCTGCCTGTCCTTCCTGATTGTTAAATAACCTGGTATGTTTAATTCCCAGTCATGGTCACCCTGCAGCCATGTTTCTGTAATGGCCACAAGATCATACCCATATGTCGTTATTTGTGCCGTTAACTCATTCATTTTGTTACAACATCATCTGAAAACGCAGCGTCAGTTTCCACATGTACGCTGATGACACCCAGCTCTACCTCACTAACTCTTCTCTCGACCCCTCCACAGTGTCTAAATTGTCAGACTGCTTGTCTGACATACAGTTCTGGATGAGCAAAAATGTTCTTCAATTAAATATTGGGAAGACCGAAGCTATTGTTTTCGGTCCCCACCACAAACTCTGTTCCCTAGCCACTGACTCCATCCCTCTCCCTAACATCTGTTTGAAGCTGAACCACACTGTTCGCAACCTTGGTGTCATATTTGATCCTGAAATGAGCTTCCAACCACATATCCGCAGCATAACAAAGTCCGCCTACTTCCACCTCCGTAACATCGCCCGTCTCCGCCCTTGCCTCAGCTCATCCACTGCTGAAACCCTCATCCATGCCTTTGTTACCTCTAGACTTGACTGTTCCAACCCACTCCTGGCTGGCCTCCCACGTTCCACCCTACGTAAACTTGAGGTCATCCAAAACTCGGCTGCCCGTGTCCTAACTCGCACCAAGTCCCGTTCACCCATCAGCCCTGTGCTCTGGCTTCTGGTTAAGGAGCGCCTCGATTTCAAAATTCTCATCCTTGTTTTCAAATCCCTCCCTGGCCTCACCCCTTCCTATCTCTGTAATCTCTTTCAGCCCCACAACCCCCCGAGATATCTGCGCTCCTCTAATTCTGCCCTCTTGAGCATCCCTGATTATAATCGCTCAACCTTTGGTGGCCGTGCCTTCTGCTGCCTAGGCCCTAAGCTCTGGAATTCCCTGCCTAAACCTGTCCGCCTCTACCTCTCCTCCTTTAAGACGCTCCTTAAAACCTACCTCTTTTACCAAGCTTTTGGTCATCTGTCCTAATTTATTCTTATGTGGAGTGGTGTCAAATTTTTTGTCTTAAAATACTCCTGTGCAATGCCTTGGGACATTTTACTATGTTAAAGGTGCTATATAAATACAAGTTGTTTTGGTTTTGTTGTTTATATAGATTCACCATTACATCTTGACATTTATATTCTTTGAATTCATGGAGTTTATGGCAAGAAGTAATCTGCCACTTGCTCATTCCACCATCAGTTTCCCCTTGCAGCTTCCTTTGGTCCTGAAAATTATTTACTATGCCTCCTACTTTAGTATCATCTGAAAAATTGGACACTACTCCCTCTAGCCCTGTATCCAAATTATTGATACACACAGAATAGAACCCTGTGGGACACGAGTAGCCATTGCCCTTGACTCATACTCTCTGTTTCATCCCTACTAACCAGTTTTGAATCTAATTTTCTATCTCCCCCCACCCCCCCCCCCCAATTCATCTCCAATAATCTCCTGTATGGTACCTTGTAAAAGGCTTTCTGAAAGTCCATGTACACCACATCCACTGCATTTCCCCCATCCATCAAATCTGTCATCTCAAAGAACTCTTATCAGGTTTTCCTGCATATTGATTACCCATCAAAAAGTAATTTATTAGCTGGAAAGTGCTTCTGGTATATGAGGATGTGAAAGGCACTATAATTGCAAGTTTGTTCTTTCAATCTGTGACGAACCGGATTTTGCCTGAACTGGTATTTTGTTTCAGCTCATGATATTTATGCAATGTTAGATTGGTTTATCAGGGCTGAACTCTCGAGGCTGCATGCATAAGTTTTAAATAATTAGGCCAGCAGTATGGAGCTTCTCAACAGTAGTGATTTGAAGAGTTAATTAGTGTACGAAGAGTTTGAACACAGATGGAAGCATAAAATTACAGAGAGATGAATAGATTGTGAATGAGCAAATCTGTGGCAAATGGACTTCAACGTAGGCAAGTGTGAAGTCATCCACTTTGGACCTATAAAGGATAGATCAGGGTACTTACTAAATGGTGCAAAGCTAGAAACAGTGGAGGAACAAAGACACAGGAGTCCATGTACATAGATCATTAAAATATCATGGACAGGTACAGAAAATAATCAGAAAGGCTAATGGAATGCTGGGCTTTATATCTAGGGTAGAAGTTATACTACAGCTACACAAAGCCATGGCTAGACCACACCTGGTGTACTGTGTTCAGTTCTGGGCACCACACCTTAGGAAGGTTATATTGACCTTGGAGGGCATGGAGTGTAGATTTACCAGAATTGTACCTGGACTCCTGGGGTTAAATTACAAGGAGAGTTTACACAAATTACGGTTGTATTCCCTGGAATTTAGAAGGTAAAGGGGTGATCTGATCGAAGTTTTCAAGATATTAAGAGGAACTGATCAGGTAGATAGAGAGAAATTATTGCTGCTGGTTGGGGAGTCTAGGACTAAGGGGCATAGTCTAAAAATTAAGAGCCAGGCCTTTCAGGAGTGAAGTTAGGAAACACTTCTACACACAAAGGGTGGTAGATGTTTGGAACTCTCTTCCGCAAACAGCAATTGATGCTAAGTCCGTTAATTTTAAATCTGAGATTGACAGATTTTTGTTAACCGAACGTATTAAGGGATATGGGGCAAAGGTGGGTATATGGAGTCAGGCCACAGATCGGCCATGATCTTATTGAATGGTGGAACGGGCTCCTGTTCCTATGTAAGCTGACCGTGGCAGCCTGCTCAGATGGATGTAAAAGATTCCATGGTATGATTTGACAAAGAGCAGGGGAGTTGTCCCGGCACACTAGCCAACTTTTATCCTTCAACCAATGCCACCAAAAACATATTGGCCCAGTAATTCCGTTCCAAATGCGTGAGTACGGTTGGGGTACTCACGCGTCTGGCCGGAGGAAATGCCGGTTTTCAGCATGCACAGCGCATGCGGGGAAAACCGGCATTTCCTGTCCTCTGAACGAAGGGGTTCAGAGGCAGAATGCGTGCGACTGCACAGGCAGCGCGTGCGCAGTAAAATTCGCCAGTTTCATTCATGCTTTCAGTGAGGTTAAGTCCTTACAACTTACACATGAAAAAAGCATGAGTACAGTTGCTCCAGAGGCTGCGGAGGAAGATATATTTTATCGTGGAGCTTCTGAAAGGCAATATTTTTGTTTGGGAAAGGGAGGAAAGTTATTTTAAGAAATGCTGAGGTAAGTTTTAAAGTTTAATTTTTTTTTTTTTTAAACGGGTTTTCAGTACTGTAGGTAGAAGGAGCAATTGTAGCTGTGTGAATTGAATTTGCTGTGTTTATTAAATGTGAAAATGACTGTTCTAAAATGAATAATGTAACATTTCCAACATTTTTAAGAAAGAAACTTTTCATCAGTAATATTGTGGGAGACTACAGTCTCCCGCGTAAAGAAATAGGCAACACAGCGAGCTACAAGAAATAGGTCTTTACTCCAACTCTCACAATACAGTACTGAATTCGTACCGCCCGCGAACCTGTGATGACTCACGGATTGGTCACCTGATTGGTTTTCCTTCTCTCAGCAGCAGGCAAGTCTGAACATGCCTTATTCCTCTCAGCTTGCAACTGTCTTGCGGGGGGAGGGGAATACAGCAGTTAAAAGGGGATTATACAGGTTTATCTACATACACACTGTTTCCCCAATGTGGCAACGCCACAATATATTCTTTTAAGTAATTATGTATGTATGTCCGTATATATTCCTTTACGTATATGTATGTATGTATATATTCCTTTACTTATGTGTATGAATGTATGTATTTAATTATGACTTTCAGAGAAAGTAACTTATTGGAAAATCATCTCGGGCTGTGAAATTGATCAGGCGGGTATGATGTATTACCAAGACGATAACGCATTTCTCCTGCCATAGGCCGGGGTGATTTTCTAACCAGTCACTTCATTAAAATTACTTTAACAACTCTTTCCATTTCTTCCTTGCAAGGACGTCTGTGTAAGCAGGAGGCCTGTGAGCGAGAAAAATGCCCGGGAACTGCTAGTAGCCAACACCTTCACGAGCTAGTGGCGCCTTGTACCTCCCCCTCCCCCCGCAAGGCAAAGAAAGGAGCAGACACAATTTAAAGTGAAGCAGTGAACTTTTATTGCATCATAAAACAGTTTTCAGGGTCAGTTTTGATGTAGATAGTTTATAACTTTAAAATGTTAACTAGCTTATTTCCTGCTTTTCAAACATTTGTAAACATGAATAGTTCAGAAAAAAATGTGTTAACATTTTAAAGTGACTTTTTCTGTTTTCTTAGTGCAATAAAGACATTCAAGGTGGAAACTAGCTATGTTCTAATTTTCAAATAGTTGTAAAAATACTTTGGCTCCAATAAAAGTTGCTAATTTTTTTCAAACTGACGACAGGCTGCACTGTTTAAAGCAAAAGGTTACATATCCTTTCAGTCACAAAGAAACATTTAAATGAAAACAGCAAACACAACATTTTACATGTCAATAAAATGAAAAATTTAACAATTGCACGATTTGCCCCCTCGCATCTGCGACTGAGGGTCCAAGGAGGTGCATTGCGCAAGAGGTCATCGTCGTACGTATCCTCACACTGTTCCCTTTCGGGAACTGTATGAAGTGGTGGAAGGATTTCTGGCCACGTTAACGCTCCTTCCGTGACCATAACCATCTTCATACCAGCCATTAGGGTGGTTAGTCCTATGGCGCGAGGGTTTTACGGGCTCCCACAACCCATCTGAGGGGGGGGGCACCCACACCCGCGGATGCAAGTATCCCGCTGGATGTCCACCCAGAATTTATAGTTGGAGCTCCGACTCCACTTGCTGGGACTGTCTGGAGCGGGGTTTGAAACCCTACTCCTTCTGGCCCAGCTGCGGGAATGCTTACCGCTACGCAAAAGGCCCACTCCGCGCAAAAGGTGACACCCATACGTTTCCTGCGCCTTTTCCCTCCCTGTGACTGGAGCCCTATGCTGCCACTTGAAAGACCAAGCTATCATCTGTCCTTTTTGCGGCGCCTTGGACTTCTCATTACCAATGATGAGCAGGCGCTGCGCCTCCACCTCGTTGAGGAGATTGCTGAGGTCATCATCAGTTCAATTGTGAGTTCTTTTAATGCCGTGAATTGTGCTCATTCCAGCCATTTCACGTTGCTAATCGGAGTGGGCCTTTGGCGTAGCGGTAGCATCCCCGCCACTGGGCCAGACGGGGTAGGGTTTCGAACCCCGCTCCAGACAGTCCCGGCAAGTGGAGTCGGAGCTCCGGCTCTAAATTCTGGGTTGACATCCAGTGGGATATTTGCGTCCATGGGTCTGGGTGGCCCCCCCCCCCTCGTATAGGTTGTGGGAGCCCGTAAAACCCTCCCGCCATAGGACTAACCACCCTAATGGCTGGTACAAAGATGATGTCTGTGTGTTGATAGAGACACTGAAGACAGGAGTTTGGTTCATAGGTGTTTACTAAACAAAGTCTGGAGGGGAACTAATGGATACAACACAATATACAGGCTTATATAGCCCAAGTGGCCATTACCGGCATTACAGTACACATGGGGCTCTTAAAGGCACATACACTACAATTCCTCCCCTTTTAGCTAACCAGTACATAATATTTTAAGTAATTATTAATTACATGTTATAAGAAAAATAATATACACATTGCTGCAGTTAATTAATTATAAGTCAGTCTCTCTGGAGGCTTCCTGACTCGGTCCGGATAACGCCTCGGTGGTGTAGTAGTTTCTGGTGGTGTAGTAGGTTCTTTTGGCAAGGCTGATTCGGCTTGAATGCCAGTGTCGGGTTCATCGGGTTCCAGTATCACCGGATCGGAGGTAGATATGGGTATCTCTACTTCATCGTTAGGCGTATAGAGTTGTGGTGTAGGTTGTCCCTTTTCGGATGACTCTATGATTTGGTCAGCATGGCGCCTTATTATGCTTTCTCCGATGTCCACGGTATACATCAGCGGTCCTAGTCGTGTGCAGATAGTTCCAGGCTGCCATTTCTCGGTACGGTAGTCCCGGACCAAAATTTGTTGACCTATCTGGAAGGTTCTAGTTGGCCTTTCATTCATGCCTTGAAATTGCCGGTTCTCCACGTCCCTTCTGATGTTGGGCTTGATCAAATCCAGCCGGCATCTTAGGCTTCTATTGAAGAACATCATGGCGGGAGTTTGGTTTGTAACCATATGTGTTGCATTCCTGTATGCGAACAAGAAGTTATCCACCTTGTGCTGAAGTTTTATGTCTTCATTGCCCATGGCCTTTATGGCCTTCTTGAAGGTCTGGACAAACCTTTCAGCCAATCCATTGGTGGCGGGATGGTATGGGGCGGACGTGTAGTGCTTAACCCCATTGTTTTTTAAGAACTTCCTGAATTCTTCGGACACAAATTGCGGTCCATTATCAGAACAGATCTGTTCCGGCAGCCCATTCCTGGCAAATATGGTCCTTAATACTGTGATGGTTTTTTCCGTGGTGGTGGAGGACATCTTTATTACCTCCGGCTACTTGGAGTGTGCATCAACCGCGATTAAGAACATTGAGTCCATAAATGGACCAGCAAAGTCAATGTGTACCCTTTGCCAGGGAGATGAGGGCCACTCCCATGGATGTAGAGGGGCTTGGGGTGGAGCGTTTTGGACCTTCTGGCATCCTAGGCAGCTCTTGGTCATTTCTTCTATGTCTCCATCGATACCTGGCCACCATACAAACGCTCTGGCTAGGTTCTTCATTTTCACTCCACCCAGATGCCCCTCGTGAAGCTCCTTTAGCACTTTATCCTGGAGTTTGGGTGGAATCACCACTCTGGATCCACACATCAAGGTTCCTCGGCATACTGACAGCTGTTCTCTTCTTTGCGAGAATGCTGGCAACAGTGGTTCGCCATGTGCTGGCCATCCCTTCACCGTTAAGTCGTAGACTCGTGAGAGAGTCGGGTAATTTCTCGTTTCCTTTTCAATGGCAGAATTTGTTACTGGTAGACATTCCACTATGGTTGAGTGGAACATCTCCACTGGGTCTACTGTAGGTGCTTCTACCGTTGGCAACGGTAGGCGCGATAACCCGTCAGCATTCCCATGCTGTTTTGATCCTTTGTATTCTATGTTGTATTGGTGTGCCCCTAGAAAAAGGGACCACCTCTGTAGCCTTTGCGCTGTCATAATGGGAACACCCTTTTTAGGGTTGAATATGGAGATGAGGGGTTGATGGTCAGTCAACAAGGTAAATTTTTGTCTGTGTAGGTAATGGTTGAATTTCTTCACTCCCCATACCAGGCTGAGTGCTTCCCTGTCGATTTGGGCATAGTTACGCTCAGCTGAGTTCAATGAGCGTGACGCAAAAGCTATTGGCTGTTCCAAGCCATCAGGGAATTTATGCGATAATACTGCTCCTATGCCGTAAGGGGATGCATCGCACGCCAGTCTGATTGGCAGTGATGTGTTGTAATGAGCCAAAACTTCTTTGGACGTGATTAAGTCTTTGCATTTATGGAAGGCACGTTTACAGTCTTCGCTCCATTTCCAAATTACTCCTGTTTGTAGCAGTTCATTAAGAGGATGTAGAAGAGTTGATAAGTTTGGTAAAAATTTATGATAGTAATTTATTAATCCCAGGAACTACCTTAATTGTGAAACATTTTCAGGTGCTGGGGCTTTTATGACCGCTTCAATTTTTTCAGGTGACTTATGCAACCCTTCCTCATTAATTATGTGGCCACAATATGATATTTGATTTTGGAAAAATTCACACTTGGGGCGATTTGCTCGTAGGCCCCGTTCTCTCAGCCTAGTGAGCACCTGCTCCAAATTGGCAAGGTGCTCGTTGTCGTTTTCTCCTGTTACAAGGATGTCGTCTAGGTAGCATTGAGTCCCCGGAATCCCTTGGAGGACTTGCTCCATAGCTCTTTGCCAGATAGCTGGAGCGGATGCTTCTCCGAAAACCAGTCGATTGTACTGGTACAGACCTTTGTGTGTATTTATCGTGAGATATTTTTTAGAGGCCTCTTCAACCTCCATCTGTAGATATGCCTGTGCCAAGTCAATTTTGGTGAAACGTTTCCCTCCGGATAGTGAGGCGAAAATATCTTCTATCCTCGGAAGAGGATACTGAACCGTGTGAAGGATCAGGTTTACCGTCACCTTGAAGTCTCCACAGATGCAAATTTTTCTCTGTTCTTCAGATTTATCATTATTCAATGCTTTCTTCATGACTGGAACGATGGGTGTTGCCCACTCGCTCCAATCTATTTTGGATAATACGCCTGCATTTTCCAAATTCTCCAGCTCTGCCTCGACTGCTGGACGAATTGCGTATGGCACCGGTCTTGCTTTAAAAAACTTGGGAATTGCTGCATCTTCCACTTTTATTGAGGCGGTGATGCCTTTCAAGGTTCCTAGTTTCTCTTGAAACACTTCTTTGGCGTTGGCCAAGATGTCTTTTAATCGTTCAGGTATGACGTCATCATCATTTTTTTTCTTACTGGTCACCGTCAGTACCTGAATGGAGTGCCAGTCTAAACGTATTTTCCTGATCCATTCACGTCCCAACAGCGGTGGGCCACCATCTTGTAGAATGTATAAATGCAACTTTTGTATTTCCTTGCCGTTGTATACAACAGGCACCCTTATTTTTCCTTTGGGGTATACTTTCTGCCCCGTATATGTTTTCAAGATAATGGATGTGTCTTTTAAAGGTATATGCGGAAATAGCCGCTCGTAATCCCGTCGATTTATGACGGTCAGAGCTGATCCTGTATCTAGCTCCATTTTAACTGGGGACCCTGCTATCGTGAGGGTAACCCAAATGGTCTGGTAATCATCTTTGGCAAGTACATTATGTAATTTGAGACAGCTTAGTCTCTTGTTTTCGGAGTCGCTATCGCTCTTCTGGTCTTCGGAGCTACTGTCCGTCATCATTTGTACCTTTCTGTACTTTTCTTTATTGATTTTTTTTTTTCCTGTCTGTGGATTTATTTTGTCCAGATCGGCATACCCGTGCAATGTGTCCAATCTTTCCGCATTGCCTGCATGCTTTGTCCTTGAACCAACAGTCCCTCTGGTTATGGGTGGATCTGCCGCAGCGATAACATCTCTCGAAACCCTGTGTCATTTCATGGGTGCTGAAGTCCTGTGTCTTTTGTTGTATCTCTGCAGCTCCTCTTGCGGCTGCTTCGTATGATACAGCCATACTGAAAGCCTTGCCCAGTGTTAAATCTTTTTCAGAAAGCAGCCTTTTCTGTGTTCCTTCACTTAAGAGACCGCAGACGAATTTGTCTTGAAGATAATCTGCTAGTCCTGCCCCGAATTGGCAGTGTTTTGATAGCTTTCTTAATTCGGTGAGGTAATCAGCGTTACTTTCATTCTTGTGTTGATTTCTCTTGAAGAATTTGAATCGTTCCGCTATCAGTAGCGGTGTTGGGTTTAAGTGCTCCTGTAGGGTATCAACAATTTCTTTAAAATTCTTGTCCTTTGGTTTGGCTGGAGTGATTAAATTTCGTAACAGCCCGTATGTCTTTGCACCCATTAGATTTAGCAGTACTGAAGCTTTTTTTTCATCTTCTATTCCATTTGCAGTGCAATATACCTCCACTCTTTCCACATATGTGGTCCAATCCTCTATCTCATTATCAAAAGCATCAATATTGCCAGACTTAGGCATCTTAGAAAAGATATGGCGCTTCCCGCGCTTTTCTTTCTTTTCTGCAGAAAAGATATGGCGCTTCCCGTGCTTTCCCGCCGCTGCTGCCGATGACAACGCTGTTTCCCGCGGTTTCCGTCTTTTTTTATTTATTTATTTACAGTTGGAGACTTGTTCCCGCCGGACTTTCTCTCTAGGTCTGAACGCCGACCTGCTTGCAGCGCCGGCCGTCTCCCGAGTGCTCCCTCCCCGTCTGTTACTGCTTGCCTCCGATTTCGCTGCTTGTCCCAGCTGTAGAGCCAGCCGCTGGAGCCCCAGCCTGACGCCCAGGAAGGATTAGCGCAGTACCTGCCACCAGCTTGGCCAGCTGG
Source organism: Somniosus microcephalus (assembly GCF_052327205.1). NCBI lineage: Eukaryota > Metazoa > Chordata > Chondrichthyes > Squaliformes > Somniosidae > Somniosus > Somniosus microcephalus. The sequence goes on along the minus strand of NC_140994.1, from coordinate 38,828,298 downwards.
TGAAACCACAGCTTCTTTCACTTTCTTGATTCTTCTGGACACCAGAGGAATCGATGTCCTTGAGGTGCTGCCGAATTGCAGGTAAGTCCGTTTCCACTTCGTCGCCACTGTTGTGTCTGTGTGTTGATAGAGACACTGAAGACAGGAGTTTGGTTCATAGGTGTTTACTAAACAAAGTCTGGACGGGAACTAACGGATACAACACAATATACAGGCTTATATAGCCCGAGTGGCCATTACTGGCATTACAGTACACATGGGGCTCTTAAAGGCACATACACTACAGTTACGGTCACGGAAGGAGCGTTAATCACGGCCATAAATCCTTCCACCACTTCATACAGTTCCCCAAAGGGAACAGTGTGAAGACACATACGACGACGATGTTGCTAATTAAATAAATGGAATGAAAAAAATGCTTTCAGGGCTTTTAAAAGTCTTTAAATTGCTTTAATTCTGTTTAAAACTACTTCAGATTCTTCAAAATAATGTAAACGTTTTTAAAAGTTTATAAGTTACCAAAAGCTTCATAAAAATACCAAAAACCTATTTAAAATGCTGCTCTGCATGTAAAAATGCTTTGCAGCTTGTGAGAAACATTGGGGGCGTGTCCTATTAAAATGAGACCTCAAGGGGCGTGTCTCACTTGCACTGTGCGCTCCAGGCTTCGCGCTGGCTGCACTCCTGGGCAGCGTGACGTCAGACGCTGCCCGGGAGTCATCATTTTAAAACAGGAATTCCAGGCGTCCCTGAAGCTCAACGGCCGGCGCGTTGGGTAAGTGCACATCGGGGGCTTGCACGCGCGGCAAGCCCCCGATCCTAATTTCTGCCTCATTGCTGTTTGTGGGAGCTTCTGCTTAAACTGGCTGACGTTCTTGCCTACCAAACAGCAATGAACACTTTAAAAGTAATTCATTATTTGTAGAGTGCTTTGGGACCTACTGAGGATGTGAAAGGTACTGTATCAATGCAAGTTTTTTTCTATAATTTTACATAGTAGTTGGCATTTCTTACCCATTCTTGATTAGGTCACAGGTCCAGTCGAAGGAATAACGAGATATTGTACAGGTATCCACAAATACTACAAGATTTGTGTCTGAGCTGTTGAGACTAATTTGAACGAATAAGGCCTGTCTGAGGTACACATAATCTCGCACTGGACTGTTAAATGATGCAGACTCCTAAAATGTCATCCTCATGTTAAACTTGCTGGGTTCTGTTTTATTCTGAGTTATGTCATCTTTAGTCCAGTAGATAACTTTAACAACTGTGTTCTGCTACATTTCACAGCCTATGTGGATTTGTAGTGCTATTTGGTGAGTTATAACTGATTGTGATAGTCTGATGGTGTTTTTTTAAATTCATTTATGGGATGTGGGCATCGCTGGCAAGGCCAGCATTTATTGCCCATCCCTAATTGCCCTTGAGAAGGTGGTGGTGAGCTGCCTTTTTGAACCGCTGCAGTCCGTGGGGTGAAGGTACTCCCACAGTGCTGTTAGAGGGAGTTCTAGGATTTTGATCCACCCACGATGAACTTCCAAGTCGGGATGGTGTCTGATTTGGAAGGGAACTTGCAGGTGATGGTGTTCCCATGTGCCTGCTGCCCTTGTCCTTCTAGGTGGAAGAGGTCGCGAGTTTGGGAGGTGCTGCCTGTTCCTGGGACTAGGGACAGGGTCACTGGCAAGGCTTGGAAGCTAAGCAGAGCCAGGCCTGGTTAGTACCTGGAGGGGTGACCATTAGGGAAGATCAGGTGCAGAAGGTCACGGAAGGAGCCCCGAGGAGGGGCAGTTGGTGAGAAGGTCACGGAAGGAGCCCCGAGGAGGGGCGGTTGGTGAGAAGGTCACAGAAGGAGCCCCGGGAGAGGCGGCTGGTGAGAAGGTCACAGAAGGAGCCCCGGGAGAGGCGGCTGGTGAGCAGGCCCAGGCGTTGGGCTGAAGATTGTCGGACAGGAGGAATGGTGGAAATGGAATGGCGGCGCGCACAGACGCAGCGGCTTTGCTTCTCCCAGGATGGTGCTATTTACGTTTAATGTTAATGTTATTTGTACTGGACTCATGGGAGCTTGCAAGATCACATTTCGTTGTTCATGTACTTGTGCATTGTACAATGACAAGAAAGTTGAATTATTATTATTATAAGAAGCCTTGGCGAGTTGCTGCAGCGCATCTTGTAGATGGTACACATTGCAGCCACGGTACGCCGGTGGTGGAGGGAGTGAATGTTTAAGGTGGTGGATGGGGTGCCAATCAAGCGGGCTGCTTTGTCCTAGATGGTGTTGAGCTGCTTGAGAGTTGTTGGAGCTGCACTCATCCAGGCAAGTGGAGAGTATTCCAAGAGTGTTGGAGTAAACTATATTGCCATTGATTTCCTGTGGATATAGAAAGAGTATCAACTGGATTACATATTAAGAAAATGCTGCGTTTCTTTATGAAATGCATTCCGAATGATGTTCCACTATATTGATAAAATGTTAAGCCCTGTGAGCAACAATGGAAAATACATCTACAATTGATGAAGATTACTGAACAAAAGGTATTTTCAAATAGAACTAGTTGATTTCCTGTGGTGTTCCATATGAGGAGTGAAGAGTAGGTGTAGTCTTCAGCTGAAGCAGGGTTAGAGGGTGGGGAATAGGCTGGGCCAGGCCACACAGATGTAATTCAGTCGCTAGTTTAAAGTCAACTATTCTGTCCTTATTTTTATATAATTCTTTGACTTTTATGTTATAGTTAAATAGCAAAACTTAACAGCAGTTTGTTGAGCAGAGTTAGTTGGAGCATCTGGGAGGTGCAAAACTACCAAGATCTGTGCTACTATTCTCTGCAACATACTTTGGAGATACTACAATTGGGGCAAAGGCCTATTGCTACATCTGGTTTGTGACTGTTGCCTTGCCAACCCAGCTGTGAGCCCAACCCGACCTTGATCTCTGCTGCTGTTGCCATTTCTCCTTTGTAACTGGACATCCCCTGCTGCAACCCCCAACTTTGAGTCCCATGGCTCCCTTAGTACTAAAAACCGTATTCTCAACCATTGCTACAAGTACTCCCATGCTTTTAAAATCAATAGTGATATAAGAAATCCCTTGGGCCTCACTACCCATCCTTGAGGCAGGGTGGGGGGTGCGGTTACTTAATAGGGTTTCACTCAATACATACCTTCAATACTCTAATAAAAATGACATTTGACTTCTTCAATCACCATAAATCAGTGGCCCTGATAATTTATTATATGTTACGTGCTATAAAACAACATATTCTCTGACTCACTATAAGCAATGTCACTGGAGATCTACAGTATATATTGTGTCAAAGTCAAACACTGTCAAATGTGTCCCTTACCTGTTGTATTGTACCACAGCTGTTAAGTGGTATAGTAAATGTAAGGAGATTACTGGGCTACAGCTTGGATCATTCAGGAAAACATAATTCTCTATAACCCAGCAAATAGAGATCTAACTTGTTAACTACTGCTTCCATGTAATTTCTTGAGCAGGATAAATGCACTTTAAAAGAAAAGAAAACAAAATCAGTTTTGTGCTTTTTAAAAAAAAAAAAAATCAAATATTAATTGTCAAGCTTTTCATGCATTAATTTCAATTATTTATAAATAAATAGAAAATGACTGAGTGTATAGGTTGGAACTAAATGAAAAGAGAGACCATTTCAGAGGAATAAAGAAGTTGAACATAAGAATATAAGAAATAGGAGCCGGAGTAGGCCATACGGCCCCTCGAGCCTGCTCCGCCATTCAATAAGATCATGGCTGATCTTCGACCTCAACTCCACTTTCCCGCCCGGTCTTCATATCCCTTGATTCCCCTAGAGTCCAAAAATCTATCTCTCTCAGCCTTGAATATACTCAACGACTCAGCATTCACAGCCCTCTGGGGCAGAGAATGCCAAAGATTCACAACCCTCTGAGTGAAGAAATTCCTCCTCATCTCGGTCTTCAATGGCCTACCCCTTATCCTGAGACTATGCCCCCTAGTTCTAGACTCTCCAGCCAGGGGAAACAACCTCACAGCATCTACCCTGTCAATCCCCTTCAGAATCTTGTATGTTTCAATGAGATCACCTCTCATTCTTCTAAACTCCAGAGAGTATAGGCCCAATCTACACAAAGGTTGAACATTTAAGAGGAGACACTTGAAAACATTTTAGGCAACAGAAGGAAGTAAATTCTGGAATATAAAGGGTTGATGGGCTGTGGAATTAGAAAACTGGAGCTCAACCTTAGATATCAGGTAATGGTGCTGTAGATTTAGATTAGACTTTAATGATGGTTTAGATCACAATGAGGGAACGATTTCTTCTGGTTGCTTTGTGTTCGTGATATTGTAAACATAACAAACATTTCCTGTTTGCTTATTATAGTGAATTCATAAAAAGCATTCTAAAAGAATGTATGACTTTTGCTGGAAATAAGGGAGTGGAGGAAATATTCCCACTGTATTTACAATGTTGTTAGCCTTTAATGACCAGAGGAAATCTTATCCTAATATTTGAAATTTACTAGATGCCTTTCAGAAGTAAGTAGGTAGTACAGTAATAGGAATATAAGTGGTAAAAACTATGGAATGATTCTGTACTTCAGTCAGGAAGTCCTATCTCCAGCTTGTGCTTTCTGGGAACATGGAATCATCCCTGTAGTGTATTCACTACAGCCAGGACTTTCAACTGCATAAGGTGTCTTGCACATCTATTATACTGTGTGGTAGGAGATGATTCCTCTATGTGTTTGTGACCTAGGTCCCAAACTACAAAAGTTAGATTTATCTATTGTAGTCAAGCACGAATGAAACCAGCAAAGATAATTTGAGATTTAAGATGTTAGACTGAGGTTTTAGTCTTTACTAACAGGTGAGCTGTTTCAGCTTCATGTACACTGAATGCTGTTATCAGTGAACGGATCAGCTCATAATGAATAAGGGTATTATGTTGGCCCTGAATTGCCTCATATTTTTTGGTAGAAGTACAACATAGTATTAATTTTCAGAACAAAACATTGAGCAAATGTGTGTAAGTGACTTATGATGGTTTTATGCTACGTCCGAGTTTTCTTGATCTTTTGCACCGATTCAGCAAAACCTGTGCCAAAACCCTCTGCCGCATATTTGCCCCCATGTAAAGGATCAGAGAACGTGAATTACCTGAATTCAACCCAGGCTGATTGAGCTGTAGATTTACACCCAAAACTTTAGGCAAAGCAGGACCCAAAGTTATATTTCTGGTGGTTTATGGTGGTTATTTTTTATTTCTCCTCATGGAGAACTGCGCTGTATTTATGAATGTATTTTTATGGCATCAGAATTAGTTACATAAAAAAATTGAGTAGCTTCCACATTCTTAAACATTCTGGCCTAGAAATTGGGCCAGCACTATCTAAAGGCATCATACTGGCGACATGGCCTTCATGCCAGTTACCGTCGCGTTGTGTTGCGTGAGGTCACCTCGTGGTGAGTGAAGCGTTGGGATGGTCCAAATGGAAAACGGCTCCTGAAATAAGCGCAGTTATTTAAATGCATTAATTTCCACTTAGAATGCTGCCAGTGTGTGCTACTGTCGCCAAGGTTACCTCCTATAACAATATGGCGATCAGTGCACTTCCTGGTGCGCCAACGAGGTGCTTCCCCAGTGGCTGCAGCCTGGGAGGTGGAAGGCTGCTGAGCTTCCATTGAGGACATTTTACATGACCTTGTAGGTTGAACCAGAGCAGCTCTGGGCCTGGATAGCCTGGCTGCTGATTGAAGCATCTCGGCATGGGCTGCAGCAGTCGGTCGGCTTGCTGCGTGCAACAAGGCACTGACGGAGTGACTGGTGGGCGAACAGGCATGTGTTCCTCCTGAGAGGGGACAGCAAGTACCTCTCCCACGGAGCCAAGGCCACTCTCCTGGAGTGGCGCTTCAGCACTCCTAGTGCTCTGTTGGAAAACAGAGCACTGGAGTGATGTGATGCTCTGGAAGCCCCTTTCAACAGTGGCCCCCAAAGCTTCCTGCCCCTAGGTGAAAAAGGATGTCCTTCTTCGCCACTGCCTGCACCAAGGCCTCAACTGCAGCATCAGAGAACTCTGGTGCCCACTCTCCCCCTTCTTCAGCCATTTCCTCTAGAACTTGCAGTACAGGTTTTGCAACCAGAATGCACTTCCTCTTTAGGAGGTGCTGGCTGCCTTTAAGTAGTGTCCTGGCCTCCCAAATTGAAAAGGGTGCAGCCATTGAATAGCATGGGTAGCATTGGCTGTACACCTGATTCATTATAATGAGGTCACCGCAATAATTTCACACTAATACCCTGGAACCACTTGGTGAGACAAATACATCACCTGGCCAGCCCTCTGTGCGCAATCAAATTTCCAAGCCCTTGTGTTTAGATGGATCACAGTTAATTTGGTACCGGCAGCCTGTTATAAAAGTGAATTAGCAACTATGTTGTTAATGGAGTGTTAGATGGAAATTATATTTAACATGTTAAAATTCAATATTCATCACTTGAATATCGCCCTTTTCTAAATCATGCAGTAAGTGCTGTTCACTCTGGACAAATTTCAATTGCTCGCATAACAAAACTTTTTTATCTGTTGAACTTTGTGTTTCAAGTGCAGCTGTTGTAAAATAAATGTTTATTTTGACATTTATGAAACTTAATATTAATAGCTTTCATTGGAAAATTGGCTAAATCTCAGCATGTATTTTTTGTCAGTCACACTATCTTATGATTCTAGTACTTTTATTGCAACTGCAACATTTTATCACTGGGAAAATATTTCATTGCAGAAAACAACAACAGCTTACATTTATATAGTGGCTCTAATATAGTTAAATGTCCCAAGGTGTCTCATAGGAGTATTATCAGGCAAAATTTGACACTAAGCCACATAAGGAAATATTAGGACAGATGACCAAAAGCTCAGTCAAAGAGGTAGGTTTTAAGAAGCATCTTAAAGGAGGAGAGAAAGATAGAGAGGGAGAGAGGTTTAGGGAGGGATTTCCAGAGCTTAGGGCCTTGACAGCTGAAGGCATAGCCGCCAATGGTGGAGCGAAGCAATTCGGGGATGCACAAGAGGCCAGGGAAACACTGAGTCCTTGGAGGGTTGTAGGGCTGGAGGAAGTTACAGAGATAGTGAGGGGCGAGGCCATGGAGGGATTTGAACAGAAGGATGAGAATGTTAAATCTGAGGTGTTGCTGGACTGGGAGCCAATGTTGGTAGGCGAGCACAAGGGTGATGGGTGAATGGGAATTGTTGCGAGTTAGGATATGGGCAGCAGAGTTTTGGTTGAGTTCAGGTTTACAGAAGGTGAAAGATGGGAGGCTAACCAGGAGAGCATTGGAATAGTCGAGTCTGGAGGTAACAAATGCATGAATGAAAGTTTCAGTAGCAGATGGGCTGAGGCACGGGCGGAGATATTACAGAGGTGGAAGTAGGCGTTCTTGGTGATGGAGTGGATATTGTGGTGTATGTAACCTGTTCCACCTTAAGAGAACTTAAGCCTGTTCCACCTTAAGAGATGTACTACTTTCTCTGGCTGCTGTATACGTAATACCGGTGGTGACCACCGGTATATAAGCACTGTGTAGTAAGATTGTATTTAGTATAGTCCTGACCTCCAACCAGTAAAGACCTGTTGAACTTTAATCTTGTAGTCTGTGTGTTATTAATTACAACTAGAACACACAGACTTTACAGTGGCGACAAGTCAGATTCTTACCCTGCGGCAGTTATATCCACGGCGGCTTCGTCCACAGAACGGACATCGAAGAGAGGCTTCCACCCTCATCACCCTGCTGGAAGACACGTCGTGCGGCAGACATCGAGAAACCAGAGTGCAGAAGACATCCTGAACTCGAAGCCTCCATCAGCGGCTGTCAGCTATCTTCTTTCTACCTCGGTAGTGGGTAAGCTGGGCAGCGACGCGACCAGAAAGTCGGCCGCGTTGGCTGTATAGGCGGGGAGGGAAGACGGAGGAATAAGGGCGGTGAGATCGATCGCGACCGGAGATAAGGGCCGGGCCGCATTCGGGCCGAAAGGCGCAGCGCGGGGACATCGATCGCGGCTGGTGATAAGGGCCGGGCCGCATTCGGGCTAAAAAGGCGCAGCGTCTGGGGGCAACTGAAGGCGCGAGAGCCGCGGTGAAGCAGAGACAGCGTCGGGGGAAGGGTGAAGACCGCCAAGCGCGGGAAAACCGCCATTTTGTAGGCGGAGGACGAAGACAAGAGCGCGGAAGCCGCCATCTTGGATAAAAATAAAAATAAATTAAATTGCAACGATGCCTAAACATGGGAACATTAATACCTTTGATAGCGACATCGAAGATTGGGCTATGTATGTAGAACGCATACAAAATTATTGTAAAGCAAATAAAATCCCAGGTGAAGAGAAAGCACTAACATTATTAAACTTAATGGGTGCGAAGACATACGGGCAATTGAAACACCTTTTAACGCCAGATGAACCGGCGGATAAGACGTTCAAGGAGATTGTTACTGTCCTGAAAAATCACCTAAACCCCACGCCGCTGATGCTAGCGGAACGATTTAAATTTTACAGCAGAAGGCAGCTGAAGGATGAAAGCAATGCTGAATATTTAATGGAATTGCATAAGCTAGCAAAGGACAGTCAATTCGGAACGAGACTGACAGAGGCGCTACGAGATAAATTTGTGTGTGGTTTATTAAAAGAAGATACACAAAAGCGATTGCTCGAGGAGAATGAGCTGACGCTTGAGAAAGCGGTCACTATGGCAGCAGCACACGAAGCCGCAGCGAGAGGCACGGCAGTAATGCAGCTACGGTCACCGGAACTCAGTACAAATAAATTGGGTTTGAGTACTGTAAAATGTTATCGTTGCGGAAAGACAACGCACGATCAGGACCAGTGTTGGTTTAAAAACCAAGAATGCAGAACGTGTGGCAGGCTTGGCCACATAGCTAAAGTATGCCGGTCAGGAAAGAAGACCAGCAACAAAAAGTCACCGCAAGGAAAATACATAAAGGTACACAAGGTGACAAAGAACAGTTCGACCGAACAGAAGTCAGATTCAGACGCTAGCAGTAATGAACTGGGTAGCTTAAGAGTACACAACGTTGGTAAGGATGCAGATCTCCAGACAATTTGGGTCACTCTTCAGATAGCAGGAGTCCAAGTAAAGATGGAATTGGACACTGGATCGGCATTGACGGTCATGAATAAGAAAGATTACAAAAGGTTATTCCAACATATTCCCCTACGGGATACGGAGATTATATTGAAAACATACACGGGGCAAAGAGTGTACCCCATCGGAAAGATAGAGGTAAAAGTGGTCCACAAGGGCGAAGAAAGCCAAGTAATGGACTTATATGTGCTACCTGAAGGAGGTCCACCACTACTGGGATGGGAGTGGATTAGGAAAATGAATATGGACTGGCACTCCTTGAAGGCACTAACGGTAGATTCCGGGGAAACAGATGTCAAACCTAAACGATTGTCCAGAATATTGGATGATGCTAAAGAGGTGTTCCAGCAGGGACTGGGAACACTGAGAGGAATTACGGCAAACATCAAGATTGATGAACATGCACACCCAAAATTTTTTAAAGCCAGACCGGTACCCTATGCAATACGACCTACTGTAGAAGCGGAACTGGAAGCGCTAGAACGTTCAGGTGTACTGTCTAAGGTAGATTGGAGTGAGTGGGCTACGCCCATTGTTCCCATTATGAAACGTCCTTCGAGCAACAAGCCAGGAGAACCAGGGAAGGTTCGCATCTGTGGAGATTTCAAAATCACCGTTAATCCGGTGCTTCACACGGTGCAGTATCCGCTTCCACGGATTGAGGATATTTTTGCTTCGTTGTCTGGCGGGAAACACTTCACCAAGATAGACCTGGCGCAGGCGTACTTGCAGATGGAGGTTGAAGAAGAGTCACGCCAATACCTCACGATCAACACGCATCGAGGTTTGTACCGGTACAATAGGCTGGTTTTTGGAGTGGCATCGGCTCCAGCAATTTGGCAGAGGGCCATGGAGCAGGTACTACAGGGAATTCCAGGCACACAATGTTACCTGGATGATATTCTGATTACAGGTGATGGTGATGAAGAACACCTCGCAAACTTGGAACTGGTGCTCAACAGACTGAAAGAGTATGGACTTAGAGTTAATCGGCAAAAATGTGAGTTCTTCCAGAAGCGGATCTCGTACTGTGGTCATGTCATTGACCGGGAGGGGCTTCATAAGTCTCCTGATAAGATAGAGGCAGTTGTAAAGGCTCCCGCTCCGGATAATGTCTCTCAGTTGAGGTCGTTTCTAGGATTGATTAACTATTACCATAAATTTCTACCAAATCTATCCACGGTACTGCACCCGCTAAACGCTCTTTTACAGAAGGGGGTACCATGGGAATGGAGCGAAAACTGTAAGAAGGCATTTCGCAAAAGCAAAGAATTGATCACCTCAGAGGAAGTGTTGGCTCACTTCAACCCGACACTGCCTATTCGGTTGGCTTGTGATGCTTCTCCATATGGTATTGGGGCAGTACTCTCACACAAGTTGCCAAATGGCACGGAAAGGCCAGTCGCGTTTGCATCCAGATCATTGACCTCCGCTGAGCGCAACTATGCGCAGATCGATAGGGAGGCTCTCAGCCTTGTATGGGGAGTGAAGAAGTTTAATCATTACCTGCAGGGCCAAAAATTCACACTTCTGACAGACCATCAGCCGTTGGTATCCATTTTTAACCCTAAGAAGGGTGTTTCAGTGATGACAGCACAGCGTCTCCAGAGATGGTCCCTTTTCCTAGGGGCACATCAATATCAAATAGAATTCAAAGGTACGAAGCAGCATGGCAATGCTGATGGGCTGTCGCGCCTGCCACTACCTGAAGAAGAAGAAACGACGAAAGTTGACCCTGTTGAGTTATTTCATTCGACCATCATCGAGTGTTTACCAGTCACCAATGCAAGTATTGAAAGAGAAACCAGGAACGACCCGACACTGTCCAGAGTCTACGAGGTGACAGTGAAAGGATGGCCAACACGTGGTGATCCTCTGTTACCGGCATTCTCGGCAAGGCGAGACCAGCTGTCCGTCTGCCATGGTACTTTGATGTACGGGACAAGAGTGATTATTCCTCCCAAGTTAAGGGAAAGAGTTCTAAAAGAACTGCATGAAGGTCATCTGGGGGGAGTTAAGATGAAAAGTCTTGCTAGGGCTTATGTATGGTGGCCGGGTATTGACCAACAGATAGAGGAGTTGACGAAAAGCTGCGCTGGGTGCCAAAAAGTGCAAAATGCACCTCCGATCGCACCACTACACCCATGGGAATGGCCTTCAGCCCCATGGCAACGCGTACATATTGACTTTGCTGGTCCATTCATGGACTCCATGTTCCTAATTGCGGTGGACGCACATTCCAAATGGCCAGAAGTGATCAAGATGAATACCACTACTTCAGAAAAGACAATTGCGGTGTTAAGAACAATATTCGCAAGGAACGGATTGCCAGAACAGATCTGTTCGGACAACGGACCACAGTTCGTGTCGGAAGAATTCCAAAAATTCTTAAAGAAGAATGGGGTGAAACATTATACCTCTGCCCCATATCATCCGGCGACAAACGGGTTGGCCGAGAGATTTGTCCAAACATTCAAAAAGGCAATAAAGGCCATGAACGATGATCAGATTCTGCTACAGCACAAGGTGGACAATTCCCTAATGGCGTATCGAAACGCCGCTCATGCAGTGACTAACCAAAGTCCTGCCATGATGTTTTATAACAGGAGGTTGCGGTCCAGGTTGGACTTGTTAAAACCAAATGTGCGGAGGGAAGTGGAAAACAAACAGTTCCGGCATATTAATAACAAGTCCACTCGAAGTTTCGAAGTAGGACAACCAGTGTTGGCAAGGGGCTATGGAAACGAAAAATGGCAGTCCGGAACAATTCGGGCCAGACAAGGACCTCTGATGTACACAGTAGATATTGGTAACAATGTGATAAGGCGTCATGCGGATCAACTGGTAGAATCAAGAGCAAGGGTCGAACCCATGGTTGCGACAGAGACAACTGTGGAAGACGTTAATGAACCTGAAGCATCTACCTCGGCAGGGACTGTACCTGATGATGACGTCCAATACATAGGAAACCAACAAGAAGAGTCACCTCAGCAACAAGAATCAGAGACCACTGAAAGGCGTTATCCAGACCGAATCAGAAGGCCTCCTGAGAGACTGAACCTTTGAACTGTTTATACCTGAAGTTATATATGTTATGATGTTATGTTAAATGGGGATATGACTATTAAGCATAAAAAGGGAGGATTGTGGTGTATGTAACCTGTTCCACCTTAAGAGAACTTAAGCCTGTTCCACCTTAAGAGATGTACTACTTTCTCTGGCTGCTGTATACGTAATACCGGTGGTGACCACCGGTATATAAGCACTGTGTAGTAAGATTGTATTTAGTATAGTCCTGACCTCCAACCAGTAAAGACCTGTTGAACTTTAATCTTGTAGTCTGTGTGTTATTAATTACAACTAGAACACACAGACTTTACAGATATGGGGTTGGAAGCTCAGCTCAGGGTTAAATAGGATGCAAAAACAAAATACTGCAGATGCTGGAAATCTGAAATAAAAACAGAAAATGCTGGAAATACTCAGCAGGCCAGGCAGCATCTGTAGAGAGAGAAACAGAGTTAATGTTTCAGGTCGATGACCCTTCGTCAGAACTGGAAAAAGTTGGAGATGTCACAGGTTTTTAAGCAAGTGCAGGGGCAGGGAGAGGACGGAGGGGAGGAAAGAACAAAAGGGAAGGTCTGTGATAGGATGGAAGGCAGGAGAGATTAAAAGACAAAACGGATGACGGTGCAAGGCAAAAGGAGATGGTAATGGGAGAAGTAAAGAAACAAATGATGACTCTAGACAAAGTCCATAGGATGCTATAGTTTCTTTAAATGCTCGGTGATGAATTTAAAACTGCAATTAATTTATGTGAAACATAATGGATGGAAGCCTTTGTTGATCCTTAATGGTTCTTTGAAACTAATCACACATGTTAAATAATTTTCCTTCAGTTTTAATTTAAATTTAATTGAACAAGAGAAGACATTTAACAGACTCGCTGTGCACTGGCAGGGAGTAGTAATATGCAGTAAAGCCACGTCTACTTTCACTGTTAACTAATCTAAAATAAACAGTCATACTGTTGGACGATGATGTAAATATATGGCTTGATCCACTACATATTGTTACAAGCAAAGTAGAATTTGTTGAAGGCCCATCATATATCGCAACATAATCATATGAGCAACTTGATGAAAATTCCAGCCTGGGGAGAGAATGATCATAGGTTGAAAATGTATTTTGAAGTAATTTATTTTTCATCATTAATTTTCTTCATAAACCATGCAACACATATGCACACACATACCGACACCATTTGGAGACTATAAGGGGTGGTGTGTGGGTCAGCTTTGCCTCTGACTTATGAGCGGTTCGAATCGCTCCCACTCCCTTGGTTCTAGACCTGGACTTATTTGGGGGTTGTAATGAAATTGCAGCAGACAACTGAATTTGATACAAGAACTTTGGTTTTTATTTGAGAAGGAAAAATACAATACAATAATCTTAACACTCTAATAAAATGGGGTAACACTTCGACATACACGAGGGAAAAATTAGAGTAGACAAATACCTCACCCCTCCCAATCCCACCTTACTAGCTAAGTTGGACTCTAAAGGACCAGGGATAGTGCTCACCAAACGCAGGAATAGTTTGTAGAGTGGAAAAACTTGCAGATCTTTGGTTTCTTCCGAGTTGGTTTCTTGTTGGTCGCGGTGGCCCAGTATTACCTGGTTGGCTTCTGGTAATATTTGGTTGTTGGTTTCGTGGGGCCCTTGGTGCAGCGAGGTGTCCGATGATGTGTTACTTCTTTTTCTTTGAGAGAACTGCTTCCAGATGCTTGCTTCTGAAACCGCCGAGTTTCGATGGTGTTTTAAACTTGAACGATGGGTCTCTCCTTTCTTCTCGAACTGGTTGAACTCTTTCTGCTGAACTGTACTTATCGAACTGTTCGAACCCATCAAACTCATCGAACTGTGTAGAGAGAGAGAGCTGCTTCTTGATGATTTCCTTGATGAACTCCCCTCGATGAACTAACTGCTTTCTTGTAAAAACAGGCCTCCAATTATACTAAACGAGGCCTGCTAATTGTTAGATTTTGGGCGGGCTCATTAATATTGATCTGTTCAATTGTTTAATTGGTTTCAGGATGGTCCCATCGATCTTAAGTTGTTTAAGAACGTGTGAAGTGGTTTCGGGATGGTCCCATCGATTGTTTAAACTCTTGTTTAATTGTCAGTTTTGTCCTTAGTCTTTGAGTTTCCTGTGGGGCCTTGAGGTTCTTTGTTGGTTGGCTAAACGATTTGGCTTATGCATGACTTGGATGGGTTCTGTGAGGCTGTTCTTCCGTGGGTCTATTGTCAGCATGTAAATGTCTTGATAGGGGTTGAGTGACGTTTACAGTTTCCCCCAGACAGTTTGATTACCTCGAATACTCAAACTGGCTACTGCATAGGTAGATCCCAAATTCTTTGTTGCAGCCTTTTTCCCAAACATGCCTGAACGTGTCCTTTTAAAATAACCAAAATCCTGGGGTATTAACTTTAAGCCCCCTTTTGGCCCAATATTCTTTTAAACAGTCCAAAATCTTCTTTTCGTGGTTTGAGGGAATCTGTAGAATTTTGCGAACCTTACAAGACACTGGACACCTATTCTAAACATAAAGATGCATGGATCAAGGCTCAGTCATCCAGCCCAATCTTTCCACCGATTAAATAGAATTTGCCTGAACATGATTGCTTCCCGAATTAGTAAATCTCCTGAGGGATATTGTTGTAATTGTTCTCCCTCACCTTTAATGTAATCAAAAAAGACGACAGAATATTTTTCTAGCTACAATTTCCATTGTTTAATCCTGGCTGGTTTCTTTCTTTCTATTTTAATTTTGTAGCAGTGTCCTCAGCATCATTGCCCCCAGAATAAGATATTTTCATTGATCATAACATTCTGTTTTGAAATCGGGTCTAAAGGAATTTCCACCTCATGTGAGGCTGTTGGAAATAGGAAAGTTGGAAAAATCTGTAACTTTTCCACAACATAACTTGATGGGACTTGTGGAAAATTACCTATAAACCAATGATTACCCCACTCCCTCGGAAAATGTGACTCAAGAATTAATGAAGTCAGAAAGATTGTTGTGTAGATTGACTCAGGCACTATATAGAGTTTCAGGTTTTGGCTTTACAGGATTAAACAGAAGCTGATAACTGTTTATCTTCCTGTCCATCTCCAGCTGAGCAAGGATCAGCATCTTTCCTTAGTTGGATAAATCAAAAATACAAAATTGATTAATTCTCCAGCTTTGACTGATACTGAGGTGCTGAGTTATGTTCGGCTGCTCAGACCCAGTGAGAAGCTGAGTGACAGCTGGCCAGGAGGAACTGATCTGGTGCATCACTCAGGTGAGATATTTTCCATCCTGAAAATTTGACGAAACGCAGATCTCCATGTTGGTCTTTTTTCACTGACAAAACAGAGAAATACCACCTCTTCTGTGGGGAAGACTTCAGTTTAAAAGTACTCAACTGAAGTATTGATACCCCTTAAGTGAATCTATCAGGAAAGTTATTTGGCAACAGGTACCTCTGACATTATCTACAGTTAAAACGTGTAAGTGGAAACACTGGTACTTACTGAAGGTCAATGAAATTCAACTTGGTTATTGTCCACGTGTATGTACCAGGTGCATTCCGCACCATTTGGATAGTGGTGTGGATAGTTGAGGCTGGCAAAGATCTACTGCCACCCAGAAAATACCCTCCACATGCTCCTCCTTCTAAGAACAATGAAGAAATGAGTAACAATAAAACAGGAATTTGTTTCTCTTCCAATAACTTCACCTCCTCACCTCTCCTGAGGCTTTCTCCCCTCGCTGGGCTTTAGTTCGATGAGCACTGGTTACACTCTTGTACCTCACTCAACTAGCTGGTAATCTTATTTGAGTTTTGACACAGTGTGCTGATACGTCCTATGACTGTTGGGGTATTGCAGCTGAGCCTGATTTTGCTCTTTTCTAACATATGTCCAAATATCTGCAGTCCCAGCAGAGTTCATTGGATAGTGATTGTGACACAAAATCCTGTTTGATTTTCCTCTTTTACCTCAGGGATGCTGGATTCTTCACACCTCCATTTTTGAAAGTGGTTCACTCTTTCCTGGGGTTTGGTTCAACAAGCACCAGTTGGCCTCCAATATCGCACCCATGTGGTTGATAATGCTCCCTTTTTATGGGTTAAAAAGTGTGGGCCACTTTCGTAAAACAGGCACAATGAGGTCCAATTTCTACCCTGCCTTTTCAGAGTGAACATTAGTAGGCTAATCCATTGTGCGGGGCTTCACATTTCAACAAGCAGGTTTCATTAGGACCGCAGGTTGCTTGAAGAACTGTAAATATCCATGTTTGCACTTTTGCCCTCTCATAAAGGATAAAAGGTGAGTTTTGTACTGATCAAGGGAAGAATGTTAATAGTGGAGTATGGATTGTGCTCCAATTTCAGAAAAACTGAAATCCTGCAACAGTGTGACATATCTGATCAACCCAATCCAATGCTCACCCATTATCCATGAATTGTTTCCTTTTCATTACTCAAATCCATTTTCTTATTTATATTTGTAACATCTTTACAGCATTACCAGCATATGGACAAGGGACATTTGTATCACATTTATAAATATCAAATCTTCATTGTTTAATTATGCTTAAATTGTACTCTGTGATGCCCCTATGGTCGAGCAGCCAACCAACACTCAGTGCTCAGGCTCCCCACGAAGAAAGCCCACTTGGGCAAAGTATCAAAGGACTGCTGCTGTGTGCAAACCTGCAGCCCCACTACTTTCAGAAAAAGAATCTCATGGGGAAAATGTTGTAAAGGAAAACAAGATCACTCCTCCTGGTTATGTAAAATTATATTGTTTCATTAAAATTCTTTTGTCTGCATTTAAATAGTGATGAGAAACATATAGTTGTTTCACCTAATGCTGGTGTTGTGTAAGCTACTGAAAAGATTAATCAAGAATAAACTAATATTCAGAAACAGTACTGGTCAAGCATTAACAAATAATGATAATGTTGTTGACAGATACAAGATTAATTTATATAATAAGCTTTTCATCTACGGCATCTTGGTAGCATCACACCTCTCAAAATTTTTGGTTTTTAAAGCCATTAGATCCGATAGTCAATGAAGATTAGGACGTTTTCCCTGCTCAGGCCTTTCCTTCTCTCTAGGGCCTGAGGCTAGAGTGCTGGTCTGTTCCCAGAGCTTGGATTAATCAACCAGGAGTGTCTAACTCCTGTTGACAAATTCTCTGGGAATTGTTGTTTTCATCCTGCTGTTTTTGAGCTATAATTTCTAGAATATACCTCAACAACCCACTTCACATGACAATCAGCATGACAACTGGGCTGGGAAGTACAAGGCCCTGTTGACAAATTCTGTGAGAGAGAGAGATGCTTCTTGGGAATCATATGTGTAATTGGTGAAAAAAACACTTTTAAAATAAAAGATTTAATTTTGCTAGAACTTTATTGGGTTCAAGCTATTAAACCATATTTTTATTATGATTTTTATGGGTCACAGAGGGAGTTTGATGATCCCACCAGAACCTGAGGGATGTTTATGAGGGATTTTGATACTGAGCTCAGACAGAGACAATCCATTAATTAAGAGACAATAAGCAGACGTGCAGCATCATGTACTTCCGCCTTATGGATCAGAAAATGGAAAAAAATCAAGGACTAATTAATAGAAAGAACTGTAACCAAGTAGTATTAGCATTTATAGACAACTGAGGTGATCTTTTTTTCCCACATTTAGACACGACAAACACATATCATTCTTTAACATATCATAGTAAAAGACCAAACTTAACATGAAATCCTTATATATTTCGACCTGGAATATCCAAGGGCTACGCTCTTCGGTGCTCGACGTGAAGAGTAGGACCCCAGAGTTCATAGATGAAACTAAAGATCTAGATATTATCATTTTACAGGAAACTTGGTATAAAGGAAAAGGACACACTGGCCGTCCCCAAGGGTACACAGAGCTGGTGGTCCCCTCCAATAAATTACCAGGAGTAACCCAAGGCAGAGACTCCGGAGGCATACTGATTTGGTTTAAAATAGAGCTTAAGAATTACATCAAATTTATAAAAAAGGCGAAAACCACATGTGGCTCAAAGTTGAGAGGGAGATTATCTCTAACACCCAAGATGTTTACATTTGTGCACTCTATATCCCCCCAATGGAATCCCCGTACTTTAAAGAGGACACCTTCTCCAACATTGAGGGGGAAATTATCCAATACCAGGCCCTCAATTCAAGAACAGGCGAAGAACCAGACTTCACCAATAATCAGGGAAACAATTACATATTCGGGAATAACCACTTCGATATCCCTTCCCTTCCATATAGGCATAACTGCGACAAGCAGACAAATACCAACGGAAAACAGCTCCTGCAGCTCTGTCGAAGCCTGGGTCTGTACATTGTCAATGGTAGGTTCATAGGAGACCTCCTAGGAAGATCGACCTATTGCTCACCTCTTGGCTGCAGCACCGTAGACTATATGATTACGGATTTGGACCCATCCTCTTTCAGAGCATTCACAGTCAAACCACAAACAACACTGTCAGATCACAGTCAAATTACTATGTATCTTAAAAAGACAGAAACAAACAACACAGAAACACAACCCAGTAAACTGTACAACACCAAAAAATCGTACAGATGGGCCAAAAACGACACGGAAAAATACCAGAAAGCAATTAGCAATGAATCAACTCAAGCTCTCTTGGACACCTTTCTGGATAACATATACACTCACAATAAAGAAGGCGTAAACCGTGCAGTGAATAAACTAAACAATATTTTTGATAATTTGGCAACAAGGTCAAACTTGAAAGCTAGCAAGAACAAACCCAAAACAAAAAACTATGAAAAATGGTTTGACCCAGATTGCCATAACATGAGGAAAAAACTTAGAAAAATATTAAACCATAAACACAGACATCCAGAAAACGAGGAATTACGCCTTACTTATTGTCAGACACTAACACAATACAGAAACACACTCAGAACCAAAAAAGAGCAATATATTAAGAATACACTCAGCTCCATTGAGGAATCCATTGATTCCAATTGTTTCTGGGACAACTGGAATACATTACACAAAAAACAATACGATGAATTGGCCATTCAAAATGGAGACACATGGGAAAACCACTTTGAAAAATTATACCAGAAAAACACACTAACGCCAGAGCAACACCAAATATGCAAAAAACTGGAAAAGCTCGAAATGGCCATAAAAGATAACCAAAACCCGCTAGACTCCATAATAACAGAAAAAGAACTTTTTGAAAAACTCAAGGACCTGCGACCAGGAAAAGCTTACGGGGCAGATGGCATACTAAGCGAGATGATTAAACACACAGACGATAAAATGAAACTGGCTATCCTAAAACTCTTCAACTTGGTTCTGAGTGTCGGTTACTTCCCTGATATCTGGAACAAAGGACTCATAACGCCCATATACAAAAGTGGGGACAAAGTCGACCCAAATAACTATCGAGGCATCTGTGTAAACAGTAACCTGGGGAAGGTATTCTGTAGCATCATAAACAAAAGACTTATAAACTTCCTTGAGGAGCACAATGTCTTGAGTAAAAGCCAAATTGGATTCCTGCCAAACTATAGAACATCAGATCATATCTTCACCCTACAGATCCTAATTGACAAACACGTTCATCAAAACAAAAGCAAAATCTACGCATGCTTTATAGATTTCCAGAAGGCTTTCGACTCCATCTGGCATGACGGTTTATTCCTGAAACTTATCGAGAGCGGGGTAGGGGGAAAAACATATGATGTAATTAAATCAATGTATACAAACAACAAATGTGCAGTTAAAATTGGAGACAAACAAACAAAATACTTCCCACAGGGGCGGGGGGTGACGCAGGGCTCGCCAATCTCACCAACACTCTTTAATATTTACATAAATGAATTGGCAAAACTACTTGAACAATCTACAGCACCCGGCCTCACCCTATATGAATCCAAGGTTAAATTCCTCCTCTATGCAGACGACCTGGTTCTGCTGTCACCAACTAAGGAGGGTCTACAGCAGAACCTGGATCTGCTGGAGTCGTACTGCCAGACTTGGGCCCTGACAATAAATCACCAAAAAACCAAAGTCCTTGTGTTCCAGCAAAGATCCAGACATCAGGGACCCAAAATAAATTTCACACTAGGAACAACCAAAATTGAACAAACCACTAACTACACATACTTGGGCTTAAAAATCAGTTCTACGGGAAATTTCAAACTGGCTGTGAATGAACTGAAAGAGAAAGCAAGAAGGGCTTTCTATGCCATTAAAAATCAACCCAAATAGAAACCCAATTAGCATTTGGCTCAAAATTTTCAAATCAGTAATTGAACCAATTGCACTCTATGGCAGTGAAGTGTGGGGACCGCTAACACAACAAGAATTTGCAAAATGGGACAAACACCCAATTGAGATCCTACATGCAGAATTCTGTAAAAGTATCCTCCGGACTCAAAGGAAAACCGTAAACAATGCATGCAGGGCAGAACTAGGCCAATATCCATTAATAATCACTATCCAAAAAAGAGCCACCAAATTTTGGAAACACCTAGAAATGAGCAACCCCCAATGCTATCATTACGAAGCCCTGAAATGCCAAGAGAGGACCATAAAGAAGAATACCCTCAGTCAACTAGTCCTGGGACTCAGTGAAGTAACTACTAACATTACTAACAATAACCAGCCCCAGGACAGTGACAGCGTAACACAAAGAATTCGACCCAACACAATCGTCGCTAAGCAAAAGGAAAATTATCTGTCATATTGGGCAGAAACAACAAAAACCCAAAGCAAACTCAATTGCTACTTGGCCCTAAACAGACAATACAACATGGCTGATTACCTGACCATGGTAAAGGATAGCAAACTGAGAAAAACTTTGACAATGTACAGACTTAGTGAACATAACCTGGCGATCGAAAAAGGTAGACACAGACAGACCCGGCTACCAAGAGAGGACAGGATATGCTCTCACTGCAGTCAGGGAGTGGTGGAGACAGAGATGCACTTCCTCACAGCTTGTAGAAAATATCAGGGCATAAGGGAGAATTTCTACCCAAAATTCACAAAAATATGCCCGGATTTCAGAAATTTGAATGACGACCAAAAACTCCCATACCTACTAGGGGAAGAGAGAAATTGTATAACACTAGCGGCACACTATGTTACAGCTTGCCATAAACAGAGGGACAACCACTAAATATAAGAAAAGAGTATATATAAATTATATGAAAGTATATTTATACACTCAGGGATATATCTGTTTATACACTGTATGGATAGATCTGTATTTTTCTGAACAAACATGAATGTTTTTCGATGCTTTGGCAACATAAGATGTAACTTGTCATGCCAATAAAGCGATTTGAATTGAATTGAATTGAATGGAGTTAGCCAGTCAAGCGGGCTTTTACTGTGAAAAATGACGACTTGTTCAAGGTGATGGTCACTGAAAAATCAGTGGTAGGAAAAGCCTGTTCCCAGAAAAATTGTAAGTCCACTGTTGGAAATAAGAGGAGAAAGAATCACCTAAATAACTGAGGGGGTGGGGGGTTGGGGGGAATCTGTTCATTTTTAACTCCATAGTTGTGCGCCTTTTCTCATTGACAGGTTCCCTGCCCAAGAAGTCAGCCTGATTGACAGTCGGGCAGGGAGGACTCCGGAGCAGGCCGCAGGAGCAGGTAGGTCCGTTCCCCGACCCTGGGGGTCTTTGTATAGGGGATGAGGGAGGAGCTCGGGGGCTGGGGGCAAAGCACTCCTGCTCCTACTGGCCACAAGCAGTGCTGCAAAAGCACTTACCTTCTCCCCAAAGCTGTCCTCGCCTCCCTTCAGCTGCCTGGCTTCCTGAGGCCTGGGAAACCCAGCCGGCCACTATTAAACCGGCAAAGCAGGTTAAATCAGAGGCTGCCCACTTCATTAACATATTTAAATTGCCAACCCGCCTCCTGGAGCAGGTTGGTTGCCCGCCTCCTGGAGTGGGTTGGTTGCCCGCCTCCTGGAGCGGGTTGGTTGCCCGCCTCCTGGAGCGGGTTGGTTGCCCGCCCCTTGTCCCACCTCTGTTAAATCCAGAAGTGGGCAGGTTGGGGTCATGTTTGAGATTTTTAAAATTTTAACACCTGACTTGACCCCAACCCACCCGTTTTTGAGGGTTATCATTCACCCCGATAACTTTAGAAAGTATTTATGCAAGGGCAATAGTGCAGTAGTCAAAACGGTAAGACAGTTCAGTTTGAACATTTTTACAATTATATTGTCATGGGGAATGGACGAATACTAACTTTTCTTTTGCGGAGCCAACCCTCCCAGCACGGTTTCTCTTACCTGCCATAATTGGGCTTTCCAGAGCGTGAGAAGCTGTTGGGGAAAACAAGTTCAGCATGAAGAGACCAGATCCACTTACTCCAGATTCTTTGATGGCAGCTGCCTGTTTTATATTAAAAAATTACTACATTGCACCTGATCAATCAGCAGCACCATTTGTCAGTACAAGATTGGACCTCAGGTTATAGAGACCTGTGATCAACCATTCTTTCAAAACACAGGCCCACAGGCCCTGTGCCAATGGCTGTCAGTTCAGCTATTTATAGAACCACACTGAGAAGGGACGGTTTTCTTTGAAACTAAATGGACTTTACATAGACGAGGAATGCCTTACTTTTTTCAAAAACAAAAAATGTTTTACTGCTGGAAAGAAGAAGTATAATTTCCAGAAACTCCAATTACTCAGTATGGTGTTGCTCAGCTAGTGCCTCTCAATGTCATGACACAGGAGGGAGCTAGAGACTACAATTTCAGCTTGCTAAAGTTGTTGATTATCAATAATATAAACTTCACCTCTGATTTAACATTTCTACGTGCAGGATAAAAGCAAAATATCTATTAATACTAAATATTCAACAGAATTTTTATCAGGAAAAACAGAAATATTGGAGTTAAAATTCCTTTGTTTGCTAATTTTAGCAAAAAGTGCATTTTAGTAAGAAGATTACATTTTCACTAAAATGACCAAAGTTAGGATATTCAGCCCCACTGAATGTAAACACACAAAGTGGCTTCTCTGTTGTGACATGAGGGTGGATTGCATTCACCATGACATTGATACAAGCAAAGAAAAATACTGGTATTACATACGGAAATATAGCCAAGATAAAACCAAGGGGGAAAAATTTGGTTGGTTAGCGCCTCCGGAGGGCGCTAACGACTTACCGCCCGTGTGCGGCGATTTTAGCGTCACCCAGTGAAATTCAACTGGCGGGTTGCGATGGTGCTATACACTACCACCACGATCTCCTGCGCCAGGAAATCATGACATCATCCAAGAGTGCATCACACCAGCAGGGCCCCAGACCGGAAATTGATTCTCGCCCCCTGCCTCGGCGCCTGCCGCGAGGAACGCCAGGTAGAGGGGGCGGTTTGCAGTCGGCTGGGAGCTGGGGGAGCGCTATTTAAAGGCGTGCACTTCCTGTTTTTCCACAGCCACAACCAGAGCCTCCAATGCCTGGCCCTGAACCGGTGAGCTATCTCCCTGGGCCTCTGAGCAGCCATGATATTTCTGTATTCCTGGTTGAAGAATTGCATCTCCTTGCAGGCCCAGGTCACAAGCAGCAATGATCAGGGTGAGGCTGTGCAGCAAGATGGACCCTCCCCTTTAAGAACTGGAACGCGCCAGTCTGTCTGAGTACTAGGTAATTGACAGGGCCTGAGCTTGAGTAGCGCTCTGAGGTAGCGCCCCGTTCACCGACGTTCACGTCCTAAGAGAAATGTGTAGCGCTTGATTTAGTGCTCCAATCACCTCCAGGGACGCTGGAGACAAATTTCACAGTCGCCGGCGCTAGTTTGCGCCGGCCGATGTTAGCGCCCCAAAATGGTCGATACTGAATTTTTCCCCCCAGTCGTCTGAAACCAAAAACTTCTTACACATGATCACATCAAATAAATATTTTGTGTGCATGAGGGCACCTTGTGTTCCTTTTTGTGGTGGACGTTAGGTGTCCTGGGGGCAGAGAGGCTGGAAATTGGGGCAGAACCCACCTCCCCCAGATATCTGCCCATTCTTCGGTAACATGCTAACTTCCCACAGAGGAATGCTCTATTTCTGCCCACCCCCCCCACATTTTGACATCACTTTTGGAGGTGTTCCTGGGTTCCACTAGAAATCTACTGTTCGTTTTGCATATGACTGTAAGAAGCAAGCAGATGTGTCACAGAGGGCAGTATGTGGGCCTTGAATACCAGATTCAAATGGCAATCAATCACAGAGGGATCACCAGCGAAGAAGCAACAAAACTTGGCCTTGGCCTTCTTCTTCAGATCAGGGCATGAGCACAACCAGAGCACCTGGCAGAAGATCCACTGAGCCGCTCTTCAGTCAACATAATGCCTCCACCAGAATTTCTATATTTATATATCTGCACCCACATTTCTGTCCATATTTTCTCTGTAACATATTTATGTATATGTGCAAGGGTGCATTTCATTCTCTGCTTCTGGCTACACACTCCTATTTGTCTGCAATTGCTGTACAATTTGTCAAATTAAGTGATATTTTCTCCAGTAACTCCGAGTTTGATTCTATGTGTTCTCTTCATAACTTAAGAATTACTGCCAGGAATTCCTGTAGATTCAGCAGAAGATATGCAGGAACATTGGGTGGACCATGCAAACGGGTTTTCCGTCAAAGTTACGGCAGCAAATTGGGAGACCCTGAGGAAATTCCCAGCATAAGTCCTGCCATTCTTCTCTGGCTCCTGTACAATGTAACACTGTCCTTGATACAAGGTCGAAATGTAACCTGTTTTGACTTATAATCAAATGTCTTTGAGATGTATCCTGGTATTTGATTGTCCTCGTAGATAGTAACTTCATATTGACGGAGCACTTTCAATTAATAATTAATAATCACACCCAAATGTTTTTGCTTTTCCATTTTTGCCAACAAACATCCCTTCATTGTACACACATAGATTACTTTTCTCGTTCATTAGCTTATGTTTATTTAAATAAGATTTGCCTATCTTTCCCTCTCCTATCTGCTCAATTGGTCCATATCCCTTTGAATACTTTCAGTCTCCCTTATACTTATTGCCTGACCACATGACTGATGTAAGAAAACTACTAGGCACTTGGTCTAAGCGTTAAACAAAGCTTTAATCAACTGTTTTACAACATGGAGTCTAGTTGTGTTCTTCACTAGTTCCTGTTAAGAATGTCCTGCGCAAGCTGGGCCTGTGCCTGAGTATTTATACTCTCCCTGGACAGCGCCACCCACAGGCCGCTCAGTATAATTTCATAAGTCTTTCTTTCATGAATGACTGATTCATATCAATGACTTAGTATTATCAGTAAATTTCTAACAGTAGAAGTACCCTTTGCACTATTAGTTATGACCCAGAGCAGACACTACGTTGGTCAATGCTCCTGGACAAAGCTTTATTCAATGATTGTCTTGTTTACTATTGCTCAGTCAGATTTCAAACCGGCTGATTTGCCGTTAATTCCATGAGTGTTAGACCTAGATTTTCCTCTGCTATCCTGTCACAAATCAGGCAATACTGCAGCAGAAAGCTCAGAGAAATCATACTGCAAGGCTTACCATTGCATTGCCACCCCAATCTCTAATTTCTTGCCCTCCCCCTCCCCCCCACCACCACAACCAGGAAGGCTGTCATCTAGCCCTTCATTGCCTTGTCACACAGTGGGGAGGCAGAGTCCAGCAAGTCGCTCCATTTTCCTGCTTTCCGTCCATGTCCCCGAGAGACCACTAGGAGGCAGCTGCCACAATCCTGCTGAGCATCATGTTGGAGGGAGAGGTCTGGTAGTGGCCTCCTTTCCCTTTATAAGGCACCTTACCTCTTGGATGAGGTCCGAGTTTATCGAGAACCATTTTCTGAAATTAAAAAAAATAGCTTAGTGTCTTTCCTAACCCCTTTAAGTGCTCCTTCTCCTCTGGTGGTGCAGCAGATGTTCCACAGCAGCACTGACAAATTTTGCTTCATGGCAATGGTGGGCTCCCTCTTGCGGACAGAGATTTCACCAGCAGCCTGCCCTGCATGACTAGTGAGCCCTGTCCCAGAAAAATGGGTCACGGTGATCAGGACGGCCGGCAGAAGTCCCACCTCGGCCCTCCGCCAGCAGAATGTGGAAAATCCAGCCTTAGTCTGCAAAGCCTCGTGTGAAACCCTATCAAGTGCCTTCTGAAAAAGCATTCAAATTGTGCCCAGTACTTTACTAATTTACATGGCCAAATAATTCCAGTAGGTTTGTGAGACATAAGTTATTGCTTTTTGATTGATAATCACTGTGCTACTGATAGCCTCCTAAAAATATACTTCAGCTTTTTCCCCACTGCCAATGATAAGCTCACTATTCTTTGATTTCCAGGTTGTGTTTCACTCCTTTTTTGAATAGTGGGAAATATTCATTATCCTCTAGTCCTCAGTATAATCTCTACATTTAATAACATTGACCAGAGAATAGCTCACATTTAAAAAAAATGTGATGTTGTGTTCCATTTAGAATTGCCAACTCTGGTTGGAGATATTCCTGGAGGTTGGATCACATGACGTATGACCATGCGACTTCTGATCACATGACTTCTGACCGTGTGACTGCAGCTCACGTGACATCTGCGACTGTTACTGCATTTAGCTTATACAGGTTGGGTCCCCTGTAGTTGAATATCTTTGCTTGTGGTTTCATGCCAGCAGGTACATGTATAATAAATGCCGACCCAACTGAGTGTTTTAAGTGCTGCAATTATTAGCTGTGTGTTTTTCCATTGTAGCACAAGCCCTAAAACACCGAGGTCAGTATCAGTCTATTGGTTAATATCTGGCATAATCTACTGGCCAACCATTAGAAAATAATATACCTGCCAGCTTGCAATTTTACTCTTTTAATAAATATTTCAGCAAATTAAATTGGGAGGGATGGGGAGAGGAGGAAGACAAATCACACTCCTGCACTACAATTATATATTTAAGTTTAAAGAATATTTCTGCCACAAAGCAATAAAATCTGTTAGTTTCAGAATAAATTTCAGGTTTTTTTAGGGTACTGTATTTATATTCTAAGTATGAAGTTTACCCGTAAACAGATATAATCTAACGAGGCACATTTTGTCCTTTATGCTTTTACTGCACGTTCATTATTAAAGCATAATCAGAATAAAACAGATATTATTACTTAACACTAACATAAAGCAGTTCATAACTGAAAAGTATGCAATAATTTAAAAAGCAACACTGATTCTACATAAATGTAATTACATATTTTAAATGAAGATAAAGGCCTAGAAATTTGATGTTGCAGCGCTGGCCATTAGGACCGGTTTTGTAGAAAAAATGGCAGCCGCCTCACTTCCGGTGCGGGACTAGGTGGCTGCCATTTTGGTGAGGGCCATAGCGCTGCTGTTGACAGCGCTGGCCTCTCAAATTTAAATAAGCAGATTGTGACATCAATCGGCGTGCAATGCCTGATTTGACACCACGACTGCTAATTTGGATGTTCTCACTCTCCATAATGCGCACAGAAAAGCGTGCGTGAAGCAGCCCCAAAGAGACGCTTTCAGCGTTTCTTAAAGGGACACACATATGTTTCAGGTAAGTTTGTATTTCAGCTTATGGACTGGTTTTATTGAAGTAGTGGCTAGGTGCAATAGATTTAAAAAGTTGTTAATGTGTGCAAGGAGTGCTGCTGGATGCTTGCAAGGTTTTGAATAGCAAAGGAAGGCCACTGAGAAGACAGAAAATGTTGAAAATACTCAGCAGATCAGGCAGCATCCACAGATAGAGAAACTGAGTTCATGTCTCAGGTTCAGATGCTGCCTGACCTGCTGAGTATTTCCAGCATTTTCTGCTTTTATTTAAGATTTCCAGCATCCACAGTATTTTGCCTCTGAGAAGACCACTTGTTCACAAGGCACATGGAGATGAAGCAGAGGCAGGAAAGGGGACTAGCTGCTCCAGAGGGAAGAGGAAGAAGTGGAGGAAGCAGAAGAGGAGGAAGCAGAAGAGGAAAACATAGAAGAGGAGAAAGTGGAAGGAAGGATGCAACCCAGAGAGCCCCTTTCTTGTCGGGATATCTGGGATGGAATCATCTGCCCGTGGTATCAATTCCCCTTTCAATACTTGTCCCACACCTTACCTTCCCTCTGTTAGTGACCATCACAGTGCCCTCTTGGTCACAAAGCCAAAATAAACGCCACCACAAAGCAAACTTTCCAATCCAACTTTATTCATATATGCATCCAATATGACATCAAGAAACCAACTAATCACCCTTGTGCATTTCCTTAGTGACTGTCTTATTTTTGCCTTTGCCTATCCTAGTGATGTCACGCTGTGCTACCCCAGTGGTAGCCATGCTGCTGACTTTCAGTGAGGGACACTGCTGATGGCCTTGCAGGATGACCTCAAGGAGCTCGTGGCTGGGAGTGTGAAATCGAGTAGCGGTTTCTTCTTCTTCTTCGATGAGAGGTAAGTGGGATGTGAGAAGGAGGATAACGCACGAGGATACTGGTATCTTGTATTCTTTCAACCCCGCTGCTGGCCAAGGGCTCAGCCATGCCCTTGCCAAGAATGGCCAGCACTGTCTCCTCCAAGGGGTGGGTTGAAGCTAGGAATGTGAGGTGTGTCTTGTGTTTGATACAGATTGTTGGTAGGTGAGTAATAGGGGTTGGGGGCGGTCATGCATTGAGCAGTGTGTGAGGCTCGTGGTACAATTGGTAGGAGATGGCTTTTGAAGATGCATTCACTGACCCTGAACACTGGTCTGAAGTCATGAAACTTCTTTGGGCACTGGAACCAGGTCATGGGGGCGACATTGGTGGCAGTATCAGCCTCGGTGATCTGGTCCCACTGTGGGTAGAGGACCTCTCTTGCAGTGTTGACCCCCTGCACAATGCTGCGTGTGAGACCCTGGGTGCCCTTTCCCTAGCTTGTTGAGGCATTTGTGTTAATGCTGAAGTACTTTTCCTATTTTTTTATGTGCAGAAGGCAATTCATCTTAAAGAGCTGAAGACTGCCATTTCGGAATTACTTTTAAACTTTTTTTTTGAAAGGGAGTTGAGCTCTACGAGCCAAAGACTGCATGGGCCAGAAATTCATTGTAGCCCACGAGTGGACAGTATCATTAGAAAAGTTGGAGGATTAACGCCAGGTGCTAATGCTTTAGACTGCACGCAAAATTCATGCTCACTGCTCAAAGAAATGATTGGAGTCCTAATTCAAGTCTTTAAGCCCAAGCTTATTGGCGTTACACTCAAAGGGTGGACCAATATCAGGTGCAGTCTAATCGCAAGTCATCATTGCCACAGGCTTTTTTCAGTTCTTAAAAGGGAGGTTCATTGATGCTGCAGAACCTCATTCTCAGCATTGTTGGCTGTGCAGCTGCCTCAGCAAGCAGCAGCAGGTCAAGGAGAAGGAGTGGGAGGACTGAAGCAGCTGTACTCACGGCAGATCCACGCCCCAGGGAAAGAGCCCATAGATTCTGCGATCAAGCATTGGAGACATTGGTGTTCGCTGTGGAGAGACGGAGGGCGATGCTTTACCCGGCAAGTGGCAGGAGGCCCTCGCCGCAAGTCTTCCGCACCATGTGGAGGGAATTAGCGCAGCATGTCCCGAGCAGTACTGTGGTCCCCAGGACCCACACACAGTGCAGGAAGAAATTTAACGACCTCACTCGGGTGGTCAGGGTGAGCGAATGCTTCAACAAATGCTACATACCACCATCTGAACCACAGTCTTCACACACTGCCCAAAGCACCACACCCTCCAGCAGGCATATCACCCAAACACATTGCTCCACACTCACTCGCACACTTTCATTTCTCTTGCAGGCCATGGTGGCTCACAACAGGAAGGAGCAGCAGTGCACAGGCAGTGGACAAACCGACACCCAACCACTGTCTGCACTGGAAAATAGAGTGCTGCAGATTATTGTGCACCAGGTGGTGGGAGCCGTGGCCACCGGCGATGTTCTCACATCCCACTTCCCCCTCACCCCGCAAGCGTTTCGCACTTTCCAGCTAATCATGCTGTATGCATGAATTTTTCCCTTCCTGGCCCCCTCCCCTCACCTTAACCCGTCTCTTGTGCCTTTATGCTTTCAGATAATGAGCAAGCACCTGAGCAGCCTGTCCCTGAGGGCACCATAGAGAGCGAGGCGGGAGAAGAGGTGGAGGAAGAACACACCACATCACTGCATGTCTTACCTGCAGGCACCAGCTCAGATACTGGCACTACACGTTCTTTAGAGGCTAGTATAGTAGTGGGATCTGCACAGGGTGAGGCAGCGGGGATGAGTGGGCTGCAGCAAGGCCAGGGGGAAAGGGTAGCTCGGGGGCCAGCTCCCCAGAGGGCGAGTTCGTGCACGAGTTCTGCTGCACAGGGCTCAGATGAGGAACTCGATGGGGAGGCATTTAGAAGAAGGGTGATGGGCACACGGAGATGGTAGGTGCAATGGCAAGGGTGCGCAAGAGCCAGTTGGCAATGGTAAGGAACATGGAGGAGTCTGCCTCCAACATTGCACAAGGCTCTGGAGCCCATCATTTCCAGTCTGGTAGACTCCCAGAGAGACCGTGGTGACCCAGACCTGATGCCTTGTGTGATGGGCG
The DNA here is from genome assembly GCF_052327205.1 of Somniosus microcephalus. NCBI lineage: Eukaryota > Metazoa > Chordata > Chondrichthyes > Squaliformes > Somniosidae > Somniosus > Somniosus microcephalus. The sequence goes on along the minus strand of NC_140994.1, from coordinate 38,797,474 downwards.
ATCTGGCTGCTTCCATTGCAGCACAGGCAGAAGTGATGCAACGTCTTAGTGCTGTAATGGAGTCTATGCTTGGTGGCATCCAATCTCAGACTGCTCTCATACAGTCTCAGCTTGATGCCACGCAAGCTCTGACTGCTGCCATCATGGCTGGGTCCACCACCGTCCAGCGGGGTTTTACGGTGTGTTCCAACAGATTGCTAGGGAGGTGCTGCCCCGGGGGAGTGGGAGTGGGTCAGTGGAGCAGGAAGCTGATGTCCTCTCTCAGGATTACAGCATTCCTGCTCCCACCACTGGCACTCCGCCATTGCCCTTGGCACTGCCTGTCATCCAGCCAGCCCAGACTGCTACCGCCCATCCTCAGGTGGTGCATTCTGCAACCGGGCCTTCCAGGCCCAGAGCTGGTCGAGGGCATCCTGCAAGGCCCTCTGAAGTTTCCCACAAGGATACTCAGCAGCCTTCTACCAGCCGTGCTGCAGACACTGGGCCAACACTTCGTAGGAGCACTAGAGTACGCAAAGGCACAGTAACGCGAGGCACTAAGGGATTGCACAAGGGTGCATAGTTAATATTTTTGTTCTAAATATGTGTTCAATGATTTTTGATACATTTATTAATTCAGTTTGTATTCTTTTGGGGTGTGTCTCACTTCAGCTTTGCACTGTGATATGGCTTGTGACAGGGATGGAATGATAGGGATGTGGTGAGCAACGGAGATCTGGGGTTTAATTTATTGGAACCGCAGTCTGATGAGGTGGTCACGGACTGCCCTTCCGGAAGGCTGATTGAGTGGTTGCCTCCTCCCTCGCTCCTGTTCCTCCTCCTCCTCGTCCTCCTCATCTTCCTCATCCTCCTATCCCTCCTCCTCCTCCTGAGGTGGTCCCACAATCCCTGGTGGCAAGGGCTGGGTCCTCGTGATAGCCAAGTTGTGGAGCATGCAGCAGACCACCACGAAATGGGACACCCGCTCAACCGAGTACTGAAGGGTTCCTTCCGAGTGGTCAAAGCAGCGGAACTGTTGCTTCAGCAGGCCAATGGTCTGCTCGATGATGTTCCTGGTGGCAGCATGGCTCTCATTATATATGAGCGCTGGGCAGGAGTGTTGGGGTTGTGGAGGGGAGTCATGAGCCAGGTGGAGACCGGATAGCCCTTGTCTCCGAGCAGCCAGCCGTGAGCTTGATGTGGTGGCTGGAAGAGTGCTGGCGTACTGGTCTGGTGCAGGATGAAGGCATCATGGCTGCTGCCAGGATAGCGGGCATTGATATTGAGGATTAGCTGTCTGTGGTCGCACACCAACTGCACATTAAGTGATTGGTAGCCTTTGCGGTTACGGAAGATCTCAGGATTGTTATGAGGTGCCGCAAAGCCATGTGGGTGTACTCAGTGGCGCCCTGCACCATGGGGAGTCCTGCTATCCTGGCAAAGCCACATGCACACTTGGCCTGCTACTCTCTGGTGATGGTGAAGGAAATGTAGTCCCTTCTTCTACTGTAGAGAGCTTCTGTGACCTCCTGGATGCAACGATGGATGACAAACTGCAAGATGTTTGCTATGTCTCCTGTTGCAGACTGGAAGTATCCGCTGGCAAAGAAATTGAGGGTGACGGTGACCTTGACTGCCACTGAGAAAGCTGTGGTCACCCTGATCTGAGGCTGGATGTCTGGTTGCGGGAGGTGGCAGAGTTCTGAGACCACCTCCTTGGTGAAGTGGAGCCTTCTAATACACTGTTCCTTGCTTAATTGGAGGTAGAAGAATTGCTGTCGGAATACCCTTGGAGGGTAAGGCCTCCTGTTGAGAGCTCTGATAGCCCCCTTCCTCCCTCTGGCCACATGCTCCAATCTTTCTTGCTGCCTCTGCTCCCTCCACCGTAGATCCTGGAGGGCGAGGTCGACTGCCAGTACAGCCCCCATTAATGTAACTAAATGTAGCAGTTTGATTTTTTTAAGAATAAATGTAGCTACTTTTTAGTTGCCACAACACTCCTGATACTACATAACATTGAAATAATGGAATGAGACTTTCACTATGTGAAACTGACAGTAAAACACTGAAACTCCACTAACATACAGTTGCGACTCATTACTGAGTCCCTGGAGCTGGCTTCCTGTTGCTTCGCGCCAACTCTCTCTGTCGCTGTTTCCCCCAGACGCTAAGGTAGGTGGCGACAATCAATTTCGCAGATTGGATGGTCAGTGAACGTTACACACTCACTGATGTCACGATCCACCTGACATTGAGGCCCCCGGAGATAACTGTTAGTGGTGGCGCTGCAGGAGGCCAGGATTTGGCGTGTGCCGTAGGATTTGCCTCGCCCCAGCGATAATGCTCTAGCGCCCCATTAGCGCTTCTGCTGGTGCTAACGGGAGGCACTAAGATACTGAATTTTTCCTCCCCTATTTTTAAATGATTGTTACTTTTTTTCATTTTAGATGGCAGTTCCCCTTTAAGGGCTCGAGACTGTTTTCTAAAATGACAAGCTAGCTTTAAGACAATGCTGCCTTGCTCCAGGGAGGCTACAGCCACCCTAGATTAGGCCTCCTGCTGAGACTATCACCTAAAACAGCTCGTTACACGCTAGTGTTTGCACTCCGATCATTTAAATAAGCAGGCAGCACCAAAATAACGGTGCTGGTTGCGAACTTTTTACGGGCGGGAGTTAATGTCGCCCCGCGGTGGCACCAGCTGTTTTGCTGTGCTGCTAAATTTATAGGCCAGAATCTCTGTACAAACATGATGATATCATACTTTAGAGGATTTCGAACTTGGCAGTGTCACCAAATTCATTGTTTTAATGACTTGCAAGAAACTGTGCATTCTAATCCCAAACTAGGGATCATAAATATAAGATAGTCACTAATAAATCCAATAAGGAATTCAGGAGAAACTTCTTTACCCAGAGAGTGGTTCGAAGGTGGAACTTTCTACCACATGGAGTAGTTGAGGCGAACAGCGTAGATGCATTTAAGGGGAAGCTAGATAAAGACATGAGGAGGAAAGGAATAGAAGGATATGCTGATAGGGAGAGATGAAGTAGGGTGGGAGAAGGCTCGTGTGACGCATAACGACCTTTAAAGACCAGTTGGGCTGAATGGCCTGTTTCTGTGCCGTAGTTTCTATGTAACTCTCTCAAATACAGTTACAAATCACAAAAAAGTGCAGGTCAAATGTGTGCTTTATCTTAGATTTAGGAGGTTAATACATTGAACAAACTTTGAAGGAAGCAGTTTTATATTTGGTTGAGCTTGTAGCCATTTACACTCACTTATATTACCTTTTCTGTAGTTAACTCTACATTTCATCTGACTGAGCTCCCATTAACTTGTATTTGCTCAGCTGACAGCATAATTTACACAATAATGCAAATATAACCATTGTAATTCCCCACTCGTGCACTAGCAAAGCATTGCAACTCCTCAATGGCAAATCAGCCAGATACAGAAATTAAATTATTGGGGAAAGAGTTTGAAAGGGGCAAGATTCCTCTTTTTTAAGCAGTGTATCCAAAGAAACCCTTTCTTGCTTGTAACACCATGTTGCAACACCGCCTTGAGGCAAGTCCACAGAGGTAAGATTTTAATACCACGTTCAATACAGTGTTCAATAAGCTGCTACCTTAATATTATGAATGCAAACAGGGTAGAAAATTATTTCCTAAAGTTCAAATATGAATTTAATCACACTAACTTTTACATTGGCTCTTAACTACAATCATTGATAGGTCTTCCAAAAACAGTAGAAGTAAATGCTTGAAAGTACTGTAGTTATATGGAACAAAAATGATAAGATTTATAAATTTGGAGAGGTGTGCTAAATTATACTGGTCTTTGAGGGCCCCGGAGAGGCAGTCCAGCTCCCCTAGCCTGGCAATCTTTCATCAACTTTTCCAGCATCTTTGTGGGGGGTGGGGAGGGTGGGCGGACTCAGCTTACCGACTACCTCTGACCCCGTAAACTTTAGCAGGGTCAGTGATACGTATCTGACGTTATCAGAAAGAATTTGACACTGAGCCAAATAAGGAGATATTAGGACAGGTGACCAAAAGCTTGGTCAAAGATGTAGGTTTTAAGGAGCATCTTAAAGGAGGGAAGAGAGAGAGAGAGGGGTAGACAGGCAGAAAGGCTTAGGTAGGGAATGCCAGAGCTTGGGGATTAGACAGCTGAAGGCAGGGCCACCTATGGAGGGACGAAAGAAATAACGGATGCATGAGAGACCAGAATTGATGGAACCCAGAGATCTCAGAGGGTTGTAGGGCTGGAGGAGGTTACAGTGATAGGGAGGGGTGAGGCCATGGAGGGATTTGAACATTAGGATGAGAATTTTAAAATTGAGGCATTGCTGGGTCGGGAGCCAATGTAGGTCAGTGACCACGGGGGTGCCGGGTGAACGGGGCTTGGTGGGAGTCAGAATATGGGCAGCAGAGTTTTGGATGATCTCAAGTTTACGGAGGGTGGAAGATGGGAGGCCAGCTGGGAGAGCGTTGGAATAGTCAAGTCTGGAGGTAATAAGAGCATGGATAAAGGTTTCACAAGCAGATAGGCTATATAAATGTTTGTTGTTGTTATTAACAAGGTGCCTGCCTCCACAACCATATTGTGGATGATTGCATTGACATCCTGGCTTTGACAGAAACTTGGCTCACAGGTGGTGACACTTTGCCATTTACTGAAGCCTACCTGCCTGGCTATACTTTCCACCACCTGCCCCACTGTGTTGCCTGTGTGGCCATTATCACTAAATTACACCACGGTCTCTTCCCATAATCCTCTGGTGCTTTCTCTTCCTATGAGCATCTCATCTTGTTCAAGCCTTCTTGCCTTTCCTTTAAAATTCTCTGAGTGCCGGCAAAATCAAGGCCTAAGAGTCAGAAGCTCATAGACCTCTTTGTCATTGATTGAGGTCATCCATTCAGCTGCTTCTGCTGCATCCCCACCTTCCCCTTTTCCATCACGCCAAACCTTCCCCAAGCTTCCCACCTGCTTTATCCATGTCATTTTCTAGTTTCTCTTTTAACTTCCTCCAGGCCCTCACTAAGTTCATCTTGTCCATGAAGCCCACCTCCTCAAAAGCCGTCTCCTACCAACTGCACCACTAGCCTCACACACTGCTCAATGAACAACCCACTCCATCACTCACCTACCAACAATCTCTACCAAACACGAGGCACACCTCACAGTCCTAGCTTCACCTCACCCGCTTGGAGGAGTCGGTGTTGGCCATTCTTGGCAGGGGCATGGCTGAGCCCTTGGCCAGCGGCGGTGCTGAAAGAATACAAAATGCCCGGTACCCTCATACGTTATCCTCCTTCTCACATCCTACTCCCCCTCATCCCACAAAAACCTCAGAATTACAAGCTGCACATATGGTGTAAGCATGCACCTCTTGCTTAACCCCTCTCCCTCACCACAACCCTACCCTTGTGCCTTCCTCATTTCAGAAACCCAAGAAATCCAGCCTTCACTGCCAGTGGTTGACGAAGAAGAGGGAGAGGAGAATGAAGGAGAAGAAACACTGTCACTCTATTTCACACTCCCAGCCACCAGCTCGATGAGGTCATCCTGCAAGGCCATCTGCAGTGTCCCCCACTGAAAGTCAGCAGCCTTCCACCAGTCATGCTTCAGCTACTGGGGTAGCACTGCGTGACATCACTAGGATAGGCAAAGGCACACGCAAGACAGTCACTAAGGGAATGCACAAGGGTAATTCGTTGATTTTTTGATATCATATTGGATGCATATATGGATAAAGTTGGATTGGAAATTTTGCTTTGTGGTAGCTTTTATTTCAGCAATGTGACCAAGAGGATGCTGTGATGGCCAGTAACAGAGGGAAGGTAAGGTGTGGGACAAATATTGAAAGGGGAATTGGGGATCCGGTCACTGATACCACAGGCGGATGATTCCATCCCAGATATCCCAGTGAGAAAGGGGCTCTCTGGGTTGCATCCTTCCTTCCACTTCCTCCTCTCCTGCGTCTTCCTCTTCTGCGTCATCTTCCTCTTCTGCTTCTACCTCTTCTGCTTCTTCCTCCTCTTCCTCCTCCTCCTCCCTCTGCGAGCAGCTTGTCTCCTTTACTGCCTCTGCTCCACCTCCATGTCATGTTGCAGCCCAAGGGGAACTGTAACTAGAGCCCCCGGGATTGGAACAAGTGGTGTTCTCAGAGGCCTTCCTTTAAGAGCCAAAGCCTTGCAAATGTCCAGTAGCATTCCCTGCACACTTTAACAGCTTTTTAAATGTCTTACACCAAGCGACGACTGAAATAAGAACTACAAAAGCAAAAATGTAAATTAACCTCAAAGTTGCGTGTGTCCCTTTAAGAAGCGCTGGTCTTTAGGGCCCTTAAACAGCACTCATTGGCCTTTATAATCCCATTTTAACAGGCCCTTGCCTGTTTAACCCTTTTCCCACGTAAAGCATGCCTGGTGGGTGTTGTGTCTCCTTGTGTTCTTATACTATAAATAATACAGACACTTTTAGCTCATTTTAGTTACTGCTTTTACTTAGCTGTATTCCTGCTTTGTTTCTGTGCTGCCGCATGGTGCGGAGTGATACAAGATGTCCGACGCTGCACTGTGCACTGCCCGTGCACAGTGTGCCACATAGCAATATAACTACACCATACCAAAGTAGTTCCATACCAAAGTAGTTCCATTTAACGATGTGATACTATAACAATGTAACATCCCTCTTTCTCAAAAAACTAAAACATGAAATTTAACAATTTAAATGAACAAATATTATATCTAAACTATTATTATCAACTACAAAGAATCGTGAGTTTTTTTTTATTCGCGATATCGCTCAGGTGGTTGGATGTTGTCCCTCCATCTTGTGGATTTGGTGGTGACCATTCCTCTCTGCGGTGTTTTGGTGTGTTCTGCTCTCATTGTTGTTGTTGCTGTCGCCTTTGGAGTTGGAGTGTGCATGCTCGTGGTTGTTTGATTTGTAGCGCTTGTTTCTGGTGTTGTACTGCTTGTGGTAGCTGGTGTTGTCAATGTTGCTGATGTTGTCTGCTGCTTATCCAGTTCAGGTGAAGGTCTGATGTGGAGTCTGTTCCGTCTGTATTGGTTACCAGGTTCAGTCTCTACGAAGTAGGATCTTGGAGTATCAGCTTTTCCAATGACCTTGGCTGGATTCCAGGTTTTCAACACTGGGTCTTGCACATGCACTGATTGTCCATTCAGCAATTCTGGTAGCGTCTTTGCATGTTTATCGTAATGTTTGCTTCCTACGATTTGTGCTTTTGACAGCTTTTGTCTGAAGTCCTCCTGGTCCTGGGGATGATGTATTTTTGCTGGTAGGGTAGTCTTAAACTTCCTCCCATTCAGCAATTCCGCAGGTGATTTCATGTCTGCTTTCAGTGGTGTTGATCTGAGTGATAGGAGGGCAAGGTCTTGGTCTTCCCCCATCTCACTACTTTTGATGAGAGTTCTCTTGACAGTCTAGATCTGTCTTTCGATGAACCCGTGTCCCCTTGGGAAATGTGGGGATGAGGTTACTATTTTGAACCCGTACTTTTCTGCCAGAGCTCTGAATTCACTCGATGTGAACTGGGTTCCATTGTCACAGATTACCTTTTCCGGGATTCCTTGTTCAGCAAACAAACTCTTTGCAATCCTGGTGGTAGTTGTGGCTCACAAGTCTTTCATCCTTCTCACAAAAGGAAACTTGGAATAGTAATCTGCCACTATGAGATACCATTCTTGATTGCACATGAAGAGATCTGCCGCAATGGTGTGCCATGGTCCTTGATGGTATTTCACTAGGTATCATCTCCTGTTTCTGTTGTGCATTTCTGTATTTCTGGCATATACCACATGCACAGGCCATCTGTTTGATATTTTTGTATATGCCTATCCAGTATACAGCTGATCTGGCTCTCAGCTTGCATTTCTCCATTCCCATGTGGCCTTCATGTATTAGATGGAAAAGTTGTGTCTGCATCGTCTTTGGCACGATGATCCTCGATCCAGCAAGGAGAATACCGTCTTCTACTGCAATATCGTCTTTAATCGTCCAGTATTGACGAATTGTCGCCTGTACCTGCTGGATTCTCTCCGGCCACCCCTGCATTACTTGTTGTGTGAGTAGTTGCAATTCCTCATCTTTGCTAGTCTCATCTCTGATTTGACTGAGCTTTGTAGGGGTAACATTCACTAGGTGGTGGATTTTTACTGTTAGGTCCTCCACCTCGTGTTTCTCATATGGTGACAATCGAGACATTTCCTTTCCTGGCTTATATTTAAGCGTGAAGTCATAGCTTTGGATGCTTAGAAGTAGTCTTTGCAGTCTTGCAGGTGCTTTGCACAGATTCTTCTTATAGATCTGTTCTAGTGGACGATGGTCACTCTCTATTGTAAATCGCCTGCCATACAGGTATTTATGGAATTTCTCGCATCCGTACACTAGTGCTAATAGTTCTCTTTCTATGTTGGCGTATCTCATCTCGGCTGACGTCAAGGCCTTTGATGCGAAAGCTATTGGCTTTCCTTCCTTCACCAGAGCTGCCCCTAGTCGTCTGGTAGAAGCGTCTACTTGCAGAGTGACTGGTTTTCTTCTGTCATAATATGACAGGCTTGTTTCTTTGCACAATAGTTCTTTAAGTTGTTTGAAATTCCTTTCGTGTGATTCAGACCACTGGCATTCAACGTCTTCTTTCAATAGCTCTCTGAGATTTGTTGTATGTTCCAACATGTGTGGGATGAAAGAACTCATGTATTGGACCAAGCCGAGGTAACTCCTCAGCTCTTTCTTATCTTTGGGTGGTTTCATTTCAGCAATCGCCGCAATCTTCTCTGGACTTGGCTTGACTCCCTCTGGTGTATAAATCATACCGAAGAATTGGCATTCCTTGACTTTAACTATGCACTTATCTGCATTTAACTTGATGCCAGCCTTTCTGGTATGCTCCATGACCTCATGTAGGTGCATGTCAAGGTCTCTTTCATCTGCTCCATAGATCTGAATATCATCAGCTATTCCTATAGCTCCTTCACAGCCTCTGTATGTCTCGTCTACTTTCTGTTGAAAGATATCTTGACTGACCTTTAACCCGAATGGTAGCCTCAGGAATTTGTGACGCCCAAATGGTGTGTTGAATTTTGTCAGTGTTGTTGATTCCTCATCCAACTTCACGTTCCAATATCCATTTCTGGCATCTAGTTTTGAGAAAACCTTGGCTCCTGCCAGTGATGGCGTAATCTCCTCTAGCGATGAGATGGGATAGTGGTCCCTCTTTATCGCCTGGTTTAGATCTTTGGGGTCCAAACATATTCTGAGACACCCGTTTGGCTTTTCTCGTACCACAATTGAGTTTACCCAGTCTGTGGGTTCAGCGACCTTTACGATCACTCCCTTTTCTTCCATCTCCTTTAGCTCTCTTTCAAGCTTTGTCTTCAGCTCAATGGGTACTTTTCGTGGAGCATGGATAACAGGCTTTACCTCTGGATCGATGGTGATGTGGTATTGGAAATCTCCGAAACATCCCACTGTATCATCGAAACATTCCGGATACATGTCTATCAAGTCTTTTTTACTCTTGATTTGTGGGCGGTTCTCCAGTGGGGTGTTGTTGTCTATCTTCAGTGACATTTCCATCAGCTCGTGATGCACTGAGATCAATCTCAACTTCTCGCAGCTGTTTAATCCCAGGATCGCTGGCCCCTCAGTGTCGGTGACATAGAACATGCAGTTGATGTTTTTTCTTTTATGTGTCCCTTTGATAAAGGTTATTCCGAGTTGTTTAATCTCACTCCCCCCGTATGCTGTCATTACTTGCCTTTAAACAACCATTTTTCGGGTAGCCATCTTCTCAGGTTTTCAGGAAAGATCTGCTGGTACAGTCTCAATGGGAGAATGTTGCTCTGAGCCCCTGTGTCCAGCTTCAACTTTAAGTTGATGGTTGTGGGCCGACCTTTGACCTTTTTTTTGATTTGGATGATGGTGTGCAATTCTCTCCTCGGAGTATTTTCCGCTCTGGACATCTCGTGAAGCTGTACCTTTATGGTTTCGATGTTTAGTGCATTGTCGTGATCATCATCATCATCCTGCTCATCCATGGCATGGATATTGTGTTTCTTTCTCTGGTTCTGCTGTCCACCTTTGTTTTTGATGTATGTTCCTTCTTTCTTCATTCTACACCTCTTTTCCCAGTGGTTTAGTTTGCCACATGCATTGCAGCTTGTTCCATATGCTGGACATTTCCTCTTGTCTGTGTAATCATGCGGTCTTCCACAGTTTCTGCACATGTTTCTCCCATTGTCATGTGCATGTCTTTGTGTGTTGTACTTTTCTCTCACTGTATCCACTCTGTTGTCCGTCTCAGAAGCCGTCCGCATGTCAGCCGTTTGAGAAATCAGTGTTTTCATTTGCTGCTTCATAGCTTCATGAGCTCTCGCAGTATCTATAGCCTCTGTTATTCTGAGCTTTTCTTTTCCTACCAGGGCTTTTTGTACCTCTACATGCGCTGACCCCCACATCAGCTGGTCCACAAGCCTTTCCTCCATTTCCTTAAATTTACACTTGCTGGCTTCATTTCTCAGCCTTGTCAGGAAATTGTCAGCTGTTTCACCGGGTTCCTGTCTTAGACTCTGGAATTTGTATCTGCGTATACGGTGATTGGATTTAGGTTCTAGATGGTTGCTGAATTTATCAAAAATTGTCACAGGGTTTTTTTTCCTCTTCAGTCAAACTCCAGCTATTATACAAATCTAGGCCTTTTTCTCCTGTCCACAACAGAATGTAACTAACCTTTTCCTCGTTGGTAGTACCCTTCAGGAAGCTTTTGAATGTAAGCTCACATTTCTGTTTGAACTTGCGGAATGCTTCTACTATATCGTCAGCCTCCCAGTTCATGAGGGGTTGCATTTGCAGAGTCAGTGCAGCAGCAGCCGTCACTTTACTTTCCCGTATGATTCAATCTCAATCAACGCAGACACCGGCACTCACAAGCAGCTCATAAAATCACTTTTCGTCTTATTCGTAGTTCGTTTAGCACAATTTCTACTCACTTATACCGCTGCCACCATGTTGTGTCTCCTTGTGTTCTTATACTATAAATAATACAGACACTTTTAGCTCATTTTAGTTACTGCTTTTAGTTTGCTGTATTCCTGCTTTGTTTCTGTGCTGCCGCGTGGTGTGGAGTGATACAAGATGTCCGACGCTGCACTGTGCACTGCCCGTGCACAGTGTGCCACATAGCAATATAACGACACCATACCAAAGTAGTTCCATACCAAAGTAGTTCCATTTAACGATGTGATATGATAACAATGTAACAGTGGGGATCACGCCTATGAAACCTGGCGTGAGCACTATTGGCTTGCTGACTATCAGCTGCAGGTCAACCATTAAAGAGGATATTTGATCAGTCATCATTTGCAGGTGGCAGGACTTTGTTATCTCAGGCCTGGGGCAACTTTTACCAGGCTTAACCACACCTGTGGAGGGTTGGAGCCTCACACACTTCTCCAGTGTGACCTCCTGCGAAACCCCTCTCGCCACCCTCACTCAGCGCTTCCTCAACTGAGGCATCTACCAGAAGCATGGGAGGCCTTTTTTTCCTTCCCTTCTTGGCATTAGAGGACCTCCAGCCCCATTCGTGAAATGACACACGCCACAACTGCAGAAGGTGCCATCAGAATTTTTATGCAAAACAAACAACTGATGGCATTTTTACAAAATACACAACATTTCACCAGGAGACACCAATTCATCTCCTTCCCCATGACCCTAGAGAGGCAGGAGCAGCGTGCAGTCGGTTTTGCCAGGATCGCCGACTTCCCCATGGTGCAGGGCGCCATTGACTGCACGCATGTGGCTATGCAGGCACCTATCGACAATGCCGAGGATTACCGCAACCGGAAGGGCTACCATTCCCTCAATGTACAGCTGGTGTGTGACCACAGGCAGCGCATCCTAGCTGTCAATGCCCGCTTTCCAGGAAGCAGCCACGATGCATTTATCCTGCGCCAGACTACTGTGGCTGACATGTTCGAGGCACAGCCTCCACCAAGGGGATGGCTTATTGGGGACAAGGGCTACCCTTTGTGTACATGGCTCATGACCCCGCTCCGCGCACCCAGGACCCCTGCTGAGGAGGCATACAACGAAAGCCATCAAGCCACAAGGAACATCATAGAGCAAACGATTGGCGTCCTCAAGTAACGGTTCCGCTGCCTGGATCGTTCCGGCGGATCTCTACAGTATTCGCCGGATAGAGTCTCCCAGTTCGTCATCGTTTGCTGCATGCTGCACAACCTGGCTATCCGCAGGACTCAGGCACTGCCACCTCACGTTGGACCACCACCTCAGGAGGACGAGCAGGAGGACCATGAGGAGGAGGAGGAGGAGGAGGAGTACCAGCCCAGGAGGGAGCCACAAGGTCCAAGGGCTGTCTGCCGGCGGCTTATTGAACGACACTTCTAGGCCCCCTGTCAGGGAATGGCTTGTGGCAATGAACGCACCTGAATGCAGCCGCTCCGCAAGCCCTCAGCCGGTTAACGCAACAACCACTTGAAACATGACACCTGGACAAGCTGAATAAATAAAAAGCTTTATTTAACAAACTCAGGGCCCTTCCCACATGAAACAGAAAAACAGACAACACCCCCAAAAAACAGTCAAAAACATATCTCACTCCCACAACCTGGGGAGGAATAACAAAACTTGTCCATCCAATTGGCCTTCATCCTCGGCCTAACCAAGACAAACCCCCCCATACAGAACACAAACACCCCCATATAAAAAAACAGTTGCCTTCATCTTCGGCCTTACCAAAATAAGCCCCCCCCATACAGAACATAAACACCCCCATATAAAAAAACAGTTGGCAACACACTCTACTTGGTGTGCCGAGAGGGCGAGTCCTTGTGCAGGCTTCTCCGGCCCCTGCCCGACCTGTTGCTCCGCCTCAACCTGGGCCCTGTGGGTGTTGCAAGGCTGGGGGAAGGCTCCTGAGGGGCACAATGCGTGACGGCAGATGCCCTTGGGGGTCGGCCTAGACGAGGTCCGGCCCTGGAGGGGCCGGCTGCTGACTGCTGCAGCTGTGGCTGGGCAGCATCAGTCTCTGCAGCAGCTCGTCGCAGCTTGGCTGGGGGAGTGGCAGTGGCGGCTGCAGCAATGGGGGCAAGCTGGCTGATGCCAGGTGCTCGCTGGTCGCCAGAGACACTGGCACTCGGCCGGGCTGGCACTGCAGCAAGCGCAGCAATCTGGTGAAGGCCAGACCGCTGTGCTGCAGCAGGGCGGCGGGTGCCCTGGTGATGCCTCCGTGACACAGCGAGTGTGGCAGAAGTGAGTGCCTGAACTGCCCTGGTCTGTGCCCGCATCAGACCAGCCAGTGTCTGCACGGCACCACTCAGGAACTCTCGACTCGCGTCCTGTGCTGCCGCGAGTTGGTCGACACCCCTGGCCTGTGAGTCCCCGAAATCGGCCACACTATGAGCCAGGGACTCAATGGCCTGAGGCAACTGTCCCACAACCCCCATGAACTCGGTGTGGCGCCGCTCCGAGTCCGCGGACATTTCATCAAGGAGGCGCACCTCCTGGGCGAGGACCGTCTCCAGACTGGAGGCCGGACTCTCCCTCTGGGGAGAAGGCCACCGTGCTGCCCGACCCTTCCCGCGTGCCTGGACGCCACTGGGCCCAGGAGCTACACCCCCCTGCAACACTTCCCCCTGGCTCTCCTCCAGGCAAGACGTCTCCCCTCCATTGCCATCCCCTGGCGCGGATGAGGGTTCCCCCGATGTGCCGCCTTCCTCTTGGTCCTCGTCGTCCTCCTCTTCCGAGGGACTGGCACTCTCAGCTTCAGGGACCTCCTCCTCACCAGCTGAAAGCAGGAAGGCACAAGAGTAGCTTTAGAGTGAGGACAGGGTGTCAGCGAGGGAGGCATGAGTGGTGGCATTATGCGCATTGGTGGGACAGTGGCAAAGGATGTAGATCTGAAGCGCAAGGGGAATGAGAGAGGTGCAAACGGTCATGTCCTTACCATTGGGGCCCAGCACAGGGTCGGCATCTCCAATAGCTACGGGGCCAACCACCCGGGCACGCATGAGTTGAGCCACGTGCTCCTCCAGGTCACTGAGCTCCTGGAACTGGACACGGCCTCCCCCGGTGACAGTCCGGCTCTTCAGATTCTGCGCCAGCTTGGCCTGCAAGAGAAAGGACGGCCTCTAAGTACAGTGTGGTGCCCTGTTGTTGTGTGCACTGCCTCCCATGGTCGAATAGCTTGGCCAGTGTGGTGCCCTGTTGTTGTGTGCACTGCCTCCCATGGTCGAATAGCTTGGCCAGTGTGTAAAGTGCAGAAAGTGCTATTGATGATCATGCCAGTGCCATAGCTGCGGGAGGAGGGCTGGCCATTAGGCCTTTGAGGTCCCTTTGCCCATAATGTGAGGTGCACATGCAAGGATGAGGAGGACACTGGAAAGGGTACTCACCCTGACCAACCGAGTGAGGTCGTTGTACTTCTTGCGGCATTGGTCACCAGTCCTGGGGACATCGCTATTGGCTGAGACCCTCTGGGCGATTTCCCTCCAGGCTCTCCTGTACTGCCTCCTGGGAGTCTTCTTGCCACTGTCCGGGCACAAGATCTCTCTTTTCTTTTCCAAACCCCTAAGCAGCACCCTCAAAGCATGCTCTGAGAAGCGCTGCGCTCGTTCACGGGCCTTCTGCATGGCTTCAGGCGCTATTTGGGTCCACCAGCAGTGTTCAGGCCTAGCTGCAGGGCTCCACTATCCAGGGCGTGGCAGCAGACAAAGTTGACCCTTCCCCCTTTAAGAGCTGGCCGGCGTCAGGGTGTCTGCTGTCAATCAAAACATGACCGCACCTGCGCTGCGCCCGGCCTCGGCGTTATCAGTCTGCACCGCCGGCTTAGCGCCTAAAGATAGGAGTGCAATGCCAATTTCAGCGCTCGCCCAAACTCCTTGGCCAAAGCTACTGAATATCGGCGAAGTGGCCTCCACTTTCCGGCGGGCGCTAAATTTAGCGCCCGCCCGACTTTACCGCCCCAGAAGTGGCTATACTGAATTTCTAGGCCCTCTTCTTTTAGACATTTGTGTTCCTGTGTTCTGTCACTGATTGTCAAAATATCCATTGTGTAGACACAGAATGATTCTGGAGTATATTGAATGACTGAGCATCCACAGCCCTCTGGGGTAGAGAATTCCAAAGATTCACAAGACTTTCAGTAAAGAAATTTCTCCTCATCTCAGGATGGCCGACCCTTTATTCTGAGACTGTGACCCCCTAGCTCTAGACTCCCCAGCCAGGGGAAACATCCTCCCAGCATCTACCCCGTCAAGCCCTCTAAGAATTTTATGTTTCAATGAGATCACCTCTCATTCTTCTAAATTCTATGGAGTATAGGCCTGGTCTTCTCAATCTCTCCTCATAGGACAATCCTCCCATCCTAGGAATCAGTCTGGTGAACCTTCGTTGCACTCCATCTAAGACAAGTCTATCCCTCCTTAGGTAAGGAGACCAAAACTGTACACAATACTCCAGGTGTGGTCTCACCAAGGCCCTATATAATTGCAGTAAGACTTCTTTACTCTTATACTCCAATCCTTTTGTAATAAAGGCTAACATACCATTTGCTTTCCTAATTCCATACCATTTGCTTTCCTAATTGCTTGCTGTACCTGCATGTTAACTTTCTGTGATTCGTGTACAAGGACACCCAGGTCCCTCTGAATACCAACATTATTCAATCTCTCACCATTTAAAAATTATTCTGTTTTTCTATTTTTCCTACCAAAGAAGATAACTCCACATTTCTCCACATTATATTCCATCTGCCATGTTCCTGCCCACTCACTTAACCTGCCTATATCCCTTTGCAGCCTTTTTGCATCCTTCTCACATCTTACTTTCCCACCTAACTTTGTATCATCAGCAAACTTGGATACATTACACTCAGTACCCTCATCTAAGTCATCGATATCAATTGTAAATAGCAGAGGCCCAAGCACTGAACTTGCGGTACCCCATTAGTTATAGCCTGTCAACCCGAAAATGACCTGTTTATTCCTACTCTCTGTTTTCTGTCCGTTAACCAATCCTCAATCCATGCTAATATATTACCCCCAATCCCATGAACCCTAATTTTGTGTAATAACCTCTTGAGTAGCACCTTATCAAATGCTTTTTGAAAATCCAAATACACTACATCCACTGGTTCCCCCTTATCTACCCTGCTAGTTACAACCTCAAAAAACTCTAATAAATTTGTCAAACACAATTTCCCTTTTATAAATCCATGTTGACTCTGCCCAATCATATTGGGTCAGATTTCCGACCCCCATGGATGCATATGAGGTGTTTACGCACCTGTTGGGGCCTCGCAATTGCTGGTTTCAGGCATGCGAAGTGCATGCACTGAAAACAGTCACTTGCGATCTGTCAAGAATCCTCTCGACAGATCATCCACCTGCCCGGGAAAAGTGCCTTTGCGGGTGGAGAGTTCTGCTTTCTGCACAACCTCCGCCCGCTGGAAAGCCATAGAATTCTTACGCCTGGTAAAAGCAGTAAGGCATAAGACCTGCTTTTACCAGCTTAAGAGTGCTGAAAAATAGAAAAATAAATTTGATAACTCATTTATAAATTAAAAACACTCTTCAAAAAGGTACGTTTATTTTTAGCCCCATAAAAACATTGTCCCAGAAATTCGGGTCGGAGGCTTCCCGCGGGTGCAAGCCTCCGACCTGCACTTACCTAGCGCGCCGGCCGTTGTGCTGTGGGCCCCCGTGGAATTGCGATCCTGGGCCTCCTCCAACTGCCGGCGCGCAGTGCTTGCGTATCCCAGGGGCGCAGTTAGTTCGATGCGTCGCCTGGGATCACGTGGGCCATGGAGAGCCAATGTTAGCAGTTCTTTACCCAAACACACGGAACAGCCATGGGGACCAAATTCGCACCCCAATACGCAAACATCTTCATGCACAAGTTCGAGCAAGACTTCTTCGCTGCACAGGATCTCCAACCAACGCTATACACCAGATACATCGACGACATTTTCTTCCTATGGACCCACGGCGAAGAATCACTGAAAAGACTACACGATAACATCAACAAGTTCCATCCCACCATCAAACTCACCATGGACTACTCCTCAGAATCAATCTCATTCCTGGACACACGAATCTCCATCAAAGACGGACACCTCAGCACTTCACTCTACCGCAAGCCCACGGACAACCTCACGATGCTTCACTTCTCCAGCTTCCACCCTAACCACGTTAAAGAAGCCATCCCCTATGGACAAGCCCTGCGAATACACAGGATCTGCTCAGACGAGGAGGAACGCGATGGACACCTACAGGCACTGAAAGACGCCCTTGTAAGAACGGGATATGACGCTCGACTCGTCGATCGACAGTTCCGACGGGCCACAGCGAAAAATCGCATAGACCTCCTCAGATGACAAACACGGGACACAACCAACAGAGTACCCTTCGTCGTCCAGTACTTCCCCGGAGCGGAGAAACTACGCCATGTTCTTCGCAGCCTTCAACATGTCATCGATGACGATGAACACCTCGCTAAGGCCATCCCCACGCCTCCACTACTCGCTTTCAAACAGCCGCCTAACCTCAAACAGACCATCGTTCGCAGCAAATTACCCAGCTTTCAGGAGAACAGCGGCCACGACACCACACAACCCTGCCACAGCAACCTCTGCAAGACATGCCAGATCATCAACACAGATACCATCATCACATGTGAGGACACCACCCACCAGGTACATGGTACATACTCATGTGACTCGGCCAACGTTGTCTACCTCATACGTTGCAGGAAAGGATGCCCCGGAGCATGGTACATCGGCGAGACCATGCAGACACTGCGATAACGGATGAACGGACACCGCGCAACAATCACCAGGCAGGAGTGTTCCCTCCCAGTCGGGGAACACTTCAGCAGTCAAGGACATTCAGCCTCCGATCTTCGGGTAAGCATTCTCCAAGGTGGCCTTCGAGACACACGACAACGCAAAATCGTCGAGCAGAAACTGATAGCCAAGTTCCGCACCCATGAGGACGGCCTTAACCGAGATCTTGGGTTCATGTCACGCTACATGTAACCCCACCTGATGCAGGGCCATCCAGACTCGAGTCGACATTGGCTTGTTCTCTCTACACGGATGCGACCAGACCTGCTGTGATTTCCAGCCAAAAAAAAAAATATTTTTTGTCTGTTTTTTTGTTTTTCATACAGACCCCAGCATCTGCAATATTTGACCCCTTGTGACCCCACCTCATTGTTCTTTGATGTAATGTTTCCCTGACTGACCTGTTTGGACACCATTCACACCTTTGACTGCCGTGATTATCTCTCTGCCGAGGTGTGATTAAGGGCAGTTGGAAAGGTTACCTGTAAACATCTGACATGATTCTCTGACTATATAAGCTGTGTCTTTATGCATTTCTCCACTTCACCTGAAGAAGGAGCAGCGCTCCGAAAGCTTGTGATTTCAAATAAAGCTGTTGGACTATAACCTGGTGTTGTGTGACTTCTTACATTTGTCCACCCCAGTCCAACTCCGGCATCTCCACACCAATGTTAGCAGGGAATGCTTCATTCATAAGTTTGACAGGAAGAGCTGTCAAATCCATGAATACTATAATCCCAAAACATCACTAAAACCTCAAATAATTTTTAAAAAAATCACATTTTTAAAATAAACTATAAATTACATGAAATAACTATTTTAAACAATAATTTAAATTTTTGAAAAAATTAATTACATTTTCTAACGGGGCTAAAAATATACTTACCTTTCTTTAAAGTATTTAAAAATAATAAACCTGTGGAAAAAATGTTTTAATTTTAATTAATTCACCACTTACCTTGTTAAAAGCAGGCCTTGTGACTGCTTTTTACATGTCTAACTTCTGGAGAGGTACCCTCCCGGAGAAACCGGGAAAAAAAACTTAAGTTCGATGCGCACGTGCTGCCTCTCCCGCGCACACGTTCCACCTCTTAACCTCTTCTTTCAGGGGAACGGAAGTGCCGGTTTCCCACGCATGCGCAGTGCATGCACAAAACCGGTACTTTCGTTGGGCCTACGCGTGAGTACCCCATGCGTACTCACGCGTTGGGACCCGAATTTCTGGGCCATTGTATTTGTTTAATTTCTCTGCCATTTCCTTATTCCCCATTATAATTTCTCCTGTCTCCTTTGCCTTTAAGGGACCCATGTTTACTTTCACTTATCTCTTCCTTTTTACATACCTTTAGAAGCTATTACAATCTGTTTTTATGTCTCTTGCATGTTTACTCTCATTCTATTTTCTCTCTCTATCAATTTTTTGGTCCTCCTTTGCTAAATTCTAAAATCCTCCCAATCCTCAGGCTTACTACTCTTTTTGGGAACATTATAAGCCTCTTCCTTTAATCTAATACTATCTTTAACATCTCTTAGCCACAGTTGGGCCTTTTTTCCCGTGATGTTTTTATTCTTTAAGGGAATGTATATTTATTGCGAATTATGAATTATTTCTTTAAATGTTTGCCATTGCTCATCTACCATCATATTTTTTAATTTAACTTCCCAACGTACCTTAGCCAACTCGCCTCTCATACCTACGTAGTTTGCTTTGTTCAGATTTAAGACCCTAGTTTCGGACTTAATTAAATCACTCTCAAACTCAACATAACATTCTATCATACTATGATCACTGCTCCCCAGAGTTTCCTTTACTACAAGGTTATTAATTAACCCGGTTTCATTGCACAATACTAGATCTAAAATAACATGTTCCCTAGTTGGTTCCTTGACATACTGATCTAGAAAACTATCTTCAATATATTCCATGAACTCATCCCCTGCACTATTGCTACAAATTTGGTTTGCCCAGGCTATATGAAAATTAAAATCCCCCATGTTTACTGTATTACCCTTGTTGCATGCACCTCTGTTTTCCTGATTTATACTGTACCCGACATTAAAACTACTGTTAGGGGGGCCACAAACTACTCCCATCTGTGTCTTGTGCCACTTGTCATTTCTTAGCTCCGCCCAAAGTGATTCTACATCTTGTTTTTCCAGGCTAAGATCCTTTCTCTCTACTATCTTTATCCCATCCTTTATTATCAGGGGTACCAGCCCTCAACCCCTCATTGCTTTTCCATTCTGCCTATACCTTCTAAAACTCAAGAATCCTGTAATATTTAGTTCCCAACCTTGGTCACTCTGCAACCCACAGGCTTGATTTTCCCAGGTCCCACCTGCACGGTATGGGGGGACGCGGGAGACGGTGGAAACCCGGAAGTTCGGGTTTCCCATCACGCTGTGGAGTTGTAAATCCACAGTATACGTGTGACAGAAAGGGTGGGTTCTCCACCCAGAAGTCAGCCTGATTGACAGACTGGCTTCTAGTCGTGTGGGGAGTGTAGACCAGGAGGCCACAGGACCAGGTAGATGCTGGGCCCAGGATGATGAGGGGTTCCAAGGCTGGGGGGGAGGCTCGCATCCCCCAGGGGGTCCAATCCCTGACCCCGGGGGTGGGGGGTGAGATCGATCATCGGGAGGAGTCCAATCCCCGACACTGGGGCCGGAGTCACGATTCCTGGGGGGAGGGTGTTCCAGGTCGGGGAGGGAGTCCAATTCCTGACCTCAGAGGGGCAGGCTGATGGTGGGGGAGCTTGGGGGGCCGAGTGGAAGCGCTCCTGCAGTGAAATCTGCAAAGTGAGTTAAAGTAGAGGTTTCAGGCCTCATTATAATATTTAAATTGCCAACCATCCTCTTGGCAGTGGGTTGGCTGCCTGCCCCCACCATCCCACCTGAGTGAAAGGTGAAAGTAGGTGGGTTGGGGGCGGGTTGTGGTCGGGTTTTACATTTTTACAACTTTCACTTCCCCCCCACCCCCCCGCCCCCCCCCCCCCACGCCTCCAACCATTGTTCTTACCTCTGAAAATTCCGGCCCACGACTCCGTAATGGCTATTAGATCAAACCCATTTATTTCTATCTACGCCATTAATTCATCTATTTTGTTGCGAATGTTTTGTGCATTTAGATGTAGTGCCTTTAGCTTTAACCTTTTTCTATTTTCCCCTCATGTCACCTTAGTCACTGCTGCCCTATTTCTTTTGTTAAGTTCTCTGTCCCTTCCTGACCCATTCTGCTTATTTTTACCCAAATCACCACTCTGCTCTACAGCCTTGACATTTCTCATACTGCTTTTGAATTTGCCCTTTCCTCAATCTTCCCACCAACCCCCACCCACCTTTCAGTAATTTAAAGCCCTTTCTACCACCCTGGATATTTGATTCACCAGGATACTGGTCCCAACGGAGCCCGTCCCCACTGAACAGCTCCCTCTTTCTCCAGTAGAAACATAGAAACATAGAAGATAGGAGCAGGAGTGTTGCCAGTGCCCCATGATTCAAAACCTCTGCTTCCCACACCACTCTTTCAGCCACGCATTTAACCTTCTAATCTGTTTGTCCCTATACCAATTTGCGCATGTCTCAGATATGGGGATAGGGCTTGTGTGGGATTGCTGTCGGTGTAGGGACCGGGTGCTAGGGTTTGGATGATCAGCCATGATCTCGTTGAATGGCGGAGCAGGCTCGAAGGGCCGAATGGCCTACTCCTGCTCCTATCTTCTATGTTTCTATGTTTCTATAACAATCCAGAGATTATGTTACATCGTTATATTATTACATCGTTAAATGGAACTACTTGTTACATCGTTATATGGAACTACTTTGGTTAGTGTATTTATATTGCTATGTGGCACACTGTGAAAAGCAGTGCGCAGTGCAAGGTCGGACATCTTGTATCACTCCGCACCATGCAGCAGCAACATCATAAAAGCAAGAATACAACTGAGTAAAAGTCGTAAACTAAAGTGAGTTAAAAGTGTCTGTATTACATAGTAATAAGAACACAAGGAGATACAACATGGTGGCAGCGGTATAAGTGAGTACAACTTGTGCCATACGAACTACGAATAAGAAGAAAAGTGAATATATGAGCTGATCGTGAGTGCCGGTGTCTACGGTGATTGAGCGTGAATCGTACGGGCAACTAAGATGGCGGCTGCCATGGCACTGACTGCGCAAATGCAACCCCTCATGAACTGGGAAGCCGACGATATAGTAGAGGCATTCCGCAAGTTCAAACAAAAATGTCACCTTACATTCAAAAGCTTCCTGAAGGGTACTGCCAATGAGGAAAAGGTTAGTTACATTCTGTTGTGGACAGGAGAAAAAGGTCTAGATTTGTATAATAGCTGGAGTTTGACTGAAGAGGAAAAGGAAAAACCTGCAACAATCTTTGAGAAATTCAGCAACCATCTAGAGCCTAAATCCAATCACCATATACACAGATACAAATTCCAGAGTCTAAGACAGGAACCCGGTGAAACAGCTGACAATTTCCTGACAAGGCTGAGAAATGAAGCCAGCAAGTGTGCATTTAAGGAAATGGAGGAAAGGCTTGTGGACCAGCTGATATGGGGGTCAGCACATGCAGAGGTACAAAAAGCCCTGATAGGGAAGGAAAAGCTCGAAATAACAGAGGCTATAGATACTGCGAGAGCTCATGAAGCCACGAAGCAGCAAATGAGAACGTTGATTTCTCAAATGGCTGACATGCAAACGGCTTCTGAGACGGACAACAGAGTGGATCCAGTGAGAGAAAAGTACAACACACAAAGTCATGCACATGACAACGGGAGAAACATGTGCAGAAACTGTGGAAGACCGCATGATTATATAGACAGGAGGAAATGTCCAGCATATGCAACAAGCTGCAATGCACGTGGCAAACTAAACCACTGGGAAAAGAGGTGTAGAACGAAGAAAGAAGGAACATACATCAAAAACAAAGGCGGACAGCAGAACCAGAGAAAGAAACACAATATCCGTGCCATGGATGAACAGGATGATGATGATTATGGTCATGACAATACACTAAACATCGAAACCATAAAGGTACAGCTTCACGAGATGTCCAGAGCGGAAAATACTCCGAAGAGAGAATTGCACACCATCATCCAAATCGAAAAGAGGGTCAAAGGTCAGCCCACAACCATCAACATAAAGTTGAAGCTGGACACAGGGGCTCAGAGCAACATTCTCCCATTGAGACTGTACCAGCAGATCTTTCCCGAAAATTTGAGAGAAGATGGCTACCCAAAAAATGGTTGTTTAAAGGCAAGTAATGTCACGCTGACAGCATACGGGGGGAGTGAGATTAAACAACTCGGAATAACCTTTGTCAAAGGGACACATAAAAGAAAGAACATCAATTGCATGTTCTATGTCACCGACACTGAGGGGCCAGCGATCCTGGGATTAAACAGCTGCGAGAATTTGAGATTGATCTCAGTGAATCACGAGCTGACGGAAACGTCACTGAGAATAGACAGCAACACCCCACTGGAGAATCGCCCACAAATCAAGAGTAAAAAAGACTTGATAGACATGTATCCGGAATGTTTCGATGATACAGTGGGATGTTTCGGAGATTTCCAATACCACATCACCAGCGATCCAGAGGTAAAGCCCGTTATCCATGCTCCATCGAGCTGAAGACAAAGCTTGAAAGAGAGTTAAAGGAGATGGAAAAAAAGGGAGTGATCGTAAAGGTCATTGAGCCCACAGACTGGATAAACTTAATTGTGATACGAGAAAAGCTAAACGGGCGTCTCAGAATATGTTTGGACCCCAAAGATCTAAACCAGGCGATAAAGAGGGACCACTATCCCACCCCAACGCTAGAGGAGATTACGCCATCACTGGCAGGAGCCAAGGTTTTCTCAAAACTAGATGCCAGAAATGGATATTGGAACGTGAAGTTGGATGAGGAATCAACAACACTGACAACATTCAACACACCATTTGGGCGTTACAAATTCCTGCGGCTACCATTCGGGTTAAAGGTCAGTCAAGATATCTTTCAACAGAAAGTAGACGAGACATACAGAGGCTGTGGAGGAGCTATAGGAATAGCTGATGATATTCAGATCTATGGAGCAGATGAAAGAGACCATGATATGCACCTACATGAGGCCATGGAGGGTACCAGGAAGGCTGGCATCAAGTTAAATGCCGATAACTGCATAGTTAAAGTCAAGGAATGCCAATTCTTTGGTATGATTTACACACCAGAGGGAGTCAAGCCAAGTCCTGAGAAGATTGCGGCGATTGCTGAAATGAAACCACCCAAAGATAAGAAAGAGCTGAGGAGTTACCTCGGCTTGGTCCAATACATGAGTTCTTTCATCCCAAACATGTCGGAACATACAACAAATCTCAGAGAGCTAATGAAAGAAGATGCCGAATACCAGTGGTCTGAATCACATGAAAGGAATTTCAAACAACTTAAAGAACTGTTGTGCAAAGAAACAAGTCTGTCATATTATGACAGAAGAAAACCAGTCACGCTACAAGTAGATGCTTCTACCAGAGGACTAGGGGCAGCTCTTGTGCAGGAAGGAAAGCCAATAGCTTTCGCATCAAAGGCCTTGACGTCAACCGAGACGAGATACGCCAACATAGAAAGAGAACTATTAGCAGTAGTGTATGGATGTGAGAAATTCCATACATACCTGTATGGAAGGCAGTTTACAATAGAGAGTGACCATCATCTGCTAGAACAGATCTACAAGAAGAATCTGTGCAAAGCACCTACAAGACTGCAAAGACTACTTCTAAGGCTCCAAAGCTACGACTTCATGCTTAAATATAAGCCAGGAAAGGAAATGGTACTAGCAGATGCGTTGTCTCGATTGTCACCATATGAGAAATACGAGGTGGAGGGTCTAACAGTAAAAATCCACCACCTAGTGAGTGTTACCCCTACAAAGCTCAGTCAAATCAGAGATGAGACTAGCAAAGATGAGGAATTGCAACTACTCACACAACAAGTGATACGGGGTGGCCGGAGAGAATCCAGCAGGTACAGGCGACAATTCGTCAATACTGGACAATTAGAGACGACATCGCAATAGAAGATGGTATTCTCCTTGCTGGATCGAGGATTATCGTGCCAAAGACGATGCAGACAGAACTTTTCCATCTAATACATGAAGGCCACATGGGAATGGAGAAATGCAAGCTGAGAGCCAGATCAGCTGTATACTGGATAGGCATGTATAAAAATATCAAACAGATGGTTTCTGCATGTGGTATATGCCAGAAATACAGAAATGCACAACAGAAACAGGAGATGATACCTAGTGAAATACCGTCAAGACCATGGCACACTGTTGGGGCAGATCTCTTCATGTGCAATCAAGAATGCTATCTCATAGTGACAGATTACTATTCTAAGTTTCCTTTTGTGAGAAGGATGAAAGATCTGAGAGCCACAACTACCACCAGAATTGCAAAGAGCTTGTTTGCTGAACAAGGAATCCCGGAAAAGGTAATCTGTGACAATGGAACCCAGTTCACATTGAGTGAATTCAGAGCTCTGGCAGAAAAGTATGGGTTCAAAATAGTAACCTCATCCCCACATTTCCCAAGGGGACACAGGTTCATCGAAAGACAGATCCAGACTGTCAAGAGAACTCTCATCAAAAGCAGTGAGATGGGGGAAGACCAAGACCTTGCCCTCCTATCACTCAGATCAACACCACTGAAAGCAGACATGAAATCACCTGCGGAATTGCTGAATGGGAGGAAGTTTAAGACTACCCTACCAGCAAAAATACATCATCCCCAGGACCAGGAGGACTTCAGACAGAAGCTGGCAGAAGCACAAGTCGTAGGAAGCAAACATTACCACAAACATGCAAAGATGCTACCAGAATTGCTGAATGGGCAATAACTGCATGTGCAAGACCCAGTGTTGAAAACCTGGAATCCAGCCAAGGTCATTGGAAAAGCTGATACTCCAAGATCCTACTTCATAGAGACCGAATCTGGTAACCAATACAGACGGAACAGACTCTTAAAATACATTTCATGTTTTAGTTTTTTTGAGAAAGAGGGATATTATATCGTTATATTATTACATCGTTAAATGGAACTACTTGTTACATCGTTATATGGAACTACTTTGGTTAGTGTATTTATATTGCTATGTGGCACACTGTGAAAAGCAGTGCGCAGTGCAAGGTCGGACATCTTGTATCATTCCGCACCATGCGGCAGCAACATCATAAAAGCAAGAATACAACTGAGTAAAAGTCGCAAACTAAAGTGAGTTAAAAGTGTCTGTATTACATAGTAATAAGAACACAGGAGACACAACAGATTATTACCTGTGAGGTTCTGCATTTTAGTTTCAACCCTAGCTCCTCAAACTCTCTCAGCAGAACCTCATTTCTAGTTCTACCTATATCATTGGTTCCTACGTAGAACATGGCAACTGGATCCTCCCCCTCCCACTCGAAATTCTTCTCCAGCCGTGAGGAGACATCCTTAACCCTGGCACTGGGCAGGCAACACAACCTTCGGAACTCCCAGTCGCGGCGGCAGAGAACAGTATCTATCCCCCTGACTATATTGTCCCCTACCACTGCAACATTCCTTTTCACTCCCCCCACTTGAATGGCCTCCTGTACCATGGTGCCATGGCTAGTTTGTTCATCCACCCTGCAGACTTTTCCCTTAACTACACAGGCAGCAAGAACCTCGAACCCTGTTGGATAAGGGCAAAGGCCGAGGCTCCTCCAGCACTGCACCTGGGGTCCCCTTACCTGATTGACTCACAGGGCTAGATTTTATCTATGGGGGCACGTAGGGGGCAGGACTGCTGGTTGTCGGGTTTCAGTCCCACCCCCAACGACGTCCGGCCAACCCACGCTATTTTCCCTTGATTGACCTTGTTAAGCCCACCCTGCAGTCTTAGCTGGCCAATTAAAGGAAAGCTGGTGACAGAGGATGTATGACGTTTCATCTGTCAAAAAATTTTGACAGATGAATTGTCAGCATTTGACAGCTTTGAAACCTGCAGGAAGAAGCAAAAGTAAGTAAACTTTTTCTAACACTTTACACTCACCTCTCATATTTACCTCTCCACACTTGCACCCATCACTCACCCCCACAGCGGACTTTTCAACCCTCTCACCCCACAGACCCACTGCTCACCTTGCTGACCCTGGCGAGGTTCGCAGCCGTCGGGAAGCCCGCACTTGCAGGGGTAAAATGGGGATAAGCCTCTTAACTGCCTGTTAACTACCCGGGAACATGGCATGGAGGCGGGTTGGGAGCGGGTACCGAACCTGCTCCCAGTTTCTGCCATTTTCCCGGCAGCTCCACCTCCATACCCGCCTCCCCAGGGCTGGCAAAAGTCCCCCACTGTCACACCCTCTTGTCTGTGTCCATTAACCAGACTTGTACCACTACCTAAGGTAAGGGGTGTGACTGCCTCCTGGATCAAATTGTTCAGGTAACTCTCCTCCTCCCTGATGCCCCGCAATGTCTGCACCTCAGACCCCAGCTTAACAACTCTGAGCTGAAGTTCCTTGAGACAAAGCAAATAAGCTGAACGTGTTCCTCTACAGGATGCTGTGGTGTTTCTACTATGGGTCAGTAATGTTCAGTCTCACTAGTTTTTTTAAAAATGTGTTAGTTTTTATATTTATTGACTCTTTATAAATCAATGATAACTGTTCTGAGAGAATCACATTGTTGATTTGATAAAGCTTTCGTATACTTCTGTCTATTACTGGTGTAGCTAAGCAGTGTATTCTACATTGCATTAATTTAATGCTGTTTTATTACAATGTTAAGACTTATAGGCCTAGAAATTCAGTATAGCCACGTTTGGGGCGCTACAGCCGGGCGTTCGCTAAATTTAGCGCCCGGCGCAACTTAGCGCCACCTTCGCTGATATTCAGTTGCATCACCCTAAGAGGTTGCTGCTGCGCTAAAGCAGGCGATGCACGACTATCATAAGGCGCTAAGCCGGCGTGCCGAGGCGCTAACACCGAGGGCGGGCGCAGCGCAGGTGCGGCAAGTTGCTGATTGAAGGCAGACACGCTGGCGTCAGTCAGCTCTTAAAGGGGGAGGGTCGATTTGTTTGGCTGGCACGCCCTGCACACTGCAGCCCTGAAGCAAGGCCTGACCATTGCTGGTTCATCAGTTCTACGCCCAGGACTATGCAAAAGCCCGCTATTCTTCCAAATCCCATTGCACGCTCTTGCTGCTTGTCCAGGGTCATGGGGAAGGAGATGTACTGACGTCTCCTTCTGAAAAGGGCATTGGTCACCCGGCGGATGCAGCAATGTACCGCAAACTGGGAGATGTTGGCAATGTCCCCAGTAGCGGATTGGAAGGAGCCGGTGGCATAGAAGTTGAGAGCCACCGTCACCTTCACTGCCACCAATAGAGACGTCCTGCTCCTCAGCTGTGGCTGCAGATCTCTGCGAAGCAGGTGGCAGATCTCAGTGACCACCTCCTTTCTGAATCGCAGCCTCCGAACACACTGCTCCTCAGACATGCTCAGATATGAGAACTGCTGGCGGTATACCCTGGGTGGGTAAGGCCTCCTGTGCCGACGCCTGTTGGCCCTTCTCCATCTGGCCATGACTGGCACTCTCTCACGGCGTCTCTGAGCCCTTTGAATGCAATGGAGATGCCCAACGTTTCCACCCATTGCAGCCCCCATTATCTGTGACGACTCAAGGCTATGGCACTGAAAGTTAAATCCAAGTGCAAAGCTCTGGCCTGAAGCCAGAAGTACCTGTGCGAGCGCTGAGTCAAAGCAGAAAACTCTCTCCCTTTGTCTCTCTCCAAATATCCGTCTCTCACACAGAAGGATTGGCACAAAATGGCTGCCACTTATAATGCAGGAGGAGTCCCCTTTAAATAGCGCCCCCCGCGCCCCACAGCGACTGGGAACCGTTCCCCTCTACCAGTCGCTGGGGGCGCCAGGCGCACAGAAGGGGGGCACCACTGAAGTTCCGGTTTGGGGCGCACCAAGGGCATTGCTCCATGAAAGGACATCAGGATCTGCGCGCGCAGCTGAGCGGGCGCTGCGGTTTAGCGCCGCCGCTAAATCTTGAGTGAAGTTCGCGAGAGGTGCAGATCGCGCCGCGCCCGGGCGCTAGCCACTTAGCGCCCCACTTCTCCTCCTCCTAAGGCGCTAGCGGCTGGTGCTAACAACTGAATTTCTAGACCATAATGTAATGGTTGCGTGAAAAAATTTTTTTCTTATTGTCGTACGTCCATTTTTCAGCAATTTCTTTGCCCACAATCGATCAGCCCTGCACTCTGCCAGAGTGCTTGGGGCTGATCGTGTCGGATCGCGGCTGCCGTTGGCGATGAGGGAGCTCATTTCAATGCAGAGCCTGCAGCGATGACCCTTCCCTTTAAGGGAGGGAAGCAGCCTTCGTTCCTGGCAGCGCTGTCCTCGACATTGGGCAGCGCTGCACCTCTACCGCCCCTCTTGTTGGCTTTAGCGCTCCAAGGGACGTGGTAGCGCTTGATTTTAGCGCTCCACTTCCTTCCTGGAGCGCGAACAGACAATTTACTGTAAGCTCATAATCATTAGCGCCTGGGGCTAATTTTCCAAGATTTCAAAAGTTAGCGCCCCGAGTGGGGCGCTCCCAAATTTCTCCTCCCATAGGTTTTTAATATAATCAAAATCATATATATTTTTAAAAGTTTGTTTATGATATTTCAGCTTCTACCTTAATCCCATGTGTATGTCCCAATCTTTATTTTCCTCTCTGTAAAATGATTAAAAAGTGAAGGATAATCAGTGCAGTTTACTTCCTGGTTCGCTGCCTGTGAGAATTCTTCAATGTGATTGGCTGCTTAACCTTATTGCTGACATCACTGTTGCTGGACGCTGGAGATCCCCGATAGGTGACGCCAGAATTAAATTAACATCGGGAAAGGTGAAATTGATGCCACAGAGGCCGCTAGATGTTTGTGGGCAGCGTTCTTTGAGGTCAGCAGTGAGCGCCGTCCCTTCGCCGGGGGGGGGGGTTCTGATCCCTGACCCCGGGGCCGAGTCACGATCCTGGGGGCGGGGGAGGGGGTGTTGCAGGCTGGGGGGAGTCGGATCTCTGACCCCGGGGCTGAGTTACGATCCTGGGGGGCGGTGGGGGGGGGGGCTGGGGGGAGGGAGTCGGATCTCCGACCCTGGGGAGGGCCAGGCTGATGGTGGGGGAGCTTTCTGAGGCTGGGAGGAAACTTCCCTGCTCCTCCTGGCCCACAAGGGTTGCTCCCTGAGGCTATGGCCGCCTCGTTGCAGCCGCCGGGAATCCCGAGCCCCGGGAACCCCGGCCACCTGCAGTAAAACCTGCAAAGCAGGTTAAATTTGAGGCTTCAGGCCTCACGTATTAGCTTAACATTGGTGGTAGGAAAAATAATGGAATCCCTACTAAAGGAGAAAATAGAAGAACATCTAGAAACCAAAAATATAATAATGAATAGTCAACATGGATTTCAAAAGGGAAAGTCTTGCTTGACCAACCTTATTGAATTTTTTGAAGAGGTAACAGAGAGAGCAGACAATGGTAATGTAGTAGATGTAATTTATCTGGATTTTCAAAAGGCCTTCGATAATGTACCCCATAAGTGACTGATGAACAGGGTCAGAGAATGCGGAGTCAGGAGACAAGTAGCAGAATGGATTGCTGGCTGGCTTCAGGACAGAAAGCAGAGAGTGGGAGTAAAGGGTATCTATTCACAGTGGCAGAAGGTGGGTAGTGGTGTTCCACAAGGATCAGTGCTGGAACCACTGCTGTTCACAATTTACATTAACGATTTAGACTTAGGAATCAAAAACACAATTTCTAAATTTGTGGATGACACCAATTTGGGGGCGGGGTGGTGGGGTAGGTATAGTCAATACTGAGGAGGACTGCAACAAATTACAGGAGGACATTAATAAACTTGCAGAATGGGCATATAATTGGCAAATGAAGTTCAACACAGATAATTGTGAGGTATTACATTTTGGTAGGAAGAATAGGGAGGTCAATTATCACTTGGAGGGTGCGAGTCTAGGTGGGGTAGGGGAATAAAGGGATCTAGGAATACAAATACACAAATCACTAAAAGTTGCGACACAGGTTAGCAAGGCCATAAAAAAAGCAAACCAAGCACTAGGGTTTATTTCTAGAGGGATAGAATTGAAAAGTAGGGAAGTTATGCTAAATCTGTATCGAACCTTGGTTAGACCACACTTAGAGTAATGCGCACAGTTCTTGTCACCATATTTTAAAAAGGATATAGAGGCACTGGAGAGGGTGCAGAGAATATTTACAAGGATGATGCCAGAAATGCGAGGGTATACATATCAGGAAAGGATGAACAGGCTGGGTCTCTTTTCTATTGGAAAAAGAAGGCTGAGGGGTGACCGAATCGAGGTCTTTAAAATTATTAAAAATTCTGATAGAGTGGATAGAGAGAGAATGTTTCAACTTGTGGGGAAGAGTATAACTAGAGGCCATCAATATAAGATAGTGACCAAGAAATCCAATAGGGAATTCAGAAGAAACTTCTTTACCCAAAGAGTGGTGAGAATGTGGCACTCGCTACCACAGGGAGTGGTTGAAGCGAATAGTATAGATGCATTTAAGGGGAGGCTAGACAAGCATATGAGGGAGAAGGGAATAGAGGGTTACGCTGATAGATTTAGATGAGGAAAGACGGGAGGAGGCTCGTGTGGTGCATAAACGCCGGCATGGACTGGTTGGGCCGAATGGCCTGTTTCTGTGCCGTATATCTTATGTAATTCTATGTAATTAAAATGCCCAGAAATTTGGGTCCCAATGCGTGAGTACGCACGGGGTACTCACGCGTAGGCCCAGCGAAAGTGACGGCTTCGTGCATGCACTGCGCATGCGCGGGAAACCGGCACTTCCGTTCCCCTGAAAGAAGGGGTTGACAGGTGGAACGTGTGCGCTGGAGAGGCAGCGCGTGCGCATCGAACTTACTTTTTTTTGCAGTAAGTCTCCAGCAGTTACACTTTTAAAAAGCAGGCGCAAGGCCTGCTTTTAACAAGGTAAGTGGTGAATTAATTAAAATTAAAACATTTTTTCCACAGGTTTATTATTTTTAAATACTTTAAAGAAAGGTAAGTTTATTTTTAGCCCCGTTAGAAAATGTAATTAATTTTTTCAAAAATTTAAATTATTGTTTAAAATGTTATTTCATGTAATTTATAGTTATTTTAAAAATGTGATTAAAAAAAAAATGTATTTGAAGTTTTAGTGATGTTTTGAGGCTTATAGTATTTATAGGTTTGACAGCTCTTCCTGTCAAACTTATGAATGAAGCATTCCCTGCTACCATTGGCACTCCATGGCCCACGTGATCCCAGGCAACGCTTCGAACTAACTGCGCCCCTGGGATACGCAAGCACTGCGCGCCGGCAGTTGGAGGAGGCCCAGGATCGGAATCCTACGCGGGCCCACAGCTCAATGGCCGGCGCGGTAGGTAAGTGCAGGAAACCCCCGACCCCAATTTCTGGGTCAATATTTAAATTGCCAACCCGCCTCCTGGCAGCGGGTTGGCAGCCCGCCCCCCCCCCTCCCACCTGAGTGAAAGGTGAAAGTGGATGGGTTGGAGGCGGGTTGGGGTCAGGTTCACATTTTTTCAACTTTCACTTCCCCTCCACGCCTCCAACCCACCCATTCATACCTCAGAAAATTCCGGCCTTAACTGCCCCCTGAAATGGCCTAGCAAGCCATTTAGTTTCTAGGGACGGGCAATAAATGCCGGCCTTGCCTGTGATTCCCACATCACGAAAATGAATTTTTAAAAAGTTAATGCATTGCTTCTGAAATTTGTGATTGTGAGAATAAATTGTGTTGAACCATTGATGCATGGATTCAGGATTTTAGATTTAGACAACAATGCTTTAACATTGAACTTCTATACACCAATTCTGCAAGTATTGTGTATTTGACCACTCCCCCAACCCTGTCCCCAATATCACAATCTATCATTTTATCCCTAACCTGCCTTTTCACTCCAAGATCCTTGAAAGTTTTATTCCCACCCATCGCACGCCGATATCACCATAGCTTTGAGCTTGAGTCCCTGCATTCTGGCTTCCATGTAGACCGCAGAATGAAGACTGCCCTGATTAAAGCCACAAGTGATAGTCTCGAAGTCTGCAACCATGGCTCCTTATCCCTCCTTGACCTCTGCTTCCTTCAACACTGTTGACCACTCCATTCTCCTCCACTGCCTATCCTCCATGGTTTACCTCTATGCTTCTGTTCTCTAGTGGTTCCAGTCTTGTCTGTCTCTGCACACCTCTTCAAATGGTTTCTTCTCCCATGCTCATGGTGTGCCCGAGGGCTCCATCCTTGGTTGAATCACATTTCATCAACTACATGCTACTTCTTGGCGACATCACATGTAAACATAGGGTTAGCTTAAATATGTATGCTGAGGAAACCAAAAATTGTGTCAGCAGCATAGTTACAGTGTACACCTCCGACCTACGAAACTATGTACTTACCTCATGTGAGGCCCAGAACAGAGACTTGTTCTTCTACGCTGCCAAGTTCTGTGCAGCATATGACATATGTGAGGCTAGGAGTGCAGCGTACAGCCCATACGTAAGGGAAGACACAGCCACAGAAGCTGTCAAAACTAAGCCACGCCCACAGAAACATCTCACAGTCTCTTCCACTGAAATTACATTTTAACACCTTTTAAAACCGTCTAAAACTTTTAAAAACGTCTAAAAACTTTTAATTAAACTGGTACATGGACTTATTTCATATATCAGCATTTTGTTTTATTTTTTCAGCCAAACTCACAATTTATTAGTCCTGATGTATACAACTTCCTGTTTAGATACTCAGTAAAGGTCTAACGCTCCTATAAGTAATGTTGTTGAACTTCAGAAAGAGATCCCTAGCCATATATTCAATGTTAATTTTCAGGATTAAAATATATTATTCAGACCTTATTTAGACTGGTAGTAGATAAATCTATTTTCCTTATTATAGATGTATTATATTGTTTGTTATGTTGTTTATTTTTGAGTTGAAAGGACAGAATTGGTCACTGAAATCTAACAGATGTTCACTTTATTTAACTTTCTTATTCAACTTCCCAAGTAACTGAAATGAAACTCAACCAACAAGGGCATTTTCCTCCACCAAAACGTACACAATATAGCATTGTTAAGAAAACATGTAAGAGGGAGCTTAATACGCATTATAAATGCTGTGAACCAGAAACAGGCTGCAGACTAATAATTTTGCAATGCGTTTCCAATCAAAATCGATTGATAAGATTGTAAACGGTGCTATCCTGTGTTTGCCTTGGTATCGGGGAAATGCAAAGTGATGATTTTTCAACTGCAGCATAAATAGCAGCCTGTTGTGCCACCACTTGCAGTGATCACATTTATATAGATCTTCTTTTAAGATGTGAAACAGGCTCCTGGGCCTGCTTTCACTAACCGTAAGAAAAACGTCCGTAATTGCTGGGCAGTTGGTGGGCAAGTAGCCCAACTCTGTGCAAGCAATTGGTATTTCCAAGGCGGTGCGGATGATCTGTCAAGGCGTACCTTGACATATCGCAAGTTTGGGATTTAGCGGCGGAAATCCCGACCTTGTGGTATATTTCACAGGTGGTATGACCGCGTACTCTCAGAGTACCCACCGCAAAATCCTGGGCCAATGTCTCTCCATCCTGGAGGCAGTCTCACACTACTTTGACTTCACACTAGCTGTGGTGTAACTAACTAGTGAAGTACCAAAGAACAAAACTTGGTCTTTAACCTTATTAATGCTAGGAGGGAGCTGGCTCTTTGTTAAGTTTAAAATTCAACTGCGATTCAGATGCTGGTGAGCATAACACCCAGAGAGCTCCATTTTGCTAGCCAGCAATATAACTTGAGTCTGCTGGCTCTGTACCACACGAAGCAGTCTCAAACGTGACAGCTGCAATATACACTTACATTTTCATTGAAACTGTAGTTTGAATTGGGATTTTATGTTTTGGAATTAATATTGAAATGTTTGTTTTATAGGTGTATAAGGGACCGGACATGCAACACATATCCCTCACCAGCCAATGGTGTTGCGCGATTTAAATTCAGTGCTTCGTCCATTCATCCTTTAGCCTACCTGCAGTGTAAGCTTGTGGTCTGTAAAGCTTCTGATATGACTCCCTGCCATCGCACCACAGTAAGTCTGTTAAATTTCATCTTGTTCAATGTAGTTTAAATTAGAATGGAAGGAAAATGATTTAACATGTATGACTAATTGCAAAGAGCTATTAAAGATGAACAGATGATTCTATCCATTATGTTTCACGTTAATTAAATCCAGTTTTAATTTCTTCACCGAACATTTAAAGAGAACTTTAAATAAAGAAATTATGGACATATTCGCCAAATATTCCTCTCTCTAACCCTTGGGATCACTTGTTTCCCAGGCCAGACAAAGTGAAATTATGACCCTTTGCATCAGGTCTCCACCGCCATTGCTCTGCATGTTATCATGATTTCAGTGACTGTTCATAATCCCTGTTCCACCACTGCTCACCTCTGAACGTCAGCAACAATTTATTATATTAAAGATGTCTTAAAAGAGGAAAAAGTTGTTGTTCCTCAGTAGATTATCACCTCTATCAGTGGCCAGTCACCTGCAAAACCCAGTGGAATAATGTGCTTCTGATTTTTGCTCTAGTCCAGTTAGACAGTCTGATAGAACTTCCATCTTCTCTCGATCATTCGCTGCAGTTTTAGTGGAAATCCTGCCGGAATGTTGCAAACGGTTGTTTACGACATTTCTCCAGAATTTCTGCTGGTCCCCCAGCTCTCCCCCCTGCCCAAACTCAGAAATTGCAGGCAACTGACTTTAAAGAAAGAAATCCACTTGAGGAGTAGATAGCTTACCTAAAGGCTTCCCTGTGAAAGAACTATCAGGATGTAAACACTTGCCTCATTCTATACATAATAAGAAGAAATTGTGCAACATATAAAATAATGCTCTTGTTATAAAGCACAGTCGGGGAGAAATTGCGCCAGGAGATGGCGCTGAAATGCCGTTGACAGCGGTAACGACAGCTGATGCAGGTACCAGCGCCACACGCCATATTGGTGTGCCGGTAAACTCGAACTCCAACATTGGATTTAGCCACTTACATTAATGGCAGCGCATAACAATGACAGGGAGAGCTGGCGTCTACAAGCAGAAAGCCGGTTGCAGCAGTGATTTGGAAGAAGCATTGAGAGTAGCAAGGGCACAGAATGTACTCTGGGTGGGCGATTTCAATGTCCATCACCAAGAGTGGCTCAGTAGCACTGACCGAGCTGGCCGAGTCCTGAAGGACATAGCTGCCAGACTGGGCCTGCAACAGGTGGTGAGAGAACCAACAGCAGAGAAAAACCTACTTGACGTGCCATAGTTGAATAGCTGTCATTGTGTGCAAGGTGCGAGATGTGGGTGTTGTAAGGCTCGCAAAATTATACAAAATTCCCCCAAAGTAAGAAAGAAGAGATATTGGACTGTTTGAATTAATTTGGGCCAAAGGGGCTTAAAAAAAATCAAAACCCCAGGAAGATTTGGCTAGTTTTAAAAGGCATGTTCAGACTTGTGGAAAAACTGTGACAAAAGGGAGGTGGGATGGGCCCCCAAAACACAGACAGTTTGAGTATTGGGCCGTCTGGGAATGTTCTGGGCCACCCCAACCTTTACATAAAGACAATAAAAACTGTTCCCACCGAAACTCACAGGGCCACCAAGAACATGAATAAAACAATACATGCCAACAGCTAACAAAAGAAAGAACATGGTCCTAGCAGGAAGAAACAATCAAACAGCAGTTTAAAACCAATCAGAGAGATTTCCAAAACGTTTTACATTTTAAACTGGTTTCAAGGCAATCCCGAAACCAGTTAAAAGCCAATTAAAAATAGATGGACCATCCCCGAAGCTCGTTAAAGATTTAAAACATATTAAAAATAACGAGCCTGCCAAAATTAACAAAGGAACCAGAGATTTGGCAGTCAGATAAACCAGGCCTCAAACCAGTATAATTGAGGTCTGCTTGTTCAGTGAATCAGTAAGATCAGAGCACGAGTTCAGTATGGGCAGCACATCAAGTTCAGTACAGGAGAGAAAGCATGGTTCAGGAAAAGATCTCATCATTACCGTACTGAGTCGGAGAATCGGAGACTTGAAGAAAGAAGAAGAAACAGAAGGAAAAGGAAAGTCACGGCAACCAAAGGCTTCAAGAAACCAACAACTACCAATATTACCACCAACCAGGTAATATTGGGCCACCGCAACCAACAAGAAACCAACCACCGAAAAATTCAAAAATCAAACACTTGTTTCCACTCTACAGGCTAGTCTGACTTACCCCTGGGTAAGATTTGACACAAAAGACCCTAAAAACTTCACCTAACCAAAGAAAATTGGGTACTTACCCGATACATCCAACTACGCAGCTAACCGCATCAGCAGACAAACCCAAACTGAAGACCCAACGCAGGTGCAGTCTTCTACCATGTCCGGGGTATGGCAGGCCCCAACTGCCACAACTAAGGAGAACCCTGAAATCGCGAACCTCTACAATCTGTCAAGAAAGTCGTTTGGTGAGCATTTCCTGGTCCTCTGGATTTCAACCTAGCTAGGATAGTGGGGTTGGGAGGGTAAGGGATTTTTGTATATTGTAATTCTCCCTCGCATATTCCGAGTGTTCCCCACCCTTTTAGAGTATAAGGTTTTATTGTATTGTATATTTTCCTGTCTCAAAATAAAGATCTCAATTCTTTTGACCAACCCAGGTGTCTGTTGCAATTTCATTACGACCCCCAAATAAGTCAAAAGTCTAGAACCAAAGGAGTGGGAGTGATTCGAACCACTCAGGGAGTCAGAGGTAAAGCCGACCACACACACCACCCCTTACAGAATGGTGACCACGGCAGGACTTTGGCAATAGGGAAGTAATGCAATAGACCCTGTGCTTGATGAAAGAACGAAGGTGGAAGAGCGGATTTCCTCTTACGTTTCTGAGAAGGTGAATATCACCAAGAAATGGGTGACCAGTCTGTTGCGTGCTGGGCGTCCCATGGACGCTGCAGCCAAATGGACAGAGTGCAAGGATCATAAGAAGTCGGTAGAGAAGGCCATCTGGTTGGTCTGCGCCCTACGACAGATCCAGCTTTTAGATCAGCACATTAAAATGTTAACAGAAGAGTTGCAGGAGGCAGCCAATCTGTCTCAAGCAAGGGCTCTAGCAGCTGGAGGAATTAAACACCCAAAATCAGGAAAGACTACAGATAGTAGAGAAACATAGGAACAAACAGGAATATTTTCGGTGTCAAGTCACCGAGGCCAAAAGCAATGAGTTGGTATTGAAAGAGGAGAACGCTCGCCTAACCAGACAGTTAAACGAACAGGAGGAAAAGTTCAGAGATGTGAAGGCAGCTTATAAAGTAGCAAGCACTAGGGATTTTGAAGTGGGAGATCACGGCCCCTGTCAAAAGCAGATAGACAGTTTAAAACTTGCTCTGTCCAGGGCAAAAGGCATGGTATGCCTAGTAAGCCTGGGTGCGGCCCGGGTAGACCTGGAAGTAGAAGTAGAAACTGTGCAGACGTCACCTGTGGCACCAGGGAACAACTCAGTTGGGCAGCAGGAGGGACAAGCAATCTGTAGGGAAGACAGGGAGGAGTGCACACCACCGCCACCTGTGGCGCCGGGTTTTGACTCGGTTTGGCAGCAGGCAGAAGTGGGCAAACAAATGCAGGAAAGGTTGGAGCTGGGGCCAATGTGCCCAGCTCGACAGCAAAAGTTTGGCCCACCTGGGGTTGGTGGGGGGCAGGGATTCCCCATGGGACCCAACAGCTTAGGGCTATGGTAATCCACCTGAGCAAGCTCACCCAAAAGGGAGACCCCTCAGTCCACTTTATGGAAGTGGAACAAGCAGCAGCATCAATGAGTGCGATGACTCAGAGATGGCCAAGATGCTTCTGTTCACCTTGGATTGCAAGCTGTACCAGTCCCTCTCTGCTGAGTGCAAGAAGGGACAGGGAGCGTACGCTGCCATCCGGGATCAAGTTCTGGAGGCGATGGGGATGAATGATGGTAGTCCGTTCTCCCGGGTGGAAAAGACTACCCAGTTAGCAGGGGAGACCTCACAGGCTTTCGCAGACAGGCTGTGGCCTGTGTACAGGAGTGCCTGTAATGGGGATCTCGACCGAGCTAACTTGAACCAGAACGAGCTGGCCCACTGGCTCCGAAGCCTGGTGGCAAACAGCTTGCCGCGGATCAGAGCCAAGGCTGAGCTTTGGTTTGACCCGAAAGACCCCCGGGTCACCGAGGAGACAGTGGTCAGACAACTGACCCTGGCTTACCGGAACGGTAGAGGGATAGAAGAGCACCCACCAAAAGGAGAAGTATATGAAATAAAACCTAGCCAGAGTAAGAAAGAATGGCACCAGGAAGGGAGTAACCCTTCTGATATGAGGCGTAACTGCTTCGGGCGCGGGAAAAGTGGGCATTGGAGAAGGGACTGTAGAAATCCCTGGAAGGAGAGTGTAGGGAAAAATTCCCCAGCTCCTGCCCCAAAGACAGAAACACCGACCTCTCCCCCCACGCTTGATTCATTAGTGGCTACACTTCGAGTTTTGTTGGCTGGCCCAGGGAAGGTAGCCACCGCCACTGGTGCTTTAACCCCATCTGCCCCATACAACCCAGACCTATGACTAGAACCAGCGCAGCCTGTCTACTTGTGTCCCCTTGACTACAATGAGGGGGGCAGGCCCTGTGTTAAGATGGGGGTGGAGGCGGTGCAGGGGAGATATTTGGTGGACACTGGAGCTTCCAGCATGGTGGACCATTCGGAAGACCTGACCAATTCACCCAGGTCTAACAAGGTCCCATTTAGCCAAATGGGATTCACAGGGAACGAGCAGGCTGGGGAAATGTCTAAACCTTTGGCCATAGATTTAGGATCCCTCCATACCACGTGGGAGGGTAACCAAAAGACCGATGAGGTGGCCAAGCAGGGAAGGAGAATTTTGGGACCCATACCAGGCAGGTTCGGTAGCCGCAATACGGGACAAGGGAGGTACACAAGGGGTAGCTTTGGTCCCAGGCCTAAAGCAGGCCCAGGTACGGGATCCCATCCTCAGAGCCGTCCTGAACACGCTCACAAAAGGGGAGAAAGTAGAGGGCCCATACGGTACAGCAGCCATCACCGTCAAGGGAGGCATGCTGTTCAGGGGGGAGCAATGGGTAGTGCCGCAGCAGCACCAAAGGGTCCAGGAGCGGGGCATCCCGGGTCTGAGGCCACCTGGCAGCGGGTGGAACAGGCAGAATGGTGGCCAGGACTGAGGGAACAGGTCCACGAGTTCTGTGCCAGCTGTCTGGTGTGTGCTGCCAATAACCCTGACCCCCAGAAAAGGAAGGTATCTTTGGGACACACCAGGAGGGTAGAGGGACCATGGCAGTCGATCAGATCGATTACATCGGGCCCCTACCCACCGTCCAGGGAGGCTACAAGTATTGCCTAGTCCTGGTGGATGTGTTCTCAAGGATTAATTAGCAATCTTGTTGTACGAGGCCCCTTGGGTCGGAGCAATCATAATATGATAGAATTCTTCAGTAAGATGGAGAGTGAAGTAGTTGACTCAGAGACTAGAGACCTGAATTTAAATAAAGGAAACTACGATGGTATGAGGCGCGAGTTGGGTAGGATTGATTGGGGAATGTCACTCAAAGGGTTGACGGTGGATAGGCAATGGCAAACATTCAAAGACCGCATGGATGAACTACAGAATTTGTTCATCCCAGTTTGGCATAAAAATAAAACAAAAAAGGTGACTCAACCGTGGCTAACAAGGGAAATTAGGGATAGCATAAGATCCAAGGAGAGGACATATAAATTGCCCAGAAAAAGCAGTAAACCTGAGGATTGGGAGCAGTTTAGGATTCAACAAAGGAGGACAAAGGGATTAATCAAGAAGGGGAAAATAGAGTCTGAGAGTAAGCTTGCATGGAACATAAAAACTGATTGTAAAAGCTTTTATAGATATGTAAAGAGAAAAAGATTGGTGAAGCCAGGCATAAGTCCCTTGCAGTCAGAATCAGGGGAATTTATAATGGGGAACAAAGAAATGGCAGACCAATTAAATACATATTTTGGTTCTGTCTTCACAAAGGAGGACACAAATAACCTCCCAGAGATGTCAGGGAACATAGGGTCTGATGAAAGGGATGAACTGAAAGAAATCAGTATTTGTAGGGAAATGGTGATAGGGAAATTGACGGGATTGAAGGCCAATAAATCCCCAGGGCCTGATAATCTACATCCTAGGGTACTTAAGGATGTGGCCCTAGAAATAGTAGATGTATTGCTGATCATCTTCCAACATTCGATGGGATCTGGAACAGTACCCATGGATTGGAGGGTAGCTAATGTTACCCCACTATTCAAAAAAGGTGGTAGAGAGAAAACAGGGAATTGCAGACCGGTAAGCCTGACATTGGTAGTGGGGAAAATGCTAGAGTCCATTATAAAAGATGTAATAGCAGAGCACTTGGAAAACAGTGACAGGATCGGACAAAGTCAACATGGATTTACAAAAGGTAAATAGTGCTTGACTAATCTACTGGAATTTTTTGAGGATGTAACTGGTAAAATAGATAAGGGAGAACCAGTGGATGTGATGTATTTGGACTTTCAAAAGGCTTTCAATAAGGTCCCGCATAAGAGATTAGCGTGTAAAGTTAAGGCACATGGGATTGGGGGCAAGGTTTTGACTTGGATAGAGAACTGGTTGGCAGACAGAAAGCAAAGAGTTGGAATAAACGGGTCTTTTTCCGAGTGGCAGGCAGTGACTAGTGGGGTACCTCGGGGATCGGTCCTTGGACCCCAGCTATTCACAATATATATTAATGATCTAGACAAGGGAACTAGATGTAATATCTCTAAGTTTGCAAACGACACAAAGTTGAGTGGGCATGTGTGCTGTGAGGAGGATGCTGAGAAACTCCAGGATGATTTGGACAGATTGGGTGATTGGGCAGAAGCATGGCAGATGCAATATAATGTGGATAAATGCGAGGTTATCCACTTTGGTGTCAAAAACAGGAAGGCAGATTATTATCTGAATGGCACTAGATTGGGTGAAGGGGAAGTGCAATGAGACCTGGGTGTCCTTGTGCACCAGTCGCTGAAGGTAAGCATGCAGGTGCAGCAGGCGGTTAAGGAGGCAAATGGTATGTTGGCCTTTGTAGCGAGAGGGTTTGAGTACAGGAACAAGGATGTCTTGCTGCAGCTGTACAGGGCCTTGGTGAGACCACATCTTGAGTATTGTGT
This sequence comes from Somniosus microcephalus, assembly GCF_052327205.1. Taxonomy (NCBI): domain Eukaryota; kingdom Metazoa; phylum Chordata; class Chondrichthyes; order Squaliformes; family Somniosidae; genus Somniosus; species Somniosus microcephalus. Next base: position 38,755,266 of record NC_140994.1, on the reverse strand, counting down.
GCAGTTTTGGTCGCCTTATCTGAGGAAGGACGTTCTTGCCATGGAGGGAGTTCAGCGAAGATTCACCAGGCTGATACCTGGGATGGCAGGAATGACGTATGAGGAGAGATTGGGTCGATTGGGCTTATACTCGCTGGAGTTTAGAAGAATGAGAGGGGATCTCATTGAAACTTATAAAATTCTGACAGGACTGGACAGACTAGATGCAGGAAGGATGATCCCGATGGTCGGGGAGTCCAGAACCAGGGGTCACAGTCTAAGGATAAGGGGTAAGCCATTTAGGACAGAGATGAGAAGGAATTTCTTCACCCAGAGAGTGGTGAACCTGTGGAATTCTCTACCACAGAAGGCAGTAGAGGCCAATTCATTAAATATATTCAAGAAGGAGTTGGATATATTTCTTAAGGCTAAAGGGATCAAGGGATATGGGGAGAAAGCAGAGACAGGGTACTGAATTTGGATGATCAGCCATGATCGCATTGAATGGTGGAGCAGGCTCGAGGGGCCGAATCGCCTACTCCTGCTCCTATCTTCTATGTTTCTATGTTAAAGTGGGAAGAAGCTTTTCCCTGCCGTACAGCTACTGCATTGGGTACAGCTAAGATCCTGGTCAGGGAAGTGTGCTCACGATGGGGACTCCCACAGAATGTGGAGTCTGACCAAGGGAGTCACTTTACCGGACAGGTCATGCAAGAGACGCTCATGGTACTCGGCATTGAAGGGGAATGGCACGTCGCCTACAACCCACAGTCATCGGGTTCTGTAGAACGTTTAAGCCACACTATAAAGGAAAAGCTGTGCAAGGAGATGGGAGACTCACCCAAGAAGTGGGTGGAGGTCTTACCTTTGGTCCTAATGGGGATCTGAGCCAGCCAGTCAAAATGCACAGTGTAGTCCCCACACGATCTGATGACTGGCAGGGTTATGCGGACCCCCACCCATGTGCTAGCCCCGGTGCTCACGGAAGGTCAGCTCAGAGAGGTGAACCAGGACAGTTTTGTCAGGAATCTGTTTGAACACCTTAAACAGATTCACTGGCAGGCTGCTGGCAACATGGGAAAACAGCATCGGCGTAACCGATTGCTGCTAGAAACCAACAGGCACCACGAGTGGGAGATAGGGGATCAGGTCATGGTAAGGAACTTTGCCCGGTTGGGAAGTTTCGAACCATTGTATATGGGGCCATACAGCATTGTGGACAAGGCAGGCCCCATGGTGTGTGCCATCAAGATGCCCCGCCGCACAAAGTGGTTCCACATTAATCAATGCAAGCTGTTTAAGACTGAGAGTGGAGAACGGTCAGCAAGGGTTAACCGCACTAAGGCTAGAGAGCAGCAGCCTGCAGCTGTGACAGACTCACAGACCGCAAAGGTGGGGGCAGTGAATTGTGTGACTGGAGAGGCCCTCCCACCAATTAAGTGGGATTCAGGTACACCCCCAGTAGCCGGAGCCTTAAGGAGGTCTCCTCGCACACCACAGCCTAGACTACCTTGGTCACCCGAGTATCACTTTAAACGGTCCAGCCCCAGGAAAACCCTTAACAGAAAGGGAAAAACAAAGGTCAGAGACAAGTCTAAGGACACAGATCCCCAGCCTACAGCCTCCAAAGGTGAGGGACTCACAGGAGAAGTAGTGTTGGGCAAAGAGAGAGAGAAGGGTCCCCAGCCTGCGGCATCAGGCTGCGGGGAACCCACAGGACAGGATAGGGACTTGGCAGCCACACCGAAGGGGGTAGTGTGTTGCAGCTCAGGAGGGCACGCTCCCCCGATTAACTGGGAAACAGGGAAACTCCCAGGTGTTTTAAGAAGGACTCTCCGGGTCCGGTGGCACAGGTCACCTTACGCCCAGGAGTACAAGCTGCCCAGATTCCACAAAAGGTACAGGCCAATCAGGAATTAGCTTGGCCGTCCGGAGACGGGCGGCAGATGTATATAGCTTTCTGAAGTATTTTAAGTGTGTTTTACAGTTTCTTAGGCTTTGGAATTTTAGTGGTTTAATTTTAGTTTAGGATAAGTTTAAGTTTTGAATTTTGATAACTGTGTCAGGCCAGAGAACCTTCTCGGGACATGGCTATTTTGTTTGTGTGTCCCTACAGAGAGGAAATTGGGATGAGAAAGGTTCTGCTCCTGCTCGCCCTGGTAGGGGATGTGGAGAACTCCCACATCTATGGGTGTTCAGGAGAGAGAGCACCGATCGTTACCGCAGGGGGTGGCGAATGGGGTGTGGAGGAGCTCGCCGTCTACTTCCACGAGGGAAGGTGGCCAGGGTGGCTGGAGTCTAACTCGACTCAATACTCCAGCCAGACCGGGTTCACGTATGGGGAGGCCTCCATCCAGTGCCCCACGGTACAGGCCGTTGCTACAAGGGTCAGTGTCATCGTGGGGAAACGTGTGTGTTTGACATGCAAGGGACAGATTCCTTTGGATAGGTGGTGGTGGCTCAGAAAGCTGAGCAAGGACATAGGAAACCCCGCAGTCGATTGGGAACGATTGGGGAACAATACCCATCGGACGATTACAGGGGCCCGAGGGGGATTGAGTGTGTGCTGGGACAAGTGGTGGGAACTGGATCAAGGGATTTATGTCTGTATGTGGGGTTCAGAGAAGGTCTGCCCCACAGGCATATCCATCATTTTCCACCGGCAATGGCAAGATGCCGGGGAGGGGATGGAGAGGGATTCTAGCCTGCATGCGTGCACGGTCCCACACTCCCCGATTCCAGTCAATGCCACCAAACTCGTAACCCGCCCCCGAAAGCCCCTGCCCACGAACATGACATCACGGACTATAGTCCAGAGGTGTCCTACCACCACCAAGGGACCAGGGAATGGGTTAGTCCTAGTACCAACTGACAAGTTGCTGTACCAGGGGGTACACTATGCAGTGGCCTCAGTGATCCTGAACCTGACCGAGGTGCACTTATCTGAGTGGTATCCTAAGGAGACAGAACAGTTGTACCAAGCCCTGCTGAAGGAAATGTTTAGAAAATTTTATGAATTCGACTTTGCCAGGGTAGACAAAGCAAAACTGTACTGTTTACATCCTGAGCATAACATGGGCGCGGGGAGACAAAGGAAGGGGGACCTGGAATGATATTTTCACTGCCTATAGTACAGGATCCTCAGTAATAAACAGCCTAGATGATATAGAGTTACAAACTCAGATAAATGGTTTAAAGACCCAGTTAAGAAAAATCCTAACAGAGGAGAACACAGTGGTAGGCTCAGAGCTACACGAGGACCAGGCTATGATGGTCCATTTAAAAGAGATAATAGCTGAGCTGGAAAGACATGCTAAAACAGTAAATGCACTCATATGGGAGGACAGAAATGCTTCGGATCAAGCTGCACAGAATGAGGTGTGCGTGCTATACGGGGCATGGTTGCTGGGCGAGGGCCACAGTAACCTGGAGGATTTAAAACAAGGTTTAGTCCCCTCCTGGATTAGCAACAAGCACCTCGCAGTCCTCCACCCGTTTAGTAATTCGCTGAGCCCGTGTCAGCTCCACCTAGCCTCCGAAGCCTACCCTGTCCCAGTGGATTGTGGACGTGCCAATCACATTATCATGGGGATAGTAGTGAGGATGCCGGTCATGGGTGGGACAGCCCGACCCGCACCGGTATACAGGGTGGAGAACATTGGGATCATTCAAGGGGGTGCATACGTCTGCTTTACAGAGGTCCCACCTTATGTCATAAAGTGGGAGCACGCTATGACAGGTACAGACCTCTCCGGGTGCCGGAGCTGGGGAGCACACATAATACTGTGTCCCCAGCACTTGAATGCCTATTCAAGACCAGAGTGCGGGTTTAAAGCTGCTGGCGCACAACCTGTGAACTGTACCATGGAGGTAATGGCACAAGGCCATGCTTCCCCACAGGTAGCATTCATAGGGGGTGGGACATATTGTGTCACCACAAGTGCGCCCCACTACCGGCATGGACAGCACATCTGGTGTCCAGTGAGCGACAGCAGTTTTTGTTTTAAACCTGAGGCAGAAGTTCAAGTGGCCCAGGTACGGATTGTACCCATCCCTGAACCCTCAACTGTTCACCTCACTGTCAGGAAAAACATTACCAACCTGCAAAATTACATAACACATTTCGGCTATGAGATTCCCCCTCTACCAGAACATCTTACCACCCTATTAAAAGCAGTGGTCATATCTCAGAAACCTTTCTATACATTAGAGCAGAATACAATCGAGATAGGGGCCAAGATCTTGGATATAGTAGTTCCACCCTGGTGGGACATTTTTGAAAATATAGAGGTCCCCTCTTGGATTCGACTGGCTTCACACATTTTAGTGGTTTGTCAGCTGGGCATAGTTTTCTACCTGTTGTGTACAAAGTGCAAAGTAAGGGACCAGATGCTCCGCTCTCAACATGAGGGAGCATGGGACAAAAACAAAAATAAAGACTATGACCAGGTATAAAACTAACCTTGACCTTTATTAAAAATAAAGTTTGATGAGGGTGTGTGTCATTTATTTTTCCTATGTGTGTGTATAATTTCTTCTAAGTGGTGCAGGGGTGTTGTTCCCCACCGTGCTTGGATGAGAATGTAATAAAAGTTTTGTACCTTGTATATTTTTGTTAAACACTACACCTAAAGGGAACGGGAGAGTGTGTTTTGTTTTGGGTTTTAGTTTAGGTAATACAGGGGAAGGTTGGCTCCCGAGGATCAGAAAATTTTGCTCACAACTGCATGATACTATAGTTATAAAGTATCACAGGGGGGTGTATAAGGCTCGCAAAATTACACAAAGTTCCCCCAAAGTAAGAAAGAAGAGATATTGGACTGTTTGAATTAATTTGGGCCAAAGGGGCTTAAAAAAATCAAAACCCCAGGAAGATTTGGCTAGTTTTAAAAGGCATGTTCAGACTTGTGGAAAACCTGTGACAAAGGGGAGGTGAGATGGGCCCCCAAAACACAGACAGTTTGAGTATTGGGCCATCTGGGAATGTTCTGGGCCACCCCAACCTTTACATAAAGACAATAAAAACTGTTCCCGCCGAAACTCACAGGGCCACAAAGAACATGAATAAAACAATACATGCCAACAGCTAATAAAAGAAAGAACATGGCCCCAGCAGGAAGAAACAATCAAACAGCAGTTTAAAACCAGAGAGATTTCCAAAACGTTTTACATTTTAAATTGGTTTCAAGGCAATCCCGAAACCAGTTAAAAGCCAATTAAAAATAAATGGACCATTCCCAAAGCTCGTTAAAGATTTAAAACATATTAAAAATAACGAGCCTGCCAAAATTAACAAAGGAACCAGAGATTTGGTGGTCAGATAAGCCAGGCCTCAAACCAGTATAATTGAGGCCTGCTTGTTCAGTGAATCAGTAAGATCAGAGCATGAGTTCAGTACAGGCAGCACATCAAGTTCAGTACAGGAGAGAAAGTACGATTCAGGGAAAAGATCTGATCATTACCGTACTGAGTCGGAGAATCGGAGACTTGAAGAAAGAAGAAGAAACAGAAGGAAAAGGAAAGTCGCGGCAACCAAAGGCTTCAAGAAACCAACAACTACCAATATTACCACCAACCAGGTAATATTGGGCCATCGCGACCAACAAGAAACCAACCACCGAAAAATTTGAAAATCAAAAACTTGTTTCCACTCTACAGGCTAGTCTGACTTACCCCTGGGTAAGATGTGACACAAAAGACCCTAAAAACTTCACCTAACCAAAGAAAATTGGGTACTTACCCGATACATCCAACTACGCAGCTAACCGCATCCGCGGACAAACCCAAACTGAAGACCCAACGCAGGTACAGTCTTCTACCACGTCCGGGGTACAGCAGGCCCTAACCACCACAACTAAGGAGAACCCCAAAATCGCGAACCTCTACAATCTGTCAAGAAAGTCGTTTGGTGAGCATTTCTTGGTCCTCTGGATTTCAACCTAGCTAGGATAGTGGGGTTGGGAGGGTAAGGGATTTCTGTATATTGTAATTCTCCCTCGCATATTCCGAGTGTTCCCCACCCTTTCAGAGTATGAGGGCTAGATTTTCAGTATAAGCAGTTTTGGGGCGCTAACCTTAGCGCCCGCCCGAAGTTAGCGCCCGCCCCAAAGTACCGCCCCGTTGCCGGGAATTCAGTGGCTTCGCCCTAAGAGGTTGGTGGAGTGCTAAAAGAGGCGTTCCACTACTCTCTTTAGGCACTAAGCCGGCGGTCCAGAGGGATAGCGCCCAGGCGGGGCGCAGCGCGGGTGCGGTCATTTTTGGACTGACAGCAGACCCCGTGGCGCCGACCAGCTCTTAAAGGGGGAAGGGACGAATTGGTCTGCTGCCACGCCCTGCACACTGCAGCCTTGCAAAGAGGCCTCAACACTGCTGCTCAGCCCCAGGGAGTCATGGCAACGCCAGAGAAGGCCCGTCAGCGTGCCCTGCGCTTCTCAGAGGGTGATCTGGACATAATGGTCACAGCTCTGGAGGTGAGGCGCAAGATCTTGTTCCCAGAGAGTGGGAGGAATCCAACCCACCACGACTACACCAAAGCCTGGAAGCAGATCGCCCAGAGGGTGACGTTCACCGGCGATGCCCCCAGGACCCACAAACAATGTCATAAAAAATACAACGACCTGACCAGGATTGTCAAGGTGAGTAGCCTTTCCAGTCTCCTCCTCATTCTTGCATGTACACCTGACATGATGGGCAAAGGGAGCTGAACGTCCTATTGGCCAGCCCTCAGCCAGCAGCATTGGGCCAGTCATGAGCATCAAATGGCCATTCGGCACTCTACACTTTGGCCAAGCTATTCCACCATGGGAGGCTGTGCACACTACATCAGGGCTTCACTCTGTCCAAGCTATTCCACCATGGGAGGCAGTGCACACTACATCAGGGCTTCACTCTGGCCAAGCTATTCCACCATGGGAGGCAGTGCACACTACATCAGGGCTACACTGCGCACTTACAGCCCGTCCTTTCTCTTGCAGGCTAAAGTAGCCTTTAATCGCCAGGCCCGTGCCAGGGGTGGCCGCGCCAAGCTGCAGAAGCTCACTCGGCTGGAGGAGCGCGTGTGTGTGCTCATGGGAGCCCGTGTGATCGTCCCCACAGCGTGCGGAGTATCCGACCCTCCACTGCCCGGCAATGGTAAGGACCTCGCCTTTTGGCCCTCTCGCGTCGCACTGGCCCATCCGAGCTACCTCCTTTGCCACTGTCCCACCAATGCGCTGAATGCCACCAGTCCTAACTCCCTCGCTGACGCCGTCTCCTCACTCTGAAGCTACTCTTGTGCATTCCTGCTTTCAGCTGGTGACGACCAGGACCCTGAAGCTGCCAGTGACAGCACCTCCGAGCAGGAGGAGGAGGAGGAGCAAGCCGGACCATCGGGGGAACAGTCACGTCCCGCAGGAGAGGAGGAAATGCTTGACACCTCCTCACTGGACGAGTGCCTGGAGGAACTGTCGCAGGGCAATGCAGCTTCTGGGACCAGTGGCGTCCAGCCACCCAGGAGCCGTGGGCGTGGCCCGCGGCCTTCCCCCCAAAGGGGGGAAGGATCAGAGGGGAGTGCTGCTGATCGGCACACTCGCCGCCACCAACGTGGCAAGGGTCCCTTAGTTCGGCCCCCTCCTCCCCAGCGGGAGAGTCGCGACTCCAGTCCGGACACCTTCACCTCGGAGGAGGTGCGGAAGCTGGATAAGATGGCCGAGGATTCGGACCGGCGCCACATGGAGCTCATGAGCGTGGTGGGGCGCATGCCTGAGGCCATCGAGTCGCTGGCGACCAGTGTGCGCGAGTTCGGGGCAGCAACTGCCGCGAGTGGCCGCATGCTGACTGATGCCGTCAAGACCCTGGCGGATGTGATGCGCGCGCACACCAGGACAACAGGGGCACTCACTGCTGCCACACGCGCTGTCTCAGGCAGGCATCACCAGGGCAGCCATCGCGCTGGACCATCCCAGCAAGCCGCCCCTCGGCTGATTGTTGCGGATCCTGCAGTGCGGGCCCGGCCGAGTGCCACCGCGCCACAGCACCAGCCAGCGCATCCCAGACGCCAGCTGGCCCACATTGCGCCATCCGTCGCCGCCATTCCCCCACTGGGGTGTCAAGGGCAAGCAGCTGCAGCTGATGGGGGCCAGGCTCAGGTGCGCCACTCAGCAGACGGCCCCTCGAGGCCCAAACGCCGTGTAGGCCGCCCCCCAGCGGCATCTGGCGGAAGGGCATCTGAGCCTCAGGCACCTTCCCCCAGCCTCGCAGCAGACACTGGGCAGAGCTTGCGAAGGAGCAGCAGGCCGGGCAGGGGAGGCAAAAGGCTGGGCAAGGTCTCGCCCTCGCGGGCCACTCAGTAGAGGGTGTGGCCAGCTTTCCTTTTATATGGCGGTGGCCATCTTTATTTTGCCCATGGTTGTGTTGTTGGAGGGCTTATTTTTTGCGTTAGGCCGACGTTGAGGCCCGGTTTGAAGAAAGGTGGAGTGACTCCTCCCCAGTTTGTGGGAGTGAGTCATTTGTTGGGCTTTTTGTGGGGCCCGTTTATTGTTTTTGGGGATTCATGTGGGAAGGGCTTTTCATTTTAGTGTAATAAAAAATTATCTTTATTCATGCAGTCTCCATGGTTGTTCTTCTTAGTGTTTGTTGGCTTCGCCGGCTGAGGGCTTGCGGAGCGGCTGCATTCATCTTCCCTCATGGCCCCTGGCTATTCCCTGACAGGGGGCTTAGAAGTACCATGTAATAAGGTGGTGTCGTGCGGCCCTTGGCCCTGGTCGCTCCCTCCTGGGAACGTACTCCTGCTCCTCCTCCTCCTCCTCCTCATGCTCCTCCTGCTCCTCCTCCTGAGGTGCTGGTCCAACGTCAGGTGGCAGTGCCTGAGTCCTGCGGAGAGCCAGGTTGTGTAGCATGCAGCAAACCACCACAAATTGGGAGACCCTGTCCGGCGAATACTGGAGAGCTCCTCCGGAGTGATCAAGGCAGCGGAACCGCTGCTTGAGGACCCCAATAGTTAGCTCGATGATGTTGCGGGTGGTTTGATGGCTCTCGTTGTAGGCCTCTTCAGCAGCGGTCCTGGGCGCGCGGAACGGGGTCATGAGCCAGGTGCACAAAGGATAGCCTTTGTCCCCGAGTAGCCATCCTCTTGGGGGAGGCTGTGCCTGGAACATGTCATGCACAGTACTCTGCCACAGGATAAAGGCATCGTGGCTGCTGCCTGGGAAGCTGGCATTGACTGCCATGATGCGCTGCTTGTGGTCACAGACCAGCTGCACATTCAGAGAATGGTAGCCCTTCCTGTTGCGATACTGCTCGCCATGCTCCAGAGGGGCCCGCAAAGCCACATGCGTACAGTCAATGGCGCCCTGCACCAAGGGGAATTCCCCGAGTCTGGAAAATCCCAATGCGCGCTGATGCTGGCTCTCCAGGGCCATGGGGAAGGAGATGAATTGGCTTCTCCTTCTGAACAGTGCTTCGGTCACCTGGCGGATGCAGCGATGCGCGCCGTACTGGGAGATGTTTGCTATGTCCCCAGCAGCGTATTGGAAGGAGCCGGTGGCATAGAAGTTCAATGCCACCGTCACCTTCACTTCCACCGACAGAGACGTCCTGCACCTGAGCTTTGGCCGCAGATCTCGGCGAAGCAGGTGGCAGATCTCTGCAATCACCTCCTTTCGGAATCGGAGCCTTTTAACACATCGCGCGGCACTCATGTTTAGGTAGGAGCGCTGCTGGCGGTATAGCCTGACTGGGTAAGGCCTACGTGGCCGACGCCTGTAGCCCCCTCTGTTTCATTACAACCCCCAAATAAGTCCAAAGTCTAGAACCAAAGGAGTAGGAGCAATTCGAACCGCTCAGGGAGTCAGAGGTAAAGCTGACCACACACACCACCCCTTACAGTGTGAGTGTTGTTAGGTAGAGATTGTTAGTGGATGAGTGCTGGGGGTGTGGTACATTGAGCAGTGCGTGACGCTTGTGGTACAGATGGTGATCTGTAGCATTTGTTGAAGCCTTCACTCATCCTCATCACTTGTGTGAGCTCGTTAAACTTCCTCCTGCATTGGGTGTGGGACCTAGGGACCACAGTGCTACCCGTGACGTGGTGTGCCACCTCCCTCCACATAGTCTGGCAGACTTGTGGTGAGGACCTCTTGCAAGTTGGTACAGACTGCCCTCCTTCTCTCCACTGCTAAAACCAATGCCTCCAAAGCTTCCTCAGAATATCCCCGGACTCTGCCCCTGCGGCGGTGATCTGCCATCAGCATTTGTAAGTAAGTGCTCCTTCTTTTTGTCATTCTTATGGTTGTTGAGGCAGCTGCACATCCAACAAAGCAGAGTCCAAAGATGTGCGGGTTAGGTTGATTGGCCATGATAAAAAAATTGGCCCTTAGTGTTAGGGGGGATTAAATACGTGGGGTTACGGGGTTACAGGGATAGGGCTTGGGTGGGATGGCTGTTGGTGTAGGGACCGGGTGCTAGGGTTTGGATGATGAGCCATGATCTCGTTGAATGGCAGAGCAGGCTCGAAGGGCTGAATGGCCTACTCCTGCTCCTATCTTCTATGTTTCTATGTTTCTAGAATGAGGTGCTGCAGTATCAAGGGACCTCCCCTTTAAGTAGTGAAAAAAGCCTGTGGCAATCATTACTTGCGTTTAGGCTACACCCGATATTGGTTCATCTTTTCAGTGTAACGCCAATGAGCTTGGGTTTTTAGACTAGAATCATGACTGCAATCATTTTAATGGGGAGTGAGGACGAATTTTGCGTGCTGTCTAGACAATTTTCAACTGGCGCTGCTTAACCATTTTTAGCCTAAACACTGCCCATGCCTTGGCTATAACTAATTTCTAGCCCTATAATATGCCCTCTCACTTATTGATAGCAATTACATATCATGGTCATGATGTTATGAACACAGTCAACGTTTTACTGCTTTAATAAATTATGTTAATTGGAACCAAATGATTTCACTGGTTCCATGGATAAATAAATGAATTATATTTTGTATTGATTTACTATTTGTAGCTGTAATGCCTTCATAGTAAGTGCATTCACAGACGAATATTTTGAGCTTACTCTTAGATCACTTGTGGCATTGCTCACAGATAGTCTGGGCCTTGGACCATTTTTGTTGATGTTTACTGCAGTTTAAGTGTGTAGCAGTTTTCCCATTGCTGTAATATTGCAGATTTATTGAAGCAGTGCATCACATGACTGACTCAAGATAAAAATATTAAGCATGATACTGATACTGAAAGATACAGGTTCACACATATATTTGGACTACTTTCCCCTTATAGTGGGCGCGTTGCTGCCTATGTGATTTGCACTCTATGCGCATTGGAGGTTTATGAGAATCCATGTTGTTTGTTTATAACACTGTAAAGCGCTACAGATGAATCAGTTCTTCACTTTTATTTCTTAGGCTGACTAATAAAACTGAACATTAAGCTAAGAAGTCTTACAAAATATACACTTGTTGCATGTAAAACTTGGCATGATGATTTCTATGTGAATAAATGAGGGGAACTGACGGAATGGTTTTAATTGCAGACTGCCGCCAGTAGATAAACTCGCGACAGAGAATTATTTAATTCAGGAAGTACTGAAAGTGAATGTGAATTTATTTATTTATTCAATTTTATTTGCCATATGTAACCAGTACAAGTGGGATATCACCTGAGCAGGAGAAATGCTCTATTATCGATTCACTAAAAAAATCTAACAGAGGCTTGAAAGCTGCCCCAGTTCACACATTTGTCAGTCACTATGTTCAGAATTAACCAAACACCTGTTTCTGCCCAAAATAATGGCGCACTTAACATGTTGTAAGCAGCAACTTTGTAATTGACAATAATGGTAATCATAAAAGAAAACTACAACTCCTAGATCATTTGTCAACTGGAATTAGACACTCCTGGTTGATTAATCCAAGCTCCAGGAACAGACCAGCACTCTAGCCTCAGGCCCTGGAGAGAAGGAAAGGCCTGAGCAGGGAAAACCTCTTGAAATAATTTCTGACCTACATTGACTGATTTTATGGGATCTGATAGCTTTAAGGACCAAAGCCTTTGTGAGGTGCGATGCAACAAAGATGCCCTAGGTTAAAAGCTTTTAATTATGTAAATCAATCTTATATAGTGGTTAGCACTGTTGCCTCACAGCGCCAGGGACCCGGGTTCGAATCCGGCCTCGGGTGACTGTCTGTGTGGAGTTTGCACATTCTCCCCGTGTTTGCGTGGGTTTTCTCCGGGTGCTCCGGTTTCCTCCCACAGTCCAAAGATGTGCGGGTTAGGTTGATTGGCTATGATAAATTGACCCTTAGTGTTAGGGGGATTAAATACGTGGGGTTACGGGGATAGGGTGGGATATGTGTTGGTGTAGGGGTTACGGGAATCGGGTGGGATATGTGTCAGCGCAGACTCGATGGGCCGAAATGGCCTCTATCTGCACTATGGGGTTTCTGTGATTCTGTGATATGTCCAGAATATTATCATTATTTGTTTATGATGAACTAATATAGTTTCTGAATATTGATTTATACTTGTTTAATCCTTTCAGTTATTTACGCAGCTCCAGCATCTGGTAAAGCAACGTTTCTCATCTCTATTCAAGTGCAGACTAAAGAAATGTAATGAAAAAATATAGAACAATATAACTTTACTTAACCAGAAGGAGTGATCTTGTTTTTCTTTAATATTCCTTTTACAACATTCTCCCCATGAGATTCCTTTTCTGAAAGTAGTGATTTTGATGGGCTGCAGTGTTTCACACAGCAGCAGTCCTTTGTTACTTTGCCCAAGTGGGCTTTCTTTGTGTGTGAGCCTGAGCACTGAATGTCAGTCAGCTGTTCAACCATAGCGGCATCACAGAGTACAATTTAAGCCTATTCAGGCAATGAAGAGTTGATATTTATAAATGTGATACAAATGTCCCTAGTCCATTTGCTGGTAATGTTGTAAATATGTTACAAATGTAAATAAGAAAATGGATTTGATCAATTAACAGGAAGCAGGTCATGAAGAATAGATGAGCATTAGATTGGGTTGATCAGATATCTCAGACTGTTGTGGAATTTAGTTTTTCTGAAATTGGAATACAATCTAAAGTTCACTATTAACATTCTTCCCTTGATCAGTACAAAACTCATATTTTTCCTTTAAGAGAGGGGAAAAGTGCAAACATGGATATTTAAAGTTCTTCCAGCAACCTGTGGTCTGAATGAAACCACCCTGCTCAGATGGGAAGCCCCGCGATGAAATAAGAATTAAGAATTATCAACCACTTGGATGAGGTACTAGAGGCCAACTAGTGCTTGTTGAAACATACCTCAGGGTGGAGTGAATGATCATCAAAGAAAGCGAGAGTGACCCAGCTCCTCTGGGCTGAAAGCAGAAAATAAACCAGGAATTCCTCTCCCGATCTCCATCCAATGAACCCTGCTGAGACTGCAGATGTCTGGATGTGAGAAAAGATCAAAATCAGGCTCAGCTGCAATGTCCCCAACAGTCAAGCGGGGTCTCAGCACTCACTGTCAAAACTCAAATAAGAATACCAGCTGGTTGAGTGAGGTACAAGAGTGTGACTAGAGACCATCGAACTATACTCCAGCGAGGGGGAAAATACTCAGGAAGAAAGGAGACAGAAGTGCTGTAAGAGAAAAAAATGCCTATTTTATGTTGCTCATTTACTCATTTCATCATTGTTACTAGATGGGCCATGTGGAGGGAATCTTGGTGTGGAGAGTGGATCGTTTTCCAGCCCCAATTTTCCACAGCACTATCCAAATAATGCAGAATGCACCTGGTACATACGTTTGGACGATGACCATAGAATAAGTTTGAATATCATCGAGTTTCGGTAAGTAACAGTGTTTCCTCTTACACATTGTAACTGTAGATAATGTCAGAGGATTCTATTGCCAAATAACTATTCCCGATGGATTCACTTAATGGTCACCAATATGCCAGGTGAGTACTTATAGACTGAATCCTCAATACAGAAGAGCTGGTATTTCTCTGTTTAGTCAATGAGAAAGGACCATCATGATGATCTATGTGATATAAACATTTCAAGATGAAAAGAAACATACCTGCATGATGCATCAGATCTGTCCCTCTCTGGCCAGCTGTAACTCAGCTTCTCACTGGGTCATAGAATCATAGAAGAATCATAGGAGAAAACATTTGTGGTCGCCATGAGAGTTGCCGGTGTCACCGAAAACTCAGGTTAACGACCTCTGAAAATGGACATAGCGCTACCGGGCAAAAATTCACGCTGGGGGCGAAATACTTTTAAGCCCAGCGCTAACCTACTGTGTAACGCCTTTCTGGTGGTGGTAGTGCAGGCATGGAAATCGAAGTCCCCGTCCTGAAGCGGTGTTCCAGCTTCTAACAGCCTCTGGAAGCAAGGCTATGGAGTTCCTAGGAATTGTGGGTAATTAATTAATGGGGCAATGCCTTCAGAACTAATAAAAATTAAAATGAAGTGAAAATTTACAGTTTTCAGCCCTTAATGCCTTAAAAAAAAAATTAACATTAAAAGGAAGTCCCAAATGAGAGTCTTCAGCTGTATTCCCTTCTGAACCGCAAAAAATGGGAAAAGTGCTTCAGCACTCACACAAATGGCCCAGCAAGCCAGGGAAGGAGCACCCAGGGTCTCGCACGCAGCACTCCAGCTTTGTGCAGGGGTTCAACAGTGCAAGAGAGGTCCTCTACCGACAGGGGCCAGGAGGCCCTCCAGAAAAAATGATGTGGGACCAACTAGATCATCGAGGCCGTCACTGCCAGCAGTGTCACGCCCACCACCGGGATCCAGTACCCAAAGAAGCTCCATGACCTCAGGCCACTGGTCAAGGTCAGTGAATGCATCTTCAAAAGCCGTCTCCTACCAACTGCACCACTTGCCTCATACACTACTCAATGCATGACTTCCCCCCGCAATCACTCACCTACCAACAATCTGTACCAATCATGAGGCACACCTCTCGTTCCTAGCCTCACCTTACCCCTTTTGAGGAGAAGGTGCAGGCCATCCTTGGCAGGGGTATGGCTGAGCCCTTGGCCAGCAGCAGGGCAGAAAGGATACAAGATGCTGGTATCCTCATACCTTATCCTCCTCTGGCATGCACATCTTGCTTTCTCACGCTCCCCTCAACACAAATCCACCCTTGTGCTTTCCTCATTGCACACACCCAACAAATGCAGCATGCCCAGCCAGTGTTTGTAGAAGAAGAGGGAGAAGAAAGTGAAGGAGAAGAAGAAGAAAAAAAAAACAATACCGTCATTTGATTCGACATCCCAGCCATCAGCTCCTCAAGGTCGATCAGCAAGGCCATCAGCAGTGTCCCGCACTGAAAGTCACCAGCCTTCCACCAGCCATGCTGCAGCCACTGGGTTCACACTGCGTGATCAGTAGGATAGGCAAAAGCACACATAAGACAGTCACTAAGAGAATGCATAAGGGCGATGAGTTGATTTCTTGATGTCATATTGGATGGATAGATGTATAAAGTTGGATTGGAAAGTTTGCTTTGTGGTGGTTTTTATTTCAGCATCATGGCCAAGAGGACGCTGTGATGATCAATAACAGAGGGAAGGTAAGGTGTGGGAATTGGTGTTGTGGTCACTGGTACCACTTGCGGATGATTTCATCCTGGATATCCCAACCAGAAAGCGGCTGTCTGGGTCGCATCCTTCCTTCTGCTTCCTCCTCTTCTGTTTCCTCACCTTCTGTTTCCTCCACTTCTGCGCCTTCCTCTCCCCTCTGTGAGCGGATGCTGTAATTCTGAAATGATAGTACAAATTGCTGGAAATACTCAGCAGTTCAGGCAGCATCTTGACCTGAGATGTGAACTCTGTTTCTCTCTCCATGGATGTTGCCTGACTTGCTGAGAATTTGCAGCATTTTCTGTCTTATCAGAGACCTTCCTTTACAAACTGAGGCCTTGCAAGCATCCAGTTGCACTCCCTACACACATAAAAAAATCTTTCAACAACTATTACAGCAAGCCACTACCCAGTCCAAAAGCTTAAATGCAAACTTACCTGAGAGATGTGTGTGTCCCTTTAAGCGGTGCTGACAGCAGCTCTGTGAGCCTGCTTGCACGCTGGGTTTACCTGACGAGCTTAGTATCCTGCACTGAACTCAGCACAAAGGTCCAAGTTCGCAAGGTGATGTTAAGTTGCCGTCGCACGCCAACTGACGTCACCACTCGCTCATTTAAAGCTGCAGCGTGATGCATCTTACCGGCAACGCTGCCGGGTCTTGGAAAATGGAAGATGCCATGGGATCCGCCACCAGCTGGCAAAAGAGCGACGGCCGCCCTGTTTCACCATTTTTTGACTGTAATGGATTGCGTAAAGCCCCCGTATTTTTAGCCCAAAGATTCTTACTGCACAGAAGGAAGCCACTCGGCCCATCATGCCTATTCCAGGTCTTTGGAAGAGCTATCCAATTAGTTCCAGTCCCCTTACTCTTTCCCCATAGTCCTGCAAATTCAAGTATTTATCCAATTAAAAGTTATTATTGAATCTACTCCCACCACCCTTTAAGGCAGTGAATTCCAGATCATAACAATTCGCCGTGTGAAAACATTTCCCCTCATCTCACCTCTAGCTCTTCTGGCAATTATCTTAAAATTTGTGTCGTCTGGTTACCGACCCTTCTGCCACTGGAAACAGTTTCTCATTACTTACTCCACAAAAACCCTTCATGATTTTGAACACCTCTATCAAATCTCCCTTTAAACTTCTTTGCTTCATGGAGAACAACCCCAGATCTCTCTAGTTTCTCCCTCAGGTGATTAAATCATTTGGGTAGCATCTTTGTTAAGGTAAATTGTATTTGATCTGTGGAAAGACTGGGCTGGGCGACTGATGGCTGATCTTTGTGCCATGCTTCCTTATCTTTTAAGTAGGTGTCCGGTGTCTCCTATTAGTGTTTGTATGTGCATACGTATGTGTTGCATGGTTTGTGAAGTAAATTGTTAATGAAAAAATGATTACAGCAAAATACATTCTCAATCTATGATCATTCTCTCCCCAGGCTGGAAGTTTCATTAGGTTGCTCAAATGATTATGTTGCAATATATGATAGGCCTTCAACAAATTCTGCTTTGATTGAAACAATATGTAGTGGATCAAACCACACATTTACATTATCGTCCAACTTTATGACCTTTTATTTTAGATCTGATTACATGAGAACATTTCCCGGCTTTACTGCATATTACTACTCCCTGCCATCGCACCACAGTAAGTCTGTTACATTTCTTATCTTGTTCAATGTAGTTTAAATTAAAATGGAAGGAAAATGATTTAACAAGTGTCACTAATTTCAAAGAGTCATTAAGAATGAACAGAGGATTCCATCCATTATGTTTCAAGTTAATTAAATCCAGTTTTTATTTCATTACTGAACATTTAAACAGAACTTTAATTAAAGAAATTATGGACATATTTAGGAAATATTCCTCTCTAACACCTAGGATCACTTGTTTCTCAGGCCATACAGTGAAATTTGAGACCCTTTGCATCAGGTCTCCACCGCCATTGCTCTGCATGTTATCATGATTTCAGTGACTGTTCATGATCCCTGTTCCACCACTGCTCACCTCTGTGAACCTCAGCAACATTTTATTACATTAAAGATGCTATAAAAGTGGAAAAAGTTGTTGCTCTTGACTAGATTATCACCTCTATCAGTGGCCAGTCGCCTGCAAAACTCAGTGGAATAATGTGCTTCTGATTTTTGCTCTAGTCCAGTTAGACAGTCTGATAGAACTTCCACCTTCTCTCGATCATTCGCTGCAGATTTAGTGGAAACCCCGCTGAAATGTTGCAAACGGTTGTTTACGATGTTTCTCCAGATTTTTTGCTGATTCCCCACCCTTCCCCCCTCCGCACACTCAGAAATTGCAGGCAACTGACTTTAAAGAAAGAAAACCTCTGGAGGAGCAGACAGCTTACCTCAAGGCTTCCATGTGAAAGATCTATCAGGATGTAAACACTTGCCTCATTGGATATATAATAAGAAGAAATTGTGCAACATATAATATAATGCTCTTGTTATAAAGCACCATGTCCTCTCACTTACTGATAGCAATTATACGTCACGGTAGTGATGTTATGAGCACAATCAACTTTTTATTGCTTTAATGAATTATCTTAATTGAAACCAAATGATTTCAGTGGTTCCATGGATAAATAAATGATTGATATTTTGTATTGATTCACTTTTTGTAGCTGTAATGCCTTCATAGTAAGTCCATCTCAAACTGGAAGCCGTATAGCTGAGCAGGGATCAGCATCTTTCTGTACTTGGATAACTCAAAAACTCAATATTGATTAATTCTCCAGCCTTGACTGATACTGAGATGTTGAGTTGTGTTCAGCTGGTAGGACCCAGTGACAGCTGGCCAGAGAGGAACTGATCTGATGCATCACTCAGGTGAGATTTTTCCATCCTGAAAATTTAACGTAACGCAGATCTCCATGTTGATCATTTGTCATTGACAAAACAGAGAAATATCACCTCTTCTGTGGGGAGAATTTCAGTTTCAAAGTATTCATGTGGAATATTGATGCCCTTTATGTGAATCCAGCACAAATAGTTATTGGCAATAAATACTTTTAACAGTATGTACAGTTAAATGTGTAAGTGCAAATACCATTACTTACTGAAGGTCAGTGAAAATTAACTTTACTCTTTGAAAAAGGGTTAGACCCGAAACGTCACTCTAATTTCTCTCCACGGATGTTACCTGGCCTGCTGAGTTTTTCCAGCATTTTCTGTTGTTATTTCGGATTTCCAGCATCTGCAGTATTTTGCTATCGTTTTACTCTTTGGTTCTTGGCCACAGTAATGTACCAGTTGCATTCCGCATTATTTGGATACTGCCCTGGATAATTGGGGCTGGTAAAAGATCCACTCTCAACGAAAAAGTAATCAGTTCACCTAGTAACAGTGAAGAAATGAGTAAATGAATAACAATAAAACCAGCATTTTTTTCTCTTCCTCTCTCCTCTCCTGATTATTTCCCCCACTCGCTGGAGTATGCTTCAATGGGCACTGCTCACAATCTTGTACCTCACTCAACTAGCTGATATTCTTATTTGAGCATTCACAATGAGTGCTGAGACGCCCCGTGATTGTTGGGGGCATTGCAGCTGAGCCTGATTTTGTTCTTTTCTACCATCCAGACATCTGCAGTCTCAGCAGGGTTCATTGGCTAGAGATCTGGAGAGGAAATCTGAAAGGATTTGCAAATTTCATGTCTCCCCCGAAGGTTTACTTTTTGGTTTATTAAAGAAACCCTGGTTGGACTGAGTTTAAAATCCAGGGCTCAACAAGATGGCTGCGGTCAGCCTCATGGCCAAGGCCTGTAAGTTTCAGTTTGGACTCACAAACTTGGATTCCGATGATTGAGAAGGAACTTTCCAGAAACTCGAATGCAGACAGACCTTCTGCATTTATGCATGAGAAGCAAACTCAGTGGCATTTGGGCCTCTGATTAAACCCATCAAGGTTGCTTGCACAAACAATCAAGAGCAGGCAAGGCCTATTCAACATGTAATGGGACAAGCTTAGCTGCATTTCAGACCTTCGTTAGAGAACATCGACACTGTTTATAAAATGATCAATGGGGCATTCAGACTGGAATGGCCCCATCACGAAACCAGTTGGACAAAGGGGAACACTGATGAGACGTTTAAAACCGATTAACCAGCCATCCAGGTCGATGGACCCAGATCGGTACCCTTTGTATGAGTTTTAACACGTCCAGATCAGACAAAGAAATGAGCTGATCTGGCGGGAGATAAGGGCTACCGGGAAGGTTATAACTAGTCCCTCAGGAAGCCATCTCTCTCTCTCTCTCTCCCGCCTCACCTCCGGTGCCCTGCCGTATCATCAACCCAGTGAGAGGATCATCGACGAAGAGCCCGTCCAGGGAAGTAGGATACCCGCAGTTACGTTTGAATTACTGGGGTATCTCTGCTTTGGGGCGGTGAAAACCTAAAACATCGTCAGGCAACAGGGCACGGAGCAGGCATTTCAACATCCTAGACTGGTGAGCATCAATTTTCTGGCCCATTACAAGACAATCTAGATAGGTGTAAAGGGTGGGAGTTAAGAGGAGTTGCTAAAGTGTCATTTTAGTCATTTTCCCTCGATGTGTCCGTTTCTCCTCCCCCGTTAAGTGTAATTGTGTTGCGTCCATAGTGATTTTTCTCTGTATAGTAATTGTTTCTCTATTTTTAATAAACATTGGTTTTCTTTGCACCGAACCACTGGTCTCGTTTGTCTATATCGCTACTTGTAAATAAGTCCGGTGGTCAGAACCAAAGGGTAAGTGATTCGAACCGCACGGGGCTGGAGCAGCTCAGACATGACTGACTGGCCAGACACAAACCCCAAACCAAAACCCCCTACAAATCCTGGTTTGATTTTCCTCTTTTACCTTAGAGATTCTGGATCCCTGTCACCTTTTTTAAAGGTGGTTCACTCCTCCCTGGGGTATGGTTCAACAAGCACCAGTTGGCCTCCAGTACCTCATCCGAGTGGTTGATAATTCTTAATTCTTATGGGGGAAAAAATAGTCTGGCCCATTTTTTGCAAAATGCGCACAAGGCCCAATTTCTACCCCTCCTTCTGCGTGAGTATTGACAAGCTATTCCACTATGGGGGGCCTTCACATCTGAGCAGAAAGGTTTCAGTCAGACCTCAAGTTGACGAAAGAACTCTAAATATCTGTTAAAGGAAAAAACAGTGTTCTGTCCTGATCAAGAGAAGAATGTTAATACTGAAGTATAGATTATGATCTAATGTCTTACAAACTGAAATTCAGCAACAGTGTGTCATATCTGATTAACTCAATCTAATGCAAACCCATTCTCCATGACTTGTTACCTTTTCATTATTCAAATCCATTATCTTATTTATATTCATAACATATTTACAATTTTAACAGTATATTGATTTGGGACATTTGTATCACATTGATAAATTTTAACTCTTCATTGTCTGAATATGCTTAAATTGTACTCTGTGATGCCCCTATGGTTGAGCAGCCGACCAACACTCAGTGCTCAGGCTCACACACGAAGAAAGCCCACTTGGGCAAAGTAGCAAAGGACTGAAAAACTGCAGCCCATCAAAATCAGGAAAGGAATCTCATGGGGAGAGCATTGTAAAAGATCATTCCTCCTGGTTAGGTAAAATGATATTGTTCTATACTGTTTCATTAAAATTCTTTAGTGTGCATTTGAATAGCGGTGAGAAAGGTATACAGTAGCTTTATCTGATGCTGGCGTTGTGTAATCTACTGAAAAGATTAAAACCCGTGAGATGCGATGAGTGAAAAAACACTTTAAAAATAAAAGATTAAAGTTTGCTAGAACATTATACGATTTAACCAATTAAATTAAATTTTTAGCTGAAAATATTTTTTTTGTCACAGAGATTGATCAGACCTCAGGTTGATGAAAGAACTCTAAATATCTATGTTTGCATTTTCCCCTCTCTTAAATGAAAAAAGGTGTGTTTTGTACTGATCAAGGGATGTTTTGTACATGGCTCTGGCATGCTTTACCTTGTGTGTGTGTCTCTCTATTTACCTCTGTAGGACCAATTCAAAGATCTCGGCTGAAATGGAACTGGGACCATTACACTCTCCTGGGACTCCCCACTATTGGAGTGGGCAGCAATCCTCACTGGATTCAACAGAGTCGGGTGAGACTAGAACTAGGGGGCATAATCTTAGAATAAGGGGCTGCCCTTTCAAAACTGAGATGAGGAGAAACTTCTTCACTCAGAGGGTAGTGAATCTATGGAATTTGCTACCTCAGAGAGCTGTGGGAGCTGCGACATTAAATAAATTTAAAACGAAGATAGACAGTTTCCTAGCTGATAAGGGAATTAGGGGTTACGGAGAGCGGGCAGGGAAGTGGACGTGAGTCTAGGTTCGGATCAGCCATGATCCTATTGAATGGTGGAGCAGGCCCGAGGGGCCGTATGGCCTACTCCTGCTCCTACTTCTTATGTTCTTATGTTCTTATATCACCTGCTCCCTGCTGCTTTATCGCTGGTGCAGGAATTGGCAGGGGGTGGGATATCCAGAAATCAGTAGCCTTTTTAGGAAGCAAGTTTAATTGACTGCAGAAAACCTACCAGGTTAGCACTGGAAGGTGGGCAATAAAGAAATCTTGGATAGTCTGCTGAAAGAAGTGCACCAAAGGAAGGTATCATGCTCCACGATTATTCATCTTTGAATGGTAAAATTATGCACCATGCATCAGGCACAGGTGATTTTGGAGAGCTTGTCGGGGCTCTACAACAGGACTCCCTGATCTGTCCAGAAAACAGAATCTCTGGTCCAGCAAGGGATCTAAAATGTTTCCCCAGCAAGCAAGGCCTCTGTCACTTGTTTGATACATGGGTGGACAAAAGACTGACTAATCTGACAAATGTCACCGGTGGTGGCTTGGAATGTAGTGTACAATTAGAGGGTGAAATTCCACAGGGGATTCCTCTGTTCGCACACCATCACTCTGGCAGAAGAGCTGACAAAGCCTCAGGAAAACATTGTAAACGTTGTTTATGCCATTTTTCCAGGGTTTCTGCAGCACTTTACCAAAGCCATGGTGGACACATGAGAGAACCCCTGCAGAAATCTCCCCTTAAAATGCTGTGGTCACCTTCACAGCTATGGGCAGGCCTGTCCCTATGATGGAAGTTGTCCATAGGTCATGCTTGAGAAGATGACATAACTTGCCAATAACCTCCCTTGTCAAACATAGATAATGATGGCAGGGCTATTCAGACATATCCAAGTTTAGAGGCCTAGGTAGCTTCTGAGACAAGAGGCTGGATTCAGTGAGGCATGTTCCTGGAATATATAGTTGTGTACCATCACTGAATCCATGCTTGCTGTTGTTTTAACTCTTTCTTTCCTCATTCTTTTCTTGTCTCTCCTTCGCTATAACCTCAATATCCCCAACAATCCCTCTGAAGGTCCAGTTTTATTTTACAACTTAATTTTGCATTTTGTAGTAAAGAAGAATGAGAAAGATTAATTGATTTGCCTGACACTGATCATGATACTGATGCTTTGTAATCTGCTGAATAGATGAATAAAGTACAAATTAAAATTGGGACAGGTCATAGTCAATAATTAATGGTATAAAGTTTTTGATGGATACAAGATCAATAGAAAAAAGTTTGATGGAACCATCTGCATTCTGTATTTTGCTTGATAGCAGGATGAGGAAGATGTAGAGTTAATTTACCTGGTTGTGTTGTGTAAACTTCTGAAAAATTAAACAAATACAAATTAACATTGAGAAAAGAGATGGTACAAGATGCTGATAGGTACAAGGTCAATAGATAAAAAAGAATGTCTTCACAAATATTACAGTGCTTTTGAGGTGATATCTGTCTTGTCCATGTACCACAAAGGCATCGCTGCTATATTTAATTATGCTACAATAACAAATAAAACCATCGTACTGCTTTTCCCAAGATTACTGTGCGTACGGGCAGAGTAAATCTGCCCACATTCCTTTGATCTATACTTCTCTTCAAATCTTTCACGATAAAACTGAAATTGTGTTTAATTTTAGTAAAACATAATGGATAAAATCTTTCTTCATATTAATGGCTCTTTCGTGCTGACTAGGCACATGAAATGTGTAGGGGCCAGTTTTGTCAGACTGCCCTCTGCTGTGATACTGAAAGATAAAGGGAGAAAAATTTGGTTGGCTAGTGCCTCCCGTTAGCGCCTCTTGGGGGCGCTAACAGGGCATTAGGAACTTAGCACCCGAGCGCAGCGATTTTAGCGCTGCTCGCGAAATTGGCCAGTCGTTTTGCGGCGGCACTAAACACTACCACCACGACCTCCTGCACCCACAGATCATGACGTTAGTCGAGCATGCAACGCCCCGGTAGCGCCCTGAACCAGATATTGCGTCGCGCCCCCTGCCTTATCACCTACAGCTAGGAACGACAGGTAGAGGGGAATGTTTTCAAGTTGGGAAGGGGCTGGGGGAGCGCTATTTAAAGGCGGACGCTTTCTGCCTTTTCTTGTCGGCAAAATTTTTGGTCCACGCAGGTTGAGAGGGAGAGAGACGTCTGGAGAGATTTAATGCCTTCAGCACCACTTTTGAGGTTCCTAAGCGCCGAGCTCTTTCCCTGGGCCTATCCATTAGTGCTTCCAACACAATCGCTTTAGAGGTCTCTCCAGGCTGAGATTCAAGGCTGCAATGAGCAGGGTGTGGCTGGCCAGCAAGTTGGCCCCTGCCCTTTAAGAACTGGATGGCACCAGTCTGTCTGGCTTCCATGGTAACGGACATCGCCTGAGCTTCAGTAGCTCCCTGACATTTGCGCCTTAAGAGAGGTGTGTAGCGCCTGATTTAGCGCTCTAATCCCCTCCAGGGGCGATAGAGGCGAATTTTGCAGTTGGAGGTGATAATTAGTGCTGGGTGCTAAACTTTGCGATGCCCAATTTTTCCCCCATAATTTTTTACACCATTTTCTGGAGAAATCATCATCATGATACATAAAGTGCATCACAACAACCTGCATTACATGACAACTGGGCTGAAATTTTGGAAAATAAACAATGACATGAATAAAAGTCAAAGATGAAAACAGTTTCCAATATTTTGTCGAGGTCCAATTCATGTTGACAAATTCTGATGTGTTCTAGTTTCTCCCCTTCCTATAGTAGTGTAATATGAAGAGTGCACCACAACAACCCAGGCCACACGAGAACCTGGGGTAAAATGTATTAATACCTGCGAGGTGCGATTTGTGAAAAACCATTTAAAAAATAAACAATTAAATTTTGCTTGATCTTTATCGGGTTTAAGCTATTAAATTACATTTTTAATGAAAACATTATGCTTTTCTTGTGTCAAAGAAAGAGATTGCACCAGAATTTGAGAAATGCCTATGAGGCATTTTGATCCTGAACTCAGAAACTTTAAATGGAATCAGCCAGTCTAGCAGGCTTTCACCCTGGCAAATGGCTACCTGTTCAAGGTGATGGTCATCGAAAAATCAATGGTAGGAAAAGCCTGCTGCAATGACAGAATGAGGAGCAATTACAAGTCCACTGTTGGAAATAAGAGGATAGAGAATCATCTGAATAACTGAGAAAAATGATTTGGGGTAATAATAAAGGATGAATAAGCAAATACCACAAATCCAACTTGCGTGGTAGGGCAATTTTTTTTTAATAATGCAAATAACTTCAAATAATCGGTTTAGAGAAAGGAAGAACAAAGTTACTTGCATCTTAAACAGGTTTGAACAAGTGGCTTGTAAAAATTTTTTAATTGGGAAGTAGTGCAAAACATTTACCATTACCATTATTGTCAAATGCAAAGTTGCTGCTTATAGCGTGTTAAGTGTTTCGGCTATTGTGGGATGAAACAGGTATTCAGTAAGGTGCAAATACTTATTACACTTAATCACCTCTAAGTGGTGCCAGCTAATACTAAATGGCCTAGAAATTGGTTTGCACGATCAACCCGTGCCCGATCAGAGGAATGCAAGCAGCATGCAAACTTTGTGCTGCCTGCTCATTTCCATGATTGTGGTGTTCAGCCCAGCGCTGAAAGCTCAGCAGTGGGCTCTACTTCGTGCGAGGCGAGCACCACTTAAAGCTAGCCTGCACTACTTAAAGGCAGTCTGCATGTCTTAAAGGAGAGGTGCATTCTACCTTCAGCAGCTCATTGAACTGGCTGGGGAAGACAGTCAACAAGAATTAATGATGGCACAACAGGGGAGAGAGCATGCTCCAAGGTTCTCGAATGCAGCACTGGAGGTCTTGGTGCAGGAGGTGAATAGGAAGAGAGAGGTCCTCTTTCCACAGGGGGCCAGGAGGCCCTGCAGGCAACAGTGTAAAGTGTAGTGGGAGCAGATAGCCGCTGTGGTGAATGCCAGCAGTGTAGTCCTGAGGACATGGACGCAGTGCAGGAAGAAGTTTACTGACCTCACACAAGTGGTCAAGGTCAGTGAATTCATCTTCAAATGCCATATCCCATCATCTGCACCACTAGCCTCACACACTGCTCAATGAACCACACCCTCGTCACTCACCTACCAACAATCTCTACCAAACAAGACTCATACCTCACACTCATAGCTTCACCTCACCCTCACATGCTTACCACTGTTGCAAGCCTCAGACCCACATCTCACAGCTTGCACACACTGGCAGCCATTCAACAATGGCAGACACATCACCCAAACACATTGCACCACACTCACCCTTTCTCTTTCCAGCAGCACCTAACAAGCAGGGGACAGGCGTGCCTGCATAACTTCACCAAAATGTATTCTTGGAATGCAAGGATGTGTTCACAGAGTGTACCGTCACTGAATTCACGCTTGCTGATGTTTAACTCTTTTTTTCCTCATTCTTTTCTTGTCTCTCCTTCCCTATAACCTCAATATCCCAAGCAATCTCTCTGCATGCTTAGTTTTAATTAACAGTTTACCGCTGGTGTGGATCTAGTGCCACATTGTATATGGTAAGTTGGAGGATATCATTTTTCTGCTATGTGTCTGTGCCATATTTGGATTATGTTCTCTTTTCTCTTCTCTTATGGTGATTCATGGTTTTGTTTTCATATCTGGTTATCTCTTTGTAATCTTATAATTGTCTCTGTTTTTCTTTTCAGGTAGGCGTAATGGGTGCTGTGGCAGGACAGGGTAAGGAACTAGTGAAGGTCACAAGTCACATTTTGTGGTGGCAGGTGTGGGGAAAATGTAGCTTGTAGGACTAGTGCATGTTTTGAGATCATGCCACGAACCTTGTCATTGTTGCTTTGCTGCAGTTCCTGATGGTATCGACTCCCAGACTACTCCCCTTTTTAAGTAACCCCTGCCCATTACTCATTCTGTTTCCTACCACCATCTTGTTTGTACTGCAGAACTAACCCTTCTGTTTCACACTATTGCTTCAGGTACCCTAACCGTGGCATGTTGCTCCACAACTCGAGGAGGAACTGCATGGGTAAGGAAGGTCAGGAAAATTGCTGGAATTGGGTCAGACCAGGCCTGAACAATTCTTATGACTTGTCCAGAAATGTTATTGATTCCACTCAGATAATGGAAGAGCAAGGTAATTATCCTTTGGAGCAAGGTGGAGCCAAAGTATTGGGAGTTTTGGGGATATGACAGTAGTGACGGGGAGCAGAGTTGAATCACCTCCTTGGGAGGTGCCTGGTGTCTGGAGAGGCAAACCAATTAATAAAATTAGTTCACTTTTTGTTTTTGCATTTCAGTGTAATAGCATTAATTTTAAACCATAGCAGGCCAGTCAATCCTATTCTAGGAGAATCTGTGACAGGCCAATTGTGACTCTCTTGACTTTGTAAAACCAGACATAGCTGGTACGACAGGCATTACAATGGCCTAGAAATTGGATAAGGCCAGAAAACGGGCACGGGCAGGAACACGAAAGACAGACACTAAGGGAATGCACAAAGGTGATTAGTTGACGTCGTTGTTTTGATTTGGAACTGATAAATTTATATATTATGTTTGGAATGTTTGTTTTGTGGTGGCTCTCATTTCAGCATTGTGCCCAAGAGGACGTGGTGATGTTCCGTGACAGAGGGATGGTAAGGTGGGGAAGTGGTGAACAACGGGGATCTGGGGTCTCATTCATTGGAACTGGAGTCTGATGAGGCACTCACGGAGAGCCCAGCCCTCCCTTCTCCTCCTCCTAAAGGGATTCTCTAGACCAGAGTGTCTTATTCAGTGTGTGGAGGACCTCCTATTGCATAATGACAGTGAGGAAGAGCATTTAAAACTTTTGGATGAGCTCTTGCAATTGTTGGAAGCAGGGGCTTAAAGTCAATCTGAGGAAGGCTCAGATAATGTTGACAGAGGTTATTATTCTGGGGGTGTCCATATCCCAAGGGGGTAGGAGTATAGCAGCGGACAGGATTAAAGCGACTGAAACTCTTCCCCTTCCAACGATCGTGTCAGCTGTGAGATCTTTTCTTAGACTGGTCGGATACTGTAGGGAGTTTATAGAGAACATTGCTACAAAGAGTGCCCTTTTGTATAGGCTCTTAAAGAAAGACCAACCCTGGGAATGGGATCATGCTTGTGATCAAGCAATAGAGGAACTAAAACAGGCTTTGGGCCACCAGAAGAGGCGGTGTTGGACTTCGTCGTCGATGTCTGCCCTTGTTGACAGTAGGCTCCCAAGGTATGGAAAGTGGTCCACGTTGTCCAAGGACTTGTCGTGGATTTTGATAATTGGGGGGCAGTACTGTGTGGCGGGGGCAGGTTGGTAGAGGACCTTTGTCTTATGGATGTTTAGTGTAAGGCCCATGCTCTCGTACGCTTCGGTGAAGGTGTTGACGATGGTTTGAAGTTCAACCTCCGAGTGAGCGCAGATGCAAGCGTCGTCTGCATACTGTAATTCAACGACAGAGGATGGGACGACCTTGGATCTGGACTGGAGGTGACGGAGCCGTAGATGGTCTTGACTGCGCTAAAGAATTCATGCACGTCGTGGTTGTTGGCTAGCTGCTGGATCTCCTGCGCTTTCTCCACCCACCATCTGTTCTTTAGGTCACGAGTTTTTTGTTGGACCTCGGCCTTCAGATAGTATTGCAGTTGGAAAAACAAGATCATGTAAATATGGCGCTTAATCAGATTGTATTGCAGTTGGAAAAAGATGTTACAATGTCGCTTAATCAAATAAATGAGTCTCTCGTTTGACTCTTGTAGTTGCTTGAATCACTTTCTGCTGCCATCACTTTGACTCCCGTAGAACCGCCCTTACCTGCTCCCAGCACAGAAACAGTGCGGGCCCAAGAGCCAGCTGCTCCGCCAGTCGTGATGCAAGCAAACATTGCCTTGCAGCAGCAGCAACCCTGTCAGGAGGCAATTGCTGAAGGGCAAGTGATGGCACACAGGGGCCTTTCAAGTGGCAGCAGAGGGCTCCGGTCACAGGGAGGGGGAAAGCGCAGGAGATGTTAGGGTGTCACCTTTTGCACAATGCACCTCCTTTGACCCTCAGGCACAGATGCGAGGGGCAAATCATTCAATTGTTTAATTTTTCATTTTATTTAAATGTTATATGTTGTCTTTGCTTGTTTTATTGAAATGTATATTTGTGACTGAAAGTGTATGTAACCTTTTTGTTTAAAAAGTACAGCCTCTAGTCACGTTGAAAAAAATTTCAACTTTTATATTTGCAAAAATATTTTTTACAACTGTTTGAAATTTAGAAAATAGCTAGTTTCCATCTTGAATGTCTTTATTGCACTAAGAAACCAAAAAAGTCACTTTAAACTGTTTACAAATTTTATTCTAAACTATTTATGTTTGCGAATGTTTGAAAAGTAGAAAATAGCTAGTTAACATTTAAAAGTTATAAACTATGTACATCAAAACAACCTCAAAAGTCTTTGATGCTGCAATAAAAGTTCACTGTTTCACTTTAAATTGTGTCTGTTCCTTTCTTTGCCTTGCTGGGGGAGGGGGAAGTACAAGGCGACACTACCTCATGAAGGTGTTGGCTACTAGCTGTTCCCGAGCAGCCTTACTTTCGGCAGCACTTGGCTCCTCCCCACCAGGCCTGGCCACAGGCACATTGGCATCGTCCATGTCCTCCATTTCAGCAGGGAGCTCCTCTGCAGGGTTAAGGGTCAGTCCTTCCCACAGGGCAAAGTTATGCAAAGCACACCAGGCCACCACAATCCTTGCCACTTTCTAGTGAGAATACTGCAAGGTCCCCCCTGACCTGTCCAGGCACCGGAAGCGTGATTTCAGAAGTCCAATTGTCCTCTCCACCACTTGCCGTGTGGACACGTGTGCCTGGTTGCATCTCTCCTGAGCCTCATTATTGGTCTTGCGGTAGGGAGTCATCAGCCATGGTCTTAGCGGGTAGCCTTTGTCACCCAGTATCCATGTGGATCCTGGAGGCAATGTGTTGAGGGCACCATATAACTCTGAGTTACGGAGGACAAAGGAGTCATGATTACTTCCCCGGTGCGCTGCATTCACATTTAGGATCCTGAGGTGCGCATCACAGACTTTCATTACATTCAATGAATGATACCCCTTCCTGTTGATGTACGTCACAGGTGTATCCAGTGGTGCCTTCAATGCAACATGGGTTCCATTGACGGCCCCAATCACTTTGGGGAATCCAGCAATGTTATAAAATGCAAGGGACCTCTCCTTTTGATAGCGAGTGGACAAGTCAAAGTCTATGAACTCTGAAGCCCTACGGAAAATGGCATCTGTGACCTGGTGAATGCAGGCCCTCGCAGCATTCTTGGAGATGTTGGTCATGTCACCGGTGCTTGCCTGAAATGACCCACTTGCAAAGAAGTTCAGTGCTGTGGTTACCTTCATGTTCACTGACAAGGCAGTGCGGGTCTTCGAACGTGTTTGAAGGTCCTCCTTCAACATGTCACATAGTCGGCCGATTGCCTCTTTACTGAAGCGCAGCCTCCTCACACACAACTCCTCTGACAGCATCTCAAATGACAGCCTCTCCCTGTACACTCTCTGGGGTGGGTAGTAATTCCTCCTTATCAGGAGACGGTTATGGTTCCTCAGTCTTCTTTCTTGTTCCATGGCGTTTCCAATTCTCTGAAGCAAAATCGCACAGAGGATCAGGGCAGCATTCTCAAAGGGCATGTTTCTCCCTCACAGGCTTCCTTTTTAAACAGATGAAGTACTTGTAAGGAAAAAATGGAAAGAGTTGTTAAAGTAATTTTAATAAAGTGAGTGGCTAGAAAATCACTTCGGGCTATGGTGGGAAACGTGCGGTATCGGATTGGGAACACGTCATACCCGCCTGATGAATATCACGGCACGAGATGATTTTCCAATAACTAATATTTTCAGAAAGTCATACATACATACATACTTAAAGGAATATAATTGATGATCATTTTCTTTTTTTAAACTTTTGTAAATGTTAAATAATTCATTTTTAAACAGTAATTTTCAAATTTAAGAAAAAAATCTAATTCAATTAGGCCTTGCACACAGCAAGAGTTGCTCCTTATAACTACAGTACTCAAAACCCGTTTTTAACAAATGTTTAAAGTTGGAAACTTACCTCAGACTTTCTGAAAAGAACTTTGCTCCCTTTCACAATTAAAAATGTTCCGTTTAGTAGCCCCCACTGCTGAAAGCGTTCTTCTTCCTGATTGTTCCGGAGCTTCTGCCAAGGCTCTACTCCTGCTTTTTACAAGCGCAACTGCTAGGGACTTACCCGCACTGCACCAACTGAGAAAAACACGTAAGTTCGATGCGTACGCGCTGCCTCTCCGGCGCACGCGGTTGACCTCCCAACTCTTTCCTTCAAGGGAACGGAAGTTCTGGTTTCCAGCGCATGCGCAGTGCATGCACAAAACTGGCACTTTCGTTGGCCCTACGCGTGAGTACACAGCACGTACTCGCGCATGGGGACCCGAATTTCTGGCCCATTAGGTTTAGTGTTTGGCTTTACAGGATTAAACAGAAACTGATAACTGTTTATCTTCCTGTCTATCTCCAGCTGGAGGCTGTATAGCTTTCCTTACTTGGATAAATCAAAAACTCAATGGCCCGGAATTTGCCGTCAACGACGAAGTAATAGCTTTAAATTGATTGTAGCACTGTTAAAAGGGGAGCCCTAACATAAAGCAGCAGTGATGTCATCAAGCTGTCTAAGCAGCCAATCACATTGAAGAATTCTCACAGACAACAAACACAGGAATGGTAGCACAGTGCTAATATCACTGGGCTAGTTAATGCAGAGGCCTGGACTAATGAGCCAGAGATGTAAGTTCAAATCTCACCATGGCAGCTGGGGAATCTAAATTATTAAGTAAATCTGGAATAAAAAGCTAGTATCAGTAATGGTTAACCATGGATTGTCATAAACATCCACTAATGTCCTTTAGGAAAAGAAATCTGCTGTCCTTACCTGGTCTGGCCTATATGCAACTCCAGACCCATAGCAATGTGACTCTTAACTGCCCTCTGAAATGGACTAGCAAGCCAGGAAACACAATATATAAGCATGAAACTGAACGGTATGGCACACCCAGCCCATTCGACCCTGCAAAGTCCTCCTCACTCAACCTCTGGGGACTTGTGCCAAAATTGGGAGAGCTGTTCCACAGACTACTCAAGCAGCAGCCTGACATAGTCATAATCACAGAATGTCCCAAACTCCTCCATCACCATCTATGGCTATACAGTCGGGAAGCAGTGGCCCTGGGCGTCCTCAACATTGACTCCTGACCCTGTGAAGTCTCATGGCTTCAGGTCAAGGAAACCTCCTGCTGATTACCCCTACCGCCCTCCCTCAGCTGATGAATCAGTATTCGTCCATGTTGAACACCACATCGAAGAAGCACTGTACTCAGCGGAGGGGACTTCAATGGCTAGCACCACTACTCACTGAGCTTGCCAAGTCCTGAAGGACAGGTGGTGAGAGAATCAACACGAGGAAAAAACCTACTTGACCAATCTACCTGTCAGATGCATCTGTCCATGAAAGTATTGGTAGCAGTGACCACCGCACAGTCATTGCAGAGACAAAGTCCCGTCTTCACACTGAGGACACCCTCTATCGTGTTGTGTGGTACTACCACCGTGCTAAATGGGATAGATTCAGAACAGATCTAGCAGCTCAAAACTGGGTGCTGTTGGGCCATCAGTAGCAGCAGAATTGTATTCCACCACAATCTGTAACCTCAGGGCCCAGCATATCCCTCGCTCAACAATTACCATCAAGCCAGAGGACCAACCCTGGTTCAATAAGGAGTGTAGAAGAGCATGCCAGGAGCAGCATCAGGCGTACCTAAAAATGAGGTGCCAACCTGGGGAAGCTGCAACACAAGGCTATATACATGCATGCTAAAAAGCGGAAGCAGCATGCTATAGACAGGGCTAAGCGATTCCACAATCAACGGATCAGATCAAAGCTCTGCAGTCCTGCCACATCCAGTCATGAATGGTGGTGGACATTAACCAACTAAAGGGAAGAGGAGGCTCCTTGAATATCTCCATTCTCAATGATGGTGGAGCCCAGCACGTGAGTGCAAAAGACAAGGCTGAAGCATTTGCAGCCAGAAGTGCCGAGTGGATGATCCATATCGGCCTACTCCCGAGGTCCCCACCATCACAGAAGCCAGTCTTCAGCCAATTTGATTCACTCCACATGATATCAAGAAATGGCTGAGCATACTGGATACAGCAAAAGCTATGGGTCCCAATAACATCCCAGGAACTGTGCTCCAGAACTAGCCGCACCTCTAGCCAAGCTGTTCCAGTACAGCTACAACACTGGCATCTATCCGACAATGTGGAAAACTGCCCAGGTATGTCCTGTCCACAAAAAGCAGGACAAATCCAACCTGACCAATTACCGCCCCATCAGTCTACTCTCAATCATCAGCAAAGTGATGGAAGGTGTCATCGACAGTGCTATCAAGTGACACTTACTCACCAATAACCTGCTCACTGAGGCCCAGTTTCGGTTCCGCCAAGACCACTTGGCTGCCGACCTCATTACAGCCTTGGTCCAAACATGGACAAAGGAGCTGAATTCCAGAGGTGAGGTGAGAGTGACTGCCCTTGATATCAAGGCAGCATTTGACCGAGTGTGGCATCAAGGAGCCCTAGTAAAACTGAAATCAATGGGAACCAGGGGGCAAGCTCTCCACTGACTGGAGTCATACCTAGCACAAAGGAAGATGGTTGTGGTGGTTGAATGTCAATCATCACAGCCCCAGGACATCGCTGCAGGAGTTCCTCAGGGCAGTGTCCTAGGCCCAACCATCTTCAGCTGCTTCATCAATGACCTTACCTCCAACATAAGGTCAGAAATGGGGATGTTCGCTGATGACTGCACAGTGTTCAGTGCCATTCACAACTCCTCAGATAATGAACATAACATAAGAACATAACATAAGATATAGGAGCAGGAGACCATAACTGTACGCAGTACTCCAGGTACAGTTGTAACATGACTTCCCTACTTTTATGCTCCATTCCCTTTGCAATAAAGATCAACATTCCATTTGCCTTCCTAATTACTTGCTGTACCTGCATGCTAACTTTTTGTGATTCATGTACAAGGACCCCAGATCCCTCTGTACCATAGCATTTTGTAATCTCTCCCCATTTAAATAATAATTTGCCTTTTGATTTTTCCTACCAAAGTGGATAACCTCGCATTTTCCCACATCAAACTCCATCTGCCAGATTTTTGCCCACTCACTCAGCCTATCTATATCCCTTTGGAGATTCTTTGCGTCCTCCATACAATTTGCTTTCCCACCTATCTTTGTATCATCGGCAAATTTGGCTACATTACACTCAGTCCCTTCATCCAAGTCATTAATATAGATTGTAAATAGTTGAGGCCCCAGTACTGATCCATGTGGCACCGCACTAGTTACAGTTTGCCAACCTGAAAATGAGTCCATGCCCGCATGCAACAAGACCTGGATGATGTTCAGGCTTGGGCTGATAAGTGGTAGGTAACATTTGTGCCACAGAAGTGCCAGGCAATGACTATCTCCAACAAGCGAGAGTATAACCACCGCCCTTGACATTCAATGGCATTACCATCGCCGAATCCCCCACCATCAACATCCTGAGGGTCACCATTGACCAGAAACTTAACTGGACCAGCCACATAAATATTGTGGCATCAAGAGCAGGTCAGAGGCTAGGTATTCTGCTGCGCATTTCTCACCTCCTAACTCCCCAAAGCCTTTCCACCATCTACAAGGCACAAGTAAGGAGTGTAATGGAATACTCTCCACTTGCCTGGATGAGTGCAGCTCCAACAACACTCAAGAAGCTCAACACCATTCAGGACAAAGTAGCCCGCTTGATTGGCACCTCATCCTCCACCTTAAACATTCACTCCCTCCACCGTACCATGGCTGCAGTGTGTGCTATCTACAAGATGCACTGTAGCAACTCGCCAAGGCTTCTTCGGCAGCACCTCCCAAACCCGCGACCTCTTCCACCTAGAAGGGCAAGGGCAGCAGGCGCATGGGAACACCACCACCACCAAGTTCCCCTTCAAGTCACACACCATCCTAACTTAGAAGTATATCACCGATCCTTCATCATCGCTGGGTCAAAATCCTGGAACACCCTACCTAACAGCACTGTGAGAGTACCTTCACCACACAGACTGCAGCGGTTCAAGAAGGCGGCTCACCGCCACCTTCTCAAGGGCAGTTAGGATGGGCAATAAATGCTGGCCTTGCAAGCGACGCCCACATCCCATAAACGAATAAAAAAAGGAAATAAAAAGCACTGATTCAATTCACTTTTTAAAAATTTTACAGAGGGCAAAATAAAGATAGGGACATGCACATGGGGTTAAGTTAAAAGCTGAACTATCATAAACAAACATTAAAAAAAATTAAAGTTTTTTTTATTATGTTAAAAACCTAGTAATTTTCTATCACAATGGAATGGAGAAATTTGACATTCCACAAATATAACATTTGTTTTTCAGGGGCAAAACAGTTGTTCAGCAGTCAATACGCAATTAAAACCCCAGTTACACCTACTCCAACAAGGCTTAACATTTTATGGCATGTTTACCAGCGATATTACGGCAAAAAAGCTTAAGTTTTCACCAGTTCAATTGATTTCACTGATTGCTGGCTCTGGGGAGTTGTACAATGCAGCCTGTGGCAGAGCAGGGAATGACTGACTGCAACTTCAGGATTATCCTTGTTTAGCTGCGCATGCGCTAAATCCTGAAGCTATAGTCAATTTCAGAGCAGTAATGACGGCAAATGCTGACAGTTGGCCATCATTACCACCGCAAAATTCTGGCTAATATTAATTAAGTATCCAGTCTTGACTGATACTGAGATGTTGAGTTGTGTTCAGCTGGTGGGACCCAGTGAGAAGCTGAGTGACAGCTGGCCAGAGAGGAACTGATCTGATGCATCACTTAGGTGTGATTTTTTTCTATCCTGAAAATTTGACATAACGCAGATCTCCACGATGGTCCTTTTTCACTGACAAAACAGAGAAACACCACCTCTTCTGTGGGGAGGACATTGGTTTAAAAGTACTCACCTGGAATATTATTGCCCCTTAAGTGATCCATCAGGAATAGTTATTTGGTAATAGATACCTCTGGCATTATTTACAGTTAAAATGTGTAAGTGGAAACACTGTTACTTACCGAAGCACAGTAAATTGCAACTTTATTATTTGGCAAATGCCCACACGTATGTACCAGGTGCATTGTATATTATTTGGATAGTTCTTTGGATAATTTGGGCTGCTAAAAGTTCCACTGTCAGCCAGAAGATACCCTCCATATGCTTCTTTAGCTAACAACAATGAAGAAATGAGATATTGAGTAACAAAAACAAGCATTTTTTTCTGCCAAAAATTTCACCTCTTCTCCTCTCCTGAGGATTTCCCCCCTCGCTGGGGTATAGTTCGATGGGCACTACTCACACTCTTGTACCTCACTCAACTAGCTGATATTCTTATTTGAGTTTTGACCGTGTGTGCTGAGACGCCCCGTGACTGTTGAGGGCATTGCAGCTGAGCCTGATTTTGTTCTTTTCTAAAATCCACACATCTGCAGTCTCAGGTGGTTGAAGGTGGTTCATTCCTCCCTGGGGCATGATTCAACAAGCACCAGTTGGCCTCCAAATACCTCACCCATGTGGTTGATAATTGTTCATTCTTGTGGGGTAAAAATTCGTCTGGCCCATTTTCGTAAAATGGGAAAATGAGGTCCAATTTCTACCCCTCCATCTGAATGAGTATTCACAGACTATTTGATTGTGGGGGGCAGGAACGTTTCATTCAGACCTCAGATTGCTGGAAGAACTTTTTCTCTCTCTTGAAGGAACAATGATGAATTCTGTACTGATCAAGAGATGAATGTTAATAGTGGAGTTCCAATTTCAGATAAACTGAAGTCCTACAACAGTGTAACGTATCTGATCAACTCAATCTAATGCTCACCCATTCTCCATGACTTGTTTCCTTTTCATTATTTAAATCCATTTTCTTATTTACATTTGCAATGTATTTACAAAATTACCAGCAAATGGACTGGGGACATTTATATCACATTATCAAGTATACATCAATATTCAGAAGCAGTATTGGTCAATCATCAACAAATAATAATTTTTTTGACAGATGTAAGATCAATTATATAAGTCAAAGTTTTCCATCCAGGGCACCATAGCAGCATTACACCTTTCAGATGTTATGGACCATAAAGTTCTCAGATGCCATAAAGTCATCCAATGAAGATCAGAAATCCTTGCAAGAAGGTTTCCCTGCACAAGAATTTCCTTGTCTCCAGGACCTGATGCTGGAGTGCTCGTCTGTTCCTAGAGCTTAGATTAATCAACTAGGGCTATCTAACTCCTGTTGACAAATTCTCTGGGAATTGTAATTTTCACCCTGCTGTTGTCAAACTATAATTTCTAGCTTGTATCTCAAAAACCCACTTCACATGATAACCAGGATGATAACTGGGCTGCGTGCAGTTTTGGTTTCCATATTTAAGAAAAGATATACTTGCTCTCGAGGCGGTTCAGAGAAGGTTCACTCGGTTGATTCCAGAGATGAGGGGGTTGATGTATGAGGAAAGGTTGAGTAGGTTGGGACTCTACTCATTGGAGTTCAGAAGAAAGATAGGCGATCTTATCAAAACATATAAGATTGTGAGGGGGCTTGATCGGGTGGGTGCGGTGAGGATGTTTCCACTGATGGGTGAGATTAGAACTAGGGGGCATAATCTTAGAATAAGGGGCTGCCCTTTCAAAACTGAGATGAGGAGAAACTTCTTTACTCAGAGGGTAGTAAATCTATGGAATTTGCTACCCCAGAGAGCTGTGGAAGCTGCAACATTAAATAAATTTAAAATGGAGATAGACAGTTTCCTAGCAGATAAGGGAATTAGGGGTTACGGGGAGAGGGCAGGGAAGTGGACGTGAGTCTAGATTCAGATCAGCCATGATCCTATTGAATGGTGGAGCAGGCCCGAGGGGCCGAATGGCCTACTCCTGCTCCTATTTCTTATGTTCTTATGTACGTCCTGTTAATTATTTCTGTGTGAGGGAGACCTGCATTTTGGGAATTTTAGTTTTCACCCTTTTCTGTTGGAACATTTAATACATTAAATGCATCACAACAACCTAAATCACATGACAACTAGACAGAAAGTTTAGAAAATAACAATGGTATGTGTGAATGACAGGGAAAAAAAGTCAAAAATAAAAACTTTTTTCAGTATTTTGTATAGCGTTCAATAAGCACAACCATCTTCCTTTCTGCTAGGTATGACTCCAACCATTGGAGAATTTCCCCCAATTCACATTGACTTCAGTTATACTAGGGCTCCCTGGCGACACACTCGGTTGAATGTCGCCTTGATGTCAAGGGCAGTCACTTTCACCTCATCTCTGGAATTCAGCTCTTTTGTCCATATAAGGAGCAAGGCTGCAACACGATCTGGAGCCAAGTGAGCGTGACGGAACCCAAACTGAGCATCGGTGGGTAGGTTATTGGTGAATAAGTGCCACTTGATACCATTGTTGATGACTTCTTCCATCACTTTGCTGCTGATTGAGAATAGGCTGATAGGACAGTAATTGGACGAGTTGGATTTGTCCTGCTTTTTGTGGGCAGGAAATATCTGGGCAATTTTCCATATTGTCGGGTAGATGCCACTGTTGTAGCTGTACTGGAACAGCTTGTCTAGAGGCAAGGCTAGTTCTGGAGCACAGGTCTTCAGCACTACAGCGGGATGTTGTCGGGGCCCATAGCCTTTGCTGTATCCAGTGCGCACAACTCTTTCTTGATATCACGTGGAGTGAATCGAATTGGTTGAAGACTGGCATCTGTGTAATAGTCATAGAGTTATACAGCACAGAAAGAGGCCCTTCGGCCCATCATGTCCGCGCTGGCCATCAGGCCCTGCCTATTCTAATCCCATTTTCCAGCACTTGGTCCATAGCATTGTATGCTATGGCAATTCAAGTGCTCATCTAAATGCTTCTTGAATGTTGTGAGGGTTCCTGCCTCTACCACCCTTTCAGACAGTGAGTTCCAG
Source organism: Somniosus microcephalus (assembly GCF_052327205.1). Taxonomy (NCBI): domain Eukaryota; kingdom Metazoa; phylum Chordata; class Chondrichthyes; order Squaliformes; family Somniosidae; genus Somniosus; species Somniosus microcephalus. Next base: position 38,716,214 of record NC_140994.1, on the reverse strand, counting down.
ATTCCAACCACCCTCTGGGTGAAAAAGTTTTTCCTCAAATCCCCTCTAAACCTCCTGCCCCTTACCTTGAAACTATGCCCCCTGGTTATTGACCCCTCTACTAAGGGGAAATGTTCCTTTCTATCTACCCTATCTATGCCCCTCATAATTTTGTACACCTCAATCATGTCCCCTCTCAGCCTTCTTTGCTCTGAGGAAAACAACCCCAGCCTGCCCAGTCTCTCTTCATAGCTGAAGCGCTCCAGCCCAGGTAACATCCTGGTGAATCTCCTCTGCACCCTCGCCAATGCAATCACATCCCTCCTATAGTGTGGCGACCAGAACTGCACACAGTATTCCAGCTGTGGCCTAACGAGCGTTTTGTACAGCTCCATCATAACCTCCCTGCTCTTATATTCTATGCCTCGGCTAATGAAGGCAAGCATCCCATATGCCTTTTTAACCACCTTATCTACCTGTCCTGCTGCCTTCAGGGATCTATGTACATGCACACCAAGGTCCCTCTGATCCTCTGTCCTTCCTAAGATCCTACCATTCATTGTGTATTCCCTTGCCTTGTTAGCCCTCCCAAAATGCATCACCTCACACTTTTCAGGGTTAAATTCCATTTGCCACTGTTCTGCCCATCTAACCAACCCGTCTATATCGTCCTGTAGCCGGAGGCTTCCCTCCTCGCTATTTACCACTCCACCAATTTTCGTGTCATCTGCAAACTTACTGATCATACCTCCTACATTCATATCTAAATCATTAATGTACACTACAAACAGCAAAGGATCCAGCACCGATCCCTGCGGTACACCACTGGACACAGGCTTCCAGTCACAAAAACAACCTTCAACCATCACCCTCTGCCTCCTGTCACTAAGCCAATTTTGGATCCAATGTGCCAAATTGCCCTGGATCCCATGGGCTCTTACCTTCTTGACCAGTCTCCCATGTGGGACTTTGTCAAAAGCCTTACTGAAGTCCATGTAGACTACATCAACTGCACTACCCTCATCCACGCACCTAGTCACCCCCTCGAAAAATTCAATCAATTGGTTAGACATGATCTCCCCCTGGCAAAGCTATGCTGACTATCCTTGATTAATCCTTGCCTCTCCAAGTGGAGACTAATTCTGTCCCTCAGAATTTTTTCCAATAATTTCCCTACCACTGATGTTAGACTCACTGGCCTGTAATTCCCTGGTTTATCCCTGTGCTGGTGGGGACCGCAGGAGGAAGCTGAGAAGGATCATCCACTCAGTGCTTCTGGCTGAAGATGGTTGTGAATGCTTCAGCCTTCGCTTTCACGTTCATGTGCTGAGCTCTGTCATTGCTGAGGATGGGGATGTTCATGGCGCTTCCTTCTCCTTTTATTTGCTTTATTGTCCACCACCATTCGCAACTGGATGTGGCAGGAGTGCAGAGCTTTGATCTGATCCATTGGTTGTGGGATCGCTTAGCATGCCGCTTCCACTATTTTAACTTGCATGTAGTCCTATGTTGTAGCTTCACCAGGTTGGCCTCATTGTCAGGTACGCCTGTTGCTGCTCCTGGCATGCTCTTCTGCACACCTGAAGCCATGAGACTTCATGGGGTCCGGAGTCAATGTTGAGGACTCCCAGGGCCACTCCCACCCAACTATATACCACTGTGCCCTAGCCTCTGGTATGTTTGTCTTGCCAGTGGGACAGGACATAACTGTTATGTCCGTGTATCTTAATGTTGTGTCCTTCAATAATCAAACAGACTGCAGGGAACGATTCAACAGGTGTTTACTGAACGAGGGTTACTCTAGAACAAATTGTACAGATCACTACTCAGGGTTTATATACAGGTGTGGTCACTGCCGGTACTACAGTATACATGAGCTGCAGAAAGTAGTTCCCCCCTTAAAGGTACATACATTACAATTCCTCCCCTTTTAGATTAACAGTACCATAACACTCATTTAACAATTAAATATCAAACTAATTACAATTAACACTTTTAACATGCAACATTAGCTGAAAATAGTCTATTTATAAATTCAGTCTTTGGGGAGGCTTCCTGATCCTTTCTGGATAGCGCCTTTCCCGAGTGTCTTGCTCTTGGTGCGGAGGCGATTCTGGCCCCCTGTCGTCGGTTGGTTCATCAGCTTCCGATGCTACTGTTTCTGGGGTAGATGCTACCTGTACGTCGGGTTCATCACTAGGTACGTATGGGCGAGGCATGGGGTTGACTCGTTCCTGTGACTCTAGGATCTGGTCAGCATGGTGTCTCACGATGCTCTCCCCAACATCCACTGTGTACATTAGTGGCCCCTGCCGTGTGCATATCGTTCCTGGTTGCCATTTCTCTGTTCGGTAGTCGCGGGCCAAGACTGGTTGCCCTACATTGAAGCTCCTTGTCGGCTTCTCATTGATGTGCTGGAATTGCTTACTCTCAACATCTCTTCGTACATTTGGTCTGAGCAAATCCAGCGAGATTTCAACCTTCGGTTAAAGAACATCATGGCCGGGGCCTGGTTGGTGACTGCATGTGTCGCATTTCTGTAGGCTAACAGGAAATTGTCCACCTTATGCTGCAGTGGAATGTCGTCATCACACATGGCCTTTACTGCTTTTTTAAAGGTTTGTACGAATCTCTCAGCCAATCCATTTGTGGCTGGATGATATGGGGCGGATGTGTAATGCCTTACCCCATTCCTTTTCATAAATCTTCGAAACTCTTCGGACACAAACTGTGGTCTGTTATCAGAGCAAATCTGCTCTGGCAAGCCGTTTCTAGCAAAAATGGTCCGTAGGACTGCAATAGTTTTCTCCGTGGTGGTGGAGGACATTTTGATGACCTCAGGCCATTTCGAGTGCGCATCCACAGCTATTAAAAACATTGAGTCCATGAATGGACCAGCAAAATCAATATGCACCCGTTGCCATGGAGATGAGGGCCACTCCCATGGGTGTAGAGGGGCATGTGGTGGTGCATTTTGGACCTTCTGGCATCCTGAGCAGCTCTTTGTCAGGTCCTCGATTTGCTGATCGATCCCCAGCCACCACACATAAGCCCTAGCAAGGCTTTTCATTTTCACCCCTCCCAGATGACCTTCGTGAAGCTCATTGAGCACTCTCTCCCTTAACTTGGGTGGAATTATCACTCGGGATCCACACATCAAGGTCCCCTGGCATACTGACAGCTGTTCTCTTCTGGATGAGAATGCTGGCAACAGTGAGTCGCCATGTGCTGGCCATCCCTTCACCGTCATATCATATACCCGAGACAGTGTCGGTTCATTTCGGGTCTCCTTCTCTATACCAGCGTTAGTTACTGGCAAGCATTCAATTATAGTCGAATGAAATATTTCGACAGGATCCACTGCTGGTGCTTCCTCCGCAGTAGGCAGTGGCAGGCGTGATAGCCCATCAGCGTTTCCATGCTGTTTCGTGCCCTTATACTCGATTTCATATTGGTGCGCCCCTAGAAAAAAGGACCATCTTTGTAGCCGTTGTGCAGTCATCACCGGAACGCCCTTCTTTGGATTAAAGATGGAGACAAGTGGTTGGTGGTCAGTCAGCAAGGTGAACTTCTGCCCGTGCAGATAGTGATTGAACTTTTTCACTCCCCACACTAGGCTGAGGGCCTCCCTGTCAATCTGGGCGTAGTTACGCTCGGCTGAGGTTAGTGACCGAGACGCAAAGGCTACTGGCCTCTCCGAGCCGTCCTGGAATTTGTGCGACAGCACCGCTCCAATGCCATAGGGTGATGCATCACATGCCAACCGAATTGGTAGTGCTGGGTTGAAATGAGCCAACACCTCTTTTGATGTGATCAATGCTTTGCTCTTCTGGAAAGCTCGTTTACATTCGTCACTCCACTTCCATGGTACCCCCGTTTGCAGTAGGGTGTTCAGTGGGTGTATTACGGTAGACAAATTCGGCAAGAACTTATGGTAGTAGTTCACCAGCCCGAGGAACGACCTCAGTTGTGACACATTTTCCGGTGCTGGAGCCTTGACTACTGCCTCAATCTTTTCAGGGGACTTATGTAACCCCTCTTTATCAATAACGTGGGCACAATACGAGATCTGCTTCTGGAAAAACTCGCATTTGTGGCGATTAGCTCGGAGCCCATATTCCTTCAATCTAGTGAGCACCTGCTCCAGGTTGGCGAGGTGAACACTGTCATTTTCGCCCATGACCAGGATGTCGTCCAAATAACACTGGGTCCCTGGAATCCCTTGCAGGACTTGTTCCATTGCCCTTTGCCAAATAGCTGGAGCTGATGCTACCCCGAACACCAGCCGGTTGTATTGGTAGAGACCTTTATGAGTGTTGATCGTGAGGTACTGTTTCGAGGCTTCTTCTACCTCCATTTGCAGGTACGCCTGGGCCAGATCAATCTTAGTGAAGCGTTTCCCTCCAGATAGCGAGGCGAATATATCTTCAATCCGCGGAAGCGGATATTGTACAGTGTGAAGGATTGGGTTCACTGTCACCTTAAAGTCCCCACAGATGCGAACCTTCTTTGGTTCCCCAGGCGTATTACTCAACGACCTCTTCATTACAGGAACGATGGGTGTAGCCCACTCGCTCCAGTCCACTTTGGACAGTACTCCTGAACATTCCAAACCTTCCAGCTCTGCTTCAACGGCTGGGCGGATCGCATAAGGTACCGGTCTGGCCTTAAAAAACTTTGGGCTTGCATTTTCCTCTATTTTGATCATCGCTGTTATGCCTTTTAGTGTTCCGAGTCCCTGCTGGAACACTTCTTGTGCGTCAGTTAGCATTTTTGACAGTCGTCCAGGTGTGACGTCGTCATCCTTTTTGGCATCTACAGTCAGTGCTTGTATGGAATGCCAATCTAGCTGTATCTTCCGGATCCATTCACGTCCTAGTAGTGGTGGTCCTCCATCTGGCAATACATATAGGTCCATTTTTGGTGTTTCCTTGCCATTATATATAACGTTCACCCTTATTTTTCCTTTGGGGTAGACTTTTTGCCCCGTGTACATCTTCAAAATAATTTTTGTATCTCTCAAGGGTATATGTGAGAATAGCCGCTTGTAGTCCCTTCGGTTTATGACTGTTAGGGCTGATCCTGTGTCCAATTCCATTTTCACTTGGACTCCTGCTATCTTGAGCGTGACCCAGATAGTTTGGTGATCCTCCATTTTGATCACATTATGTAGTTTCAAACAACCCAGCTCCTTGCTTCCGGAGTCTGTATCACTCTTCTGTTCGTCTGAACTACTCTCCGTCACCTTATGTACCTTCTTGTACTTCTCCTGTGGAGATTTCTTGCTGCTGGTTTTCTTTCCCGACCTGCAGCCTCTTGCTATGTGTCCAACTTTTCCACACTGTCTGCACACTTTGTCATTGAACCAGCAATCATTATGGTCGTGTGTTGTTCTGCCGCAGCGATAGCACTTCACTGTTCCGTATGACATTTCATTTGTGCCATATTCTTGCGGACTCTGTTGTATCTCTGCAGCACCCCATGCTGCTGCTTCGTGTGATACTGCAATGCTGAAAGCCTTGTCCAGCGTAAGATCCTTTTCTGATAGAAGCCGTTTCTGGGTTCCTTCACTTTGAAGCCCACACACAAACTTATCCCTTAAAGTATCTGCTAGTCCCATTCCAAACTGGCAGTGTTTCGATAGCTTGCGCAGTTCCATTCAATACTCAGCATTACTTTCATCTTTATGCTGGTTCCTTTTGTGAAACTTAAATCTTTCTGCTATCAGCAGCGGTGTGGGGTTTAAGTGGTCCTGTAGGATTGACACTATGTTTTCAAAATCCTTTTCTACTGGCTTCTCTGGGGTTACTAGGTTTCGTAGTAAGCCATACGTTTTTGCACCCATTGAATTCAACAATACCAGCACTTTCTTGTCATCTGGCACTTCATTCGCCTTGCAGTATACTTCTATGCATTCGACATATGTCGTCCAATCTTCAACTTCATTGTCGAATGCTGTGATACTGCCACTCTTCGGCATTTTTGGGTGTGGTTAGACTGGCTTAAAATGGGGTCTCCCGCACTTTCCTTTCTTCCCCGCTGCGGCTTAAAATGGCGTCTCCCGCGCTGCTGCCAACGCCGCTCTCGGCGGTCCTCGTGGCAAATGGCGACGCCCTGTGGGTTTCGTGCGCTGCTCCTGCGCTGCTGCCAATGCCGCTCTCTGTGGTCCTCGTGGCAATGGCAGCGCCTCGCGTTTTCCTGCGCGCCTCTCTCCCCCATTGATGCTGCTCGGCCCTTGACCACCGGCTGCGCTCTGCTCTCTCTTGCCTCTCTCCCCCGCTGACGCCGCTCGGTCTTGAACACCGGCTGTGCCCTGTGTGCTCTGCCCTCTCTCTCTCCCCCGTCGACGCTGCTCGGCCTTTTTCTGTGCCGCTCGGTCGGGCTCTAGCCCGTCGCTGTCCGGGAAGGGTCTGCGCAGTACCTGTTGCCAGCCCGTTTCGCTGGACCACCGTGACTGGAATGCCAAGCCTAGCTCTCGACAGCCTCCCCTGCGATGTTCAAATCTCCGCTGGATGACTGGGCGGTTGCCCGTGGTCGACGCCCGTGCTTCTGGACTTGACCTCCTTCCACTGTTCTCCAGGAGCGAATCCCTGGGAGGTGATGCAGAGTTGCAGGTAGGTTCGAACTTGCTCGTCGCCACTGTTATGTCCGTGTATCTTAATGTTGTGTCCTTCAATAATCAAACAGACTGCAGGGAACGATTCAACAGGTGTTTACTGAACGAGGGTTACTCTGGAACTAACTGTACAGATCACTACTCAGGGTTTATATACAGGTGTGGTCACTGCCGGTACTACCGTATACATGAGCTGCAGAAAGTAGTTCCCCCCTTAAAGATACATACATTACGATAACCAGGGATGGTGTTGGAGGAATCTGGAACATTGGCTGATAGATATGATTGTTTGAGTATGACTATATCAGGCTGCTGCTTGACTAGTTTGTGGGACAGCTCTGCCAATTTTGTGAATGGAGGCGGGTTGGAGGCGGGACTGCTGCTTGTCGGGATTCAGTCCCGTGCCCATCGAGTTGTGGCCAACCCACGCTATTTTCCCTTGATTGACCTTGTTAAGTCGGCCCAGCGGATTTAGCAGGCCAATTAAGGGAAAGCCGGTTGCAGATGAAGTCAAACAGTGACAATCTCTGCAGTTTGATGAGGCCTTGCATACATCTCTCATCTGCAACACGGAGGTGCAAGACTCTGTGTAGAAACCAACTGAAGCCTGCAGGAAGAAACAAAGGTAAGTACACTTTTAAAAACAGTTTGCACTTACCTCAGATACTCACCTCTACACTCTTGCACCCATCACTTATCTTCACACCACACTTTTGCACCCTCCCCCCCGCCCGACCCCCACAGACCCAGTACTCGCTGAGCTGAGCTGGCGGGCTTTGGAGCTGTCGGGAAGCCCGCACTTGTGAGGGCAAAAATGGGATAATCCTATTTTCTGCTTGTTAACTATCTGTTAACAGGCAGTTAATAGGCTTTAATCCCTTCCCGCCTCCAAGGAGACGGGACCCGGTGCGGGACGGCATCCCGCCTCCTGGAAAGATGGCATGGAGGCGGGTTGGGGGCGAGTTTGCCACCTGCCACCAAATTCTGCCATTTTCCCAGCAGTCCCGCCTCCATACCCGCCTCCTCGGGGCTGAGAAAACCACCCCCTATATGGTAGTGAGGTGGACTTTGCAGGATCAACTGGGCTGGAAGTGCCTTTGTGTCCGAATCTGATGCCTAGGTTGAAGTTGTGGTCCATCCGGTTCTATTCTTCTTATTCATTTTTGTAACAGTTTGATACAACTGAGTGGCTAACTAGGCCATTTCGGAGGCCAGTTTAGAGTCAACCACATTGGTGTGGGATTGGATTCACATATAGACTAGATCGGATAAGGATGGCAGGTTTCCTTCCCTAAAGGGCATGAGTGAACCACTTGGGTTCATGGATATTTTTACTGATACCAGCTTTTTATTCGAGATTGATTTAGTTTTATTTAAATCTGAATTAAAATTCACAAATTGCCATGGTGCCATGTCTCTGGATTACTGGTTCAGGCCTCTGAATTACTCAGTCACCAACATAACTACTACACTACCGTAGCCTGAATTAGAGTAGAAATCAGGAGCTAATTTTCCCAATGAATTTTGCAAGCGACTGACCACTGACAGGTAATAAACTAGTAGAGAAGAACAATTTTTTCCACCTATGTGGCATCTTTAAAATAATGGGTCAGATTTTGCAGTGGGTATGACATCGTACTCTGGGAGTACGCTGTCATACCGCCTTTGAAATATACCGCAAGTTCAGGATTTCCGCATGCGCTTGGGCGGCGCTGAATCCCAAACTTGCAATCTGTCAAGGTACGCTTTGACAGATGATCTGCACCGATGGGGAAATAATCATTGCTGGTGCAGAGTTGGGCTAATTGCCCATCGACTGCACAGCAATTACAGACGTTTTTGTTACAATGAGTGAAAACAGGCACAGGAGCCTGTTTAACTGTGAAAGGAACCCAGAAGACTGTGCAGGCAATTTCTGCCATGGTTCCTGACAGCGGGTGCACTTTGAAAGTTACCGAAAAAGTTTGCACTAATGATAAGTTTTACACTATTAATGATGTCATTTGTATTGAACATTGAGAGTAAGCAGTGGATATAGTTGTAAACAATACAACTTTTACCCTAAAATGTGCAAAATCTGCAAATTGTTCAATAAGTTAAAATTAAATTGAAATGACATGGCTGTAAAGTCCGCGCCTCAATAATACACGGACTTCGGGAGAACAGTTTAACAGGTACTTTACTGAACAAGAGGCAGCTTGAAACTGAAACTACAGAAGCCTACTAGGGCCTTTTATACAGGGGTGGTCACTGCCGGTACTGCAGTCTAAGACCAGTTATTCCCTTAAAGATACATACACAACAATTCCTCCCCTTTTAGGTAAACAGTACATAACATTCATTTAACAACTAAATAATAGCTAATTACAATTACAATTTTCTCAGTAATATATACATCAACTGAAATAGTCATTTATAAGTTCAGTCTTTGAGGAGGCTTCCTGATCCGGACTGGATAGCGCCTTTCTCGAGTATCCTGTTCTGGCGGTGGAGTCAATTCTGGCTCATTGTCATTGGTTGGTTCGTCAGCTTCCAATACTCCTGCTTCTGAGGTAGACGCAATCTGTACTTCGGGCTCATTACCAGGTGCACATGCTTGTGGTACAGGTTTGGCTTGTTCCTGTGACTCTAGAATCTGGTCAGCATGGCGTCTCACGATGCTCTCTCCAACGTCCACTGTGTACATTAGTGGTCCCTGCTGTGTGCATAGCGTGCCTGGCTGCCATTTTTCTGTTCAGTAGTCGCGGGCCAAGACTGGTTGCCCTATCTTGAAGCTCCTGGTTGGCTTCTCATTTATCTGCTGGAACTGCTTATCCTCAACATCTCGTCTTATGTTTGGTTTGAGCAAATCCAAGCGACATCTTAGTCTCCGGTTGAAAAACAGTACGGCTGGAGTTTGGTTGGTTACTGCATGTGTTGCATTCCGGTAAGCAAACAGGAAGTTATCCACCTTGTGTTGCCCTGGTATGTCGTCATTATACATTGCCTTTATGGCCTTTTTAAAGGTCTGAACAAACCTCTCAGCCAATCCATTTGTGGCTGGATGATATGGGGCAGATGTGTAATGTTTCACCCCATTATTCTTCAGGAACCTCCGGAAATCCTCAGACACAAACTGTGGGCCATTGTCGGAACAGATCTGTTCTGGCAACCCATTCCTGGCGAAGATGGTCCTTAGGACTGCAATAGTTTTCTCCGTGGTGGTGGAGGACATTTTAATGACCTCTAGCCATTTCGAATGGGCGTCCACAGCGATTAGAAACATTGAGTCCATAAATGGACCAGCGAAATCAATGTGTACCCGTTGCCATGGAGATGAGGGCCACTCCCATGGATGTAGCGGGGCCTGTGGTGGAGCGTTTTGGACCTTCTGGCATCCTGTGCATCTCTTGGTCATATCCTCGATTTCTTTATCGATTCCCGGCCACCACACAAATGCCCTGGCTAGGCTCTTCATTTTTACCCCTCCCAGATGACCCTCGTGAAGCTCATTGAGTACTCTATCTCTCAACTTGGGTGGAATTACCACTCGGGATCCACACATCAAGGTTCCCAGGCACACTGACAGCTGTTTCCTCCTTGGCGAGAATGCTGGCAACAGTGAGTCGCCATATGCTGGCCATCCCTTCACCATCAAATCATAGACCCGAGAGAGTGTCGGGTCATTTCGGGTTTCCTTCTCAATACTTGCGTTTGTAACAGGCTAACATTCGACTATGGTCGCATGGAATATCTCCACAGGGTCCACTGCAGGTGCTTCTTCTGCCGTAGGCAACGGTAGGCACGACAGCCCATCAGCGTTTCCATGTTGTTTCGTACCTTTGTACTCTATGTCATACTGATGTGCCCCTAGAAAAAGTGACCATCTTTGCAGCCGTTGCGCCGTCATCACTGGAATGCCCTTCTTTGGGTTAAAAATTGAGACCGGGGTTGATGATCAGTCAGTAGGGTGAATTTCTGGCCGTGCAGATAGTGATTGAACTTCTTCACCCCCTACACCAGGCTGAGGGCCTCCCTGTCAATCTGGGCGTAGTTACGCTCGGCTGAGGTTAGCGAGCGCGATGCAAAGGCTATTGGCCTCTCTGAACCGTCACGGAATTTGTGTGACAGCACCGCTGCAATGCCGTAAGGTGACGCATCACATGCCAACCGAATCGGTAGTGTTGGGTTGTAGTGGGCCAATACTTCTTTTGAAGTGATTTGGCATTTACATTCCTGAAAGGCACGCTTACACTCATCACTCCATTTCCACGTTACACCAGTTTGAAGGAGGGCGTTCAGTGGGTGCAGAATTGTAGATAAATTCGACAAGAATTTATGGTAGTAGTTCACCAACCCGAGGAACGACCTCAGTTGCGACACATTTTCTGGTGCTGGAGCCTTGGCTACAGCCTCAATCTTGTCCGGATGTAAGATTCGAAATTTTCATTAATAATCACGCAGTAAAATCGGGTTAATAAGACAGTTTTATTGACCAAAAGAAGCTTGTACAGAGAAGCCTTTGATAAAAGGGCACACAAAATGGCCACCGGACCTCGTGACCAGCTTTTGGGACCATTTGAATTTCTGTTACTGCAAGTCAGACAGGCTTGTGGATTGAGGACATTAAGCCCGTGAAAACCAGTTTTGGGAAACCGAAACTCAGGGAACTGAGCATACATATTGATTAGATTGTAAGTACAGGACAGTTTTGGGTAGCAGGATGAGGCCCATCAAGAAATGGGCGGACAATTGAACGAACACTTAAACCCATTTACTGTACAAAGAAAAGCCGTTTAACAGCCATCAAGGGCAATCTCCAGACCGATCAATATACAAACCAAGTTACGGTGACAAAGCAAAGACATTATCGGCCCAGGAAGGCCAGTTAAACTATCACCAGCTCCCGTTATGAAGACAAAACACCCCTGCAGAGAATTCTCTTCGCCAAAATTATTACAAAGACAGGACTATGATCTGGCGAGAGATAAGAATGTTCCAAAAAGGTATAACTATGGATTGAAAAAGTCCATCAGTACGCTAAACGCTTGGGAGTAGCTTCGGAACTTCTACGGGGCTTCACTTCGGTTTTCATTTTCTTCAACGCTTCGGGACAGGCTCTTCGGTTAAGGCAGCACTTCGGTCTCGGAACATGTTCGGTGTTCGGGCAGGCAAGGCCCGGCAACGATGAGAAGACGACGAGGGTGGCCCGGGTACTTTGGTTGGGAGATCATCGATGACCCAGGCCGAAGAAGAAGATACCCTCAGAAGGACAATCATTATGACTGTATAAGAGGACACTCCGGGCCCAGCACTCCAGTGTCTCAACATCACATCGGTAATGGATTCACCCATGTGCATCCAGTTCTTAAAGCCACGTCGGTAACGGATCCATCCGTGGCGAGCGCTCACCAAGGCTGTATCGGCAGCCTCATCGCGGGAGAACCAAGAGGAAAACAAGCTGCACCAGAAGTTTCCAAATCCACGTGATGACGGAAAGCTGTGCCAAAAAGGCTGTGAGACCATGTTCGCAATTCTGAAAGTGGTGAGCATGATCCCGAGTTCCTCAAGTCGAAACTTAGTTAGGTCTAGGGGAGGGGGTTAAGGGTAGTTGTAATGTGTTACCCCTTTTACGATGTGCCGTGTGTTCCCCATTTCCATAGAGTTAAGTTCATAGATGTGTGCATGCTTGTAGTAGCTTTAATCTGTGCTTATGACATGTATTTTATAATGCTGCAAACTGTTTAATAAAAGCATCCATTTCGTGCTATTCAACCTGGTCTATTGAGTTTTCTCTGCACTACAGTTCCCTGCACCTAAGTCCAAGGTCTAGAACCGTAAGGAAGAGTGGGTCGAACCACTCAAGGGTAATTATTGCAAGAAGCCTGGCAGGAGACCAGAGCAAGCAAGAGAAACCCCCACCACAGAGATGGCGACCGCGGCAGGACCTTGGCAGCAGGAATGTAGTGTTTTAGATCAAGGTCTGAATAAACGAAATGTGATGGATGAGAGAATAGCGGATTATGTTTTTGGGAAGGTAAACCTTACAAAACAGTGGATATCCGACCTATTAAGAGATAGGCGCCCGCTAGACGCAGCCATCAAATGGACAGAAAGCAAAGAGCACAAAAGATCTGTAGAAAAGGCGGTCTGGCTGATGTGCTACAAGAAGCAAGTCCAGCTTTTGGACCAAGTCATTGTAGCACAGACAGCCCAGGTAAAAGGGTTACTAGCAGAAGTAGAGGAAAAGGTTGCTGGAGGTCAGAAACTGATTGAATCGCTTAACGCGCTGAATCAGGAATGCCAATCAGTAACTCACCGCCATGAGACCAGGATAGATTACTTGGAGTGTCAGGTCGTTGAGGCCAAGGCCAGTGAAGGCAGAATGAGAGACAGGTGTTTCTGCCTAGCTAAGCAGGTAGAGAGACAGGAGGAAAGTATTCTGGGAGCTAGGGCAGCATACAAGATGGCCATGGAGGATAGGTCTGAGAACACCGACCATAGCGCTTGCCACAGGGAGCTAGAGGACCTGAGAATGGCCCTAGCAAAGGCAAACGGCTTGGTGTGCCTCATAAACCCACCAGCGAGCCAGCTACTGTTAGCCAAGGAATCCAAAAGACCGATTCCGCAAGAGGCAGTTGGGGTACCAACCCCCGAGCCCTCGGCACCTCCCGCCTATACTGAGTCTTGGACTCCGGGGAAGGAAACGGTGAAGTTAGACAAAGAGGTTCCTGAGGTAGAGCAACCCCAGGTAGTAGAGTCAGGGCCGGCGCCGATGTGTCCAACCAGACACCGGAGGCTCGGTCCGGGCGCAGTGGATGGCGAGGATGGACCCCTCGTGAATCAGATCATAATGCCCCACAGCGCACAACAGCTGAGGGCAATGATAAGTCACATCCCAAGACTCTCCGAGTCAGGAGATCCCTCCGTCCATTTTAGGGACGTGGAGCAGACCGCAGCAGTTAATGACTGCGACGGGGTTGAACAGTCCAAAATGCTGCTGTTCTCCCTGGACAGCTCGCTCCTCCAGTGTCTCCCTGACGAGAGCAAGAGAGGGCACAAGGCGTATGAGGAGTTACGGGATGAGATCCTGGAGATTATAGGGGAGGGTGACGGAAGTCCGTTCCTCCGATTGGAAAGGACGATACAGCTAGAGGGAGAACCCCCACGGGTTTTCGCCGGAAGGTTGTGGCCAGTGTATCGGCGCAGCTGCCCGGGCGGGCCGGCCCGGGCTGGGCTGAATAATGACCAAAGGGCTCATTGGCTCCGGTGCCTGGTCGCCAATTGCTTGCCACAGGTGAGGGAGCAGGCCAAAACATGGTTTGACCCCACTAACCCCCGCTCCACGGAGGAATTAGTACTTGATCAGCTCACGATAAGTTACAGGAACAACAAGAGTAGGGATGTGCCTTCCTCAAAGGGAAAGGTGCATGAGGCGAGGCCTGCAGCTCCTGCTAAAAAGGAATGGCATCAGGAGGGGAATCGCCCTCCCCAAGCCAAGAGCAGTTGTTACGGGTGTGGGAAGGAGGGTCATTGACGCCGGGACTGTAAAAATCCCTGGAAGGATTTAAAGGGAAAAACTCCCTCAGCCCCAGCCCAAACGCCCGTCCGGGAGAAGGGGGTCGATGTGTCGATCCATCCCGATGCGATCGAGTCAGTTTTAGAGGCAATGTGGTCTCTAATGACCTCGCAGGGGAAGATAGCTGTTGCCACCGGCCTTGACGCTCCCGAAACTCCGATCGCTGTACCCAAGTGACTAGAGTCGGCGCAGCCCGTCTACCTGTGTCCGCTCCGCTATGATGCATGGAGATGACCCCTCGTAGAGATGGAGGTAGAGGAGGTGAAGGAAACCTATCTGTTGGACACGGGAGCATCGTGCACCGTAATCCACGCAGATAACCCCACCGCCTCGCCTCTGTCCACCGGGGTCCCATATCGTCTGTTGGGCTTCACAGGCGAAGAACAGGCTGGCACACATTCCCTTCCCCTCTCCATTTGTTTAGGGCCACTCCGCACCACGTGGAAGTGTATCCTGATGAAGTGGGAGGCGGGAGGTGGAGCGGGAGTCCTGGGGTCTGATTTCTTGGTAGCCCACGGGATCCATGTGGACCTGAGAAATCATTGTCTCTGGGGAGGGGGTACGAGTGTGGAGGAGATAGAGAGTGTTAAGGAAACCCCTACAAAGGCGCGGGTTGGCCGGCGAGAAGTAAAATTCTTGGGTCTAACCCTATGCGCTGGCGAGAGAAACGTAGACCAAGAGGATGAGCTGGAATCGGTGCAAAATCCGCCGGTCTACGCCACTCGCACAGTGGAGGTGTCCCGACGCAACAAGTGGTTTAGTGGGAAGTGGTGTAAACTGTTTATGCCGGGTGCACAAGGGCCAACAACAGGGGCCAGGTCTGAGGACAAAAATCCTCAGCCTGCGACAGAGTCACAGACCACACAGGCTGGAACAGTGGCCTGCGTGAAGGGAGGAGTCATCCCATCGGAGTGGAAGGTCTCCCCTCTAGTTTGGGATTCGGACGAGGAAGAGCCCGAACAGCTCGACCCCGCCCTTGACCCGATCACGGAGGAGGAAGAGTCGGAGGACAAAGATCCCGCCCTCGACTCAAGCTTAGGGGAGGTAGGGATTGGGGGCGGAGACTCACCACCTGTAGGGACAGGTGAGGTGGAGTCGGATGCCACAGATCCCGGCCCCGGGGGGGGCGGAGCCTGAGGAAAGGGAGCCGGAGCCGGCAGCTGTGGTGGGACCACAGGCTGTGACGGTGAAGGTCCCGATCCCCGGTCCGTTAGCCCTGGGAGCCTCGCCCAAGGCGCCCCCTCGTAGGTCGGTTCGGACGCCTCAGCCCAGAAAGATTTGGCCAGATTCGCCGCATTTTCCCCAACCTCGGTCCAGGGTAGCCCCAGGAAGGCACGGTTCCCGTTCAGCAGCGACAGGCTGCGGGGGATCAAAGCCGAAGGTCAGTGCAGCCCCGCCACAGGGAGCGGCACGCTGCAGCCCTCACAGGAATTAGGTAGGCCGCCCGAAGGAGGGCGGCGCTGTACATAGGTTTAGCTATGTTTAAGTTTAGGTTTAGGTAGGTTAAGTTAAGTACTTTTAATGTTAGTTTAAGGTATGTAAAGTTTAAGATGATGGGGATGTTTTAATAGGTAGTTTTCGATGTCTGCCCAGTATGTGTGTTTGTTTGGAAGTAGGGTCAGGGGACCCGGACGTCAGTTTAATTAGGCCAGCGCCTATTGGGAGCCTGGCTACATCATCTTATTGGTTACAGAAACCAGGAATACAATGGAGAGGATTCTTGTGGTGCTCGCGGCGATCGGGTGCGGGCTGGCCTACCGAGGCCGCACCAAGGACGTCATCGTGTTCGGATGCTCCGGGGACACAGCCCCCATCGCGACGGATGGGACGGGGAAGCGAGAAGTTGAGGAAACCGCCACCTACTTCCACCAAGGGAGATGGCCAGGATGGCTGGGGTCGAATTCTACAGAATACTCCAGCAATTTCGGGTTTGCCTACCAAGAGACTTCGTTATCGTGTCCTCGGGTGAGGATCCTTGCACCCAGAGTCAGCGTTACCGTGGGAAAGAGGATCTGTTTGGTGTGTAATGGGGACGTACCGCTAAATAGATGGTGGTGGCTCCGAAAGCTGGGAAAGAATATGAAGAACTCTACAATCGAGTGGGAGCGACTGGGTAACAATACCCATCGGACAATTACGGGGACTCACGGACAATTACGTGTGTGTTGGGACAAATGGTGGGAACCAGATGAAGGGATATATGTCTGCATGTGGGGTTCGAAGCGCGTTTGCCCCAAGGGCATATCCATCTTTTTCCAGAGGCAGTGGCAGGATGCAGGGAAAGGGATGAGGTGGGACGTCAGCACCCGGGCGTGCGGAGTCCCATTCTCCCCGATTCCGGTAAACGCCACTGAACTCATCACCCGCCCACGCAAGCCCCTGCCCATGATTCCGGTAGCACTAGCCCAGAAAGAAGGGTGCCCCGCCACCACAAAGGGACCCGGGAATGGTTTAGTATTGGTACCCACCGGTCAGATGCTGTACCAAGGGGTACACTACGCAGTGGCCTCAGTGATTTTAAACCTCACTGAGGTACGATTGCCGGAGTGGTGTCCCAAGGAAACGGAACAATTGTACCAGGTCCTGTTAACCAGAATGTTCAGACAATTTTACGAGTTTGACTTTGCCGACATCGACAAGGCAAAATTGTACACTACACCACAGGAAGTTTTGGATCGGGTAGGGAGGCAAAGGAGGGGTACTGTAAATGACATTTTCACTGCTTTTAATACCGGGACGTCTGTTGTCAACGCTCTAGACAATGTGGAGCTGCAGACACAGATCAATGGTTTAAAGGCCCAGTTAAGGAACATACTGACAAACGAAAATAAGGTAGTGGGTTCTGAGCTACATGAGGATCAGGCCATGACACTACACTTAAAAGAAATAATCGCTGAACTGGAGAAACACGCTAGAACGGTAAATGCACTCATTAGGGAGGATCGGAATGCGTCCGATCAGGCTGCGCAGAACGAGGCTTGTGTGCTATATGGGCCGTGGCTACTGGGCGAGGGCCGCAGTAATCTGGAGGATTTAAAACAAGGTTTGGTCCCGTCCTGGATCAGCAACAAGCACTTGCAAGCGCTCCACCCTTTTGAGAATGCATTAAGTCCGTGCCAGCTCAGACTAGCTGCAGAGGCGTACCCAGTCCCAGTGGACTGCGGGCGCTTGAATCACACTATCATGGGAATAGTGGTAAGGATGCCGGTGTTGGGTCCCACAGCAAAGCCCGCCCCGGTATACAGGGTGGAGAACATTGGAGTCATACAGGGGGGTGCGCACATTCGTTACGCAGTGGTCCCGCCTTATGTCATCAGATGGGAGCGTACGATGACAGGCACCGACCTCTCGCGGTGTCGTAGCCGGGGAGCACACATCATCCTGTGTCCCCAGCACTTGAATGCCTTTTTGAAACCACAGTGCGGGTTCAGAGCCGCTAGCGTGAAGCCGATAAATTGCACCATGGCGGCAATGGCAAAAGACCATGTGCCCCCGCAGGTGGCATATATCGGAGGTGGGACATACTGTGTTACCACTGCAGCGCCTCACTACCACCACGGACAACACGGGTGGTGTCCGGTCAGTGACAGCAGTTTCTGTTTCAAACCCAGGGCTGAAGTTCAAGTGGCACAACAGCGAATTGTCCCCATTCCTGTACATTCCACCGTTCACCTCACCGTAAAAGAGAATTTCACGGATTTGCGGCGATTCGTTGCGCATTTTGGTTATGTCATTCCCCCTCTCCCTGAACACCTCACCAAGATTTTAAAAGCCGTAATAGTCTCACAGAAGCATTTTTACACATTAGAGCAGAAGACATTGGAGATAGGGAAAGACATATTAGACATAGTCACCCCACCATGGTGGGACCTGTTCACTAATATAGAGATCCCGCCCTGGATTAGAATAGCATCCCACATCCTAGTAGTGTGTCAGGTTTTGATTGTAATATTTTTACTGTTCATGCATTGCAAGAGAGGCAAACGCCTCCAGAGGCATGAGAACACAGGAGAATGGAGAGAACGCTATGTACGAGTGGGTGAAGAGGACACCCCAGTTTAAGCTGCTAAGTATTAAAGGATAAAGCATCCCTCCACTCTTGGTTTTAGATACTGTATGATTTAAGTGTGTGAATACTGTTGTGTTATAGCCGTTCAGAAGGTTTTCTGTTTTTTTTGATTAATAAAATGTGTATGCAGGTGGTGTAAGGGGTATCGGCCCCTTCACATCTGAAAGATGAATGTGTTATAGTTTAAGGTAGTACTGCCTATGATTGTCCAACTGTACACAATGTAATTTTTCTGAAATGGGAACTGCATGTGTCGTGGGGGTCATAGATAGCTAATTACCAGGAATGTTTGGATGTGGGGAATCAGGGAAAATTTGCTCACCAAGGGTCAATTGATACTTTAAGCAAGCTATCAGTATCACAGGAGGGACTGTAAGATTCGAAATTTTCATTAATAATCACGCAGTAAAATCGGGTTAATAAGACAGTTTTATTGACCAAAAGAAGCTTGTACAGAGAAGCCTTTGATAAAAGGGCACACAAAATGGCCACCGGACCTCGTGACCAGCTTCTGGGACCATTTGAATTTCTGTTACTGCAAGTCAGACAGGCTTGTGGATTGAGGACATTAAGCCCGCGAAAACCAGTTTCAGGAAACCGAAACTCAGGGAACTGAGCATACATATTGATTAGATTGTAAGTACAGGACAGTTTTGGGTAGCAGGATGAGGCCCATCAAGAAATGGGCAGACAATTGAACGAACACTTAAACCCATTTACTGTACAAAGAAAAGCCGTTTAACAGCCATCAAGGGCAATCTCCAGACCGATCACGGTGGCATAGTGGTTAGCACTGTTGCCTCACAGCGCCAGGGACCCGGGTTTGAATCCGGCCTCGGGTGACTGTCTGTGTGGAGTTTGCACATTCTCCCCATGTTTGCGTGGGTTTCCTCCGGGTGCTCCGGTTTCCTCCCACAGTCCAAAGATGTGCGGGTTAGGATGATTGGCTATGATAAATTGACCCTTAGTGTTAGGGGGATTAAATACGTGGGGTTACGGGGATAGGGTGGGATAGGTGTTGGTGTAGGGGTTACGGGGATCGGGTGGGATGTGTGTCGGTGCAGGCTCGATGGGCCGAAATGGACTCTATCTGCACTGTGGGGTTTCTGTGAAACTGTTCTGTGAACAAACCAAGTTACGGTGACAAAGCAAAGACATTATCGGTCCAGGAAGGCCAGTTAAACTATCACCGGCTCCCGTTATGAAGACAAAACACCCCTGCAGAGAATTCTGCCCGCCAAAATTATTACAAAGACAGGACTATGATCTGGCGGGAGATAAGAATGTTCCAAAAAGGTATAACTATGGATTGAAAAAGTCCATCAGTACGCTAAACGCTTGGGAGTAGCTTCGGAACTTCTACGGGGCTTCACTTCGGTTTTCATTTTCTTCAACGCTTCGGGACAGACTCTTCGGTTAAGGCAGCACTTCGGTCTCGGAACGTGTTCGGTGTTCGGGCAGGCAAGGCCCGGCAACGACAAGAAGACGACGAGGGTGGCCCGGGTACTTTGGTCGGGAGATCATCGATGACCCAGGCCGAAGAAGAAGACACCCTCAGAAGGACAATCATTATGACTGTATAAGAGGACACTCCGGGCCCAGCACGCCAGTGTCTCAACATCACATCGGTAATGGATTCACCCATGTGCATCCAGTTCTTAAAGTCACGTCGGTAACGGATCCATCCGTGGCGAGTGCTCACCAAGGCTGTATCGGCAGCCTCATCGCGGGAGAACCAAGAGGAAAACAAGCTGCGCCAGAAGTTTCCAAATCCACGTGACGACGGAAAGCTGTGCCAAAAAGGCTGCGAGACCCTTTTCGCAATTCTGAAAGTGGTGAGCATGATCCCGAGTTCCTCAAGTCGAAACTTAGTTAGGTCTAGGGGAGGGGGTTAAGGGTAGTTGTAATGTGTTACCCCTTTTACGATGTGCCGTGTGTTCCCCATTTCCATAGAGTTAAGTTCATAGATGTGTGCATGCTTGTAGTAGCTTTAATCTGTGCTTATGACATGTATTTTATAATGCTGCAAACTGTTTAATAAAAGCATCCATTTCGTGCTATTCAACCTGGTCTATTGAGTTTTCTCTGCACTACAGTTCCCTGCACCTAAGTCCAAGGTCTAGAACCGTAAGGAAGAGTGGGTCGAACCACTCAAGGGTAATTATTGCAAGAAGCCTGGCAGGAGACCAGAGCAAGCAAGAGAAACCCCCTACACGGCGACTTATGCAACCCTTCCTCATCAATCATGTGGCCACAATACGAGATTTGTCTCCTGAAGAACTCGCATTTGGGACGGTTGGCTCGTAGCCCATATTCCTGCAATGTCGTGAGCACCTGTTCCAGGTTGGCAAGGTGTTCACTGTCATTTTCGCCCGTAACCAGAATGTCGTCCAAATAACACTGGGTCCCCGGGATCCCTTGCAGGACTTGTTCCATTGCCCTCTGCCACATAGCCGGGGCCGATGCTACCCCAAATACCAGTCGATTGTACTGGTAAAGGCCTTTGTGAGTGTTTATCGTGAGGTATTTCCTAGATGCTTCTTCCACCTCCATTTGTAGATACACTTGAGCCAGGTCAATCTTTGTAAAACGTTTCCCTCCAGATAGTGAGGCGAAAATATCTTCTATCCGCGGAAGCGGATACTGTACTGTGTGCAGGACTGGGTTCACAGTCACCTTGAAGTCCCCACAGATGCGAACCTTCCTTGGCTCCCCAGGCGTGCTGCTCAATGCTTTCTTCATTACGGGAATGATGGGTGTGGCCCACTCGCTCCAGTCCACCTTAGACAGCACCCCCGAATGCTCCAGACTCTCCAGTTCAGCTTCCACAGCTGGGCGTATCGCATATGGCACCGGTCTGGCCTTGAAAAATTTTGGGGTTGCGTTATCCTCAATCTTTATGGTTGCCTTTACTCCTTTTAGAGTCCCAAGTCCTTGTTGGAACACCTCTTCCGCGTCAGATAGAATTTATGACAGACGTCCAGGTGCGACGTCATCATCTTTTTTGTCAGTCACCGTTAGTGCCAGAATGGAATGCCAATCCAATTGTAGTCTTCGGATCCATTCACGTCCCAATAATGGTGGTCCTCCATCTCGTAGTATATACATGTATAGTTTCTGTGTTTCCTTTCCGTTATATTCAACTGGCACCCTTATTTTTCCTCTGGGGTAGGCCTTTTACCCCGTGTATGTCTTCAATACAATGGACGTGTCCTTTAAGGGTATGTGTGAGAATAGCCGCTCATAGTCTCGTCGATTCATGACAGTTAGGGCTGATCCTGTGTCCAATTCCATCTTCACTGGGGACCCTGCTATCATGAGGGTGACCCAAATGGTTCGGTGATCTCTTTTGCGATCACGTTGTGTAATTTTAAACAACTTAGTCGCCTGCTCCCGGAGTCCTTATCACTCTCCTGATCTTCTGAACTACTATCTGTCAGTTTCTTTACTTTCCTGTACTGTTCCTTAGTAGTTCTTATCGTGTTGGTCTTCTTTCCCAACCTGCAGACTCTTGCTATATGTCCCATTTTCCCGCATTGCCTGCATATTTTGTCTTTAAACCAGCAGTCCTTCTGCTCATGGGTTGTTCTGCCGCAGCGATAGCACTTTTCGGCTCCATACGCCATGTCGTTAGTGCTGTATTCTTGTGGTTTCTGTTGTATTTCCACAGCTCCCCGTGCTGCTGCTTCGTAGGATACTGCCACGCTGAAAGCCTGTTCTAGCATCAGGTCCTTTTTTGAAAGTAGTCGTTTCTGGGTTCCTTCACTCTGGAGCCCGCAGACAAACTTATCCCGTAAGGTGTCTGCCAGTCCTGCTCCGAACTGGCAGTGCTTCGATAACTTGCGTAGTTCCGTAAGATAGTCAGCATTGCTCTCATCTTTGTGCTGGTTTCTTTTATGGAACTTGAATCTTTCTGCTATCAGCAGTGGTGTAGGGCTTAGGTGTTCCTGTAAGATAGGAACAATCTCCTCAAAACTTTTCTCCATTGGTTTAGCTGGGGTAATTAAATTCTGCAATAGGCCGTACGTACTCGCACCCATCAGATTTAATAATACCGATGCCCTCTTTCCATCAGCCACCTCATTTGCCTAGCAGTACACTTCAATTCTTTCCACATACGTGGTCCAGTCTTCTACCTCGTTGTCAAAAGCAGTGATACTGCCACTTTTCGGCATCTTGGGCGATTTGAAATGGCGCATCCTGCGCTTTTGCTTCTTCCCCAATGGAATAAAATGGCACCTCCCGTGCTTTTGCTTCTTCCCCAACGGGATAAAATGGCGCCTCCCGCGCTTTTGCTTCTTCCCCTTACTGCCACGCTGCTCCTAGCGTTCTGCGGGGCAATGGCGGTGACCCGCAGCTTCGGCGCGTCTCGCTTTCCTTCCCCCCCGTTTAGTTTCTCTTCGCTGTCCTGTTCTCGAGCACCGACCGCGCCCTGTGCACTCCACCCTCTCTCTCTTGTTTTCTTTTCCCGGCGACGCTGCGCGGCCCGATTTGTAGAGCCGCTCGATCGAGCTTGAGCCTGCCGCAGTCCGGAAGGGTCAGCGCGCTACCTGCTACCAGCACGATTCGTTGGAACCACAGTCTCTCCCGCAATTCTCCGAACACCGATGGATTCTTTGGGCGGTTGCCCTCGGTCGACGCCCGTTGCTCAGACTACGACCTTCCAGGACCTTCCTTTCAGGCGAGATCCCCGTGAGATGATGCCACACTGCAGGTGAGTTCGAACTTACTCGTCGCCACTGTAAAGTCCGCGCCTCAATAATACACGGACTTTGGGAGAACAGTTTAACAGGTACTTTACTGAACAAGAGGCAGCTTGAAACTGAAACTACAGAAGCCTGCTAGGGCCTTTTATACAGGGGTGGTCACTGCCGGTACTGCAGTCTAAGACCAGTTATTTCCTTAAGGGTACATACACAACAATGGCAAACTCAAATGTTACCAGAAAACCACCCACAGAAACAAACTACTTGTACTGAACACATGCCGCTTTTATTAGCACTCTGCACCAACAAGCCTTATCATATTCCAGCGTCTCATGCACTGTTTGTAAATGATACGGAGCCGTGGCAGACTGGGTGCGCAACCTTTTCAGTAAGTTACAGAAACATACACACAAAATGTTTAATTATGTTTATTGCACATATACCAAATAGCCACACGTTTTGTAGAACTTTATATATGTACGAGAAAGCAGACATCGTGACAAGTACATTATGCACAGCTGCACGTGAATTTCACGCAGAGTAGGTGGGAAAACACAACTACTTTTTGGTTAAGTTGGCAAATGTTACAGTACATAATAAACACCAGTCCCCTTTTCTGCACCCACCCTCACCAAAGCAGAGGTTTTGTTTCCGAAAACCTAGCAGGAGTTTTTTGGCTATGACCGTATACATGTTGGTATTTTGTTGTATAATTTGAACAAAATGCTGATATATGAAATAAGTCCAAGTACCAATAATCCCTGCCCCCATTTTTCATGCAGTATGATTTTGCCATTCCCATTTGCAACATTTTCACAGTATGTTCTTTCAATTCCTTCCTCCCCTCCTAACCGCCACCGCCCCCCCGCCCCGTCTCTGCACCTGCTTAATATCTGTTACATTTCCAGTTTTTTCCCATTCTGATGAAGGCTCCCAGACCTGAAACGTTAACTCTGTTTCTCTCTCCACGGATGCTGTCTGGCCTGCTGAGTATTTCCAGCATTTTCTGTTGTTATACCAGTTTTGGTAACTGTGTGGTTCTACATATTTTGCCAATAATTATACCTTCTCTATTTGTTTTTGTTTAATGCTTTCAGTAGCCGTCTCGCAATAAAATATGTAATGTGAATGTTCTCCAAAATACTTACATCTAAATTTAATATTAAGGAACAATTTGCCGTTTATTTAAAAGTATTTTAAATGATTTAAAAGCTTTTAAAAGGTCATTTCAATGCTACAGACTGAAAGAAGTTTCTGTGGGCGTGGCTTAGTTTTGACAGATTTTTGTGGGCGTGTCTTCTCTTACGCAGAGGCTGTAAGTTGCGCTCCTGGGCTCAGTGATTCAATACGCTGGGCACAACTCTGCAGCGCAGAGCAGCAAGCCTACATGTGGGGCCTCGCACAAGGTAAGTGCGAATTCTTTACTCAATAGCTACGCCGCCGACTGCAAATTTTGGGCCAATAAAATGTTGCTGAGGTTCACAGAGGTGAGGAGTGGTGGAGCAACAATTAGGTGCAGTAACTGAATACATGTTAACATGCAGAGCAATGGCGGTGGAGACCTGTTTCAAAGGATCTACAATCGCCTTTTCTCCCTGTAGGGCCTGGAAAACAAGTGATCCTAGGTGTTACAGAGAGGAATATTGGCTGACTATGTCCATTATTTCTTTAGTGTCAGCTGTGGCTCAGTGGGTAGCACACTCGCCTCTGAGTCAGACGTTTGTGGGTTCATAATCCCACTCCAGGGACTTGAGCACATAAAGCTAGGCTGACACTTCAGTTCAGTGCTGCACTGTCGGAGGTGCCCTCTTTCGAATGATCATAAAGATCCCATGGCACTATTTCAAAGAACAGGGGAGTTATCCCTGGTGTCCTGGCCAATATTTATCCCTCAACCAACATAACAAAAACAGGTTAACTGGTCATTATCACATTGCTGTTTGTGGGAGCTTGCTGTGCGCAAATTGGCTGCTGTGTTTCCCACATTACAACAGTGACTCCACTTTAAAAAGTACTTTATTGGCTGTAAAGCGCTTTGAGACGACTGGTGGTCGTCAAAGGCGCTATATAAATGCAACTCTTTCTTTTTTTTAAATTTAATATTCTGTTTGGTGATGAAATTATGGATGGAAGCCTTTGTTGACCCTTAATGGCTCTTTGAAACTAGTCATACATGTTGAATAATGTCCTTCCATTCTAATTTAAATTGCATTGAACAAGACAATAAATTTAACAGACTTACATGGCTGGGAGTAGTACTTTGCAGAAAAGCTGCGTCCAGAACTTTTGAGACCAGTTGTGAAATGAACTGTCATACTGTTGGATGATGATTTAAATGTATTCTCTGATGGGTTACATGTTTTTCCCATCAAAGGAGAAGTTGTTGAATGCCCATCATATATTTGAGAAAATCAATATTGCAATTTGGTGCAGTTACTATCCTGTGGACAGAATGACCATAGATTGACAATGTATTCTGCAGTAAACCTTTTTGACATTCTCAATTTACTTCATTACCCATGAACCATATACACATACACATGCAAAAACC
Organism: Somniosus microcephalus; assembly: GCF_052327205.1. NCBI lineage: Eukaryota > Metazoa > Chordata > Chondrichthyes > Squaliformes > Somniosidae > Somniosus > Somniosus microcephalus. The sequence continues at coordinate 38,690,735 of NC_140994.1, read as the reverse complement.
GTTAGGAGACACTGAGCACCAATCCAAAACATCAAGAAGCATGGAATAAGGATCGGGCATTCAGTCATCCAACCCAATCATGCCACAGATCATGTTCAATTTTCAGGTGGACGTAAAAGATTCAAAGAAGAGCAGAGGAGTTATCCCCGGTGTCCTGGCATTATTTATCCTTCAATCAACATAACTAAAAAAAACAGATTATCTGGTCATTATCACATTGCTGTTTGTGGGAGCTTGCTGTATACAAATTGGAAGCCATGTTCCCTTCATTACAACAGTGACTACACATTAAAAAGTACTTCATTGGCTGTAAGGCCCTTTGGGATGCACTGAGGTCATGAAAGGCGCTATATAAAGGTTGGGTCTATTTGCAACACCAGATTTCTGATTGGTTCCCTTGGAGGACAAGACACACCCAGCAGTTTATCTGGAATGTGTAATGTGAAAGAGATCCTGCCTGTCTAAGTAATCAAGTACTTTGCAATGTGTAATTCAAACCATTCATTCTGACTGCCAGGCTCCAGACACAGCTCACAGAGGACAGGGCTCACCCTCATAGGTTAGGACATTCTCCCCACCACACCCAAACAAGTTACTGCACCCCCAGCAAGTTCCTAACCTTCACCCCACCCCATGCGTTTCTGACCTTTTCCCTCCCCAACAAGTTCCTGACCTTCCCACCTCCCAAGTTCTTGACCTACCTGCCCCCCCACCCCCGGGTTCCTGACCTTCCCCCCCACCTCCATAGATGGGGCATTGTGTGTGGGTCACGGATTGATAACCGGTTTATTGGGTATGAAGTGAATAGTGACAGTGGTTCCTGACCTTCTCCCCCACCCCACCTCCCCCAGGGTTCCTGATCTTCTCTTCCCCCCCAAGTTCCTGACCTCCTCTCCCCGCTGAACTCCTCTCCCCTCCAATCCTTTCTTTCTCACTTCTTTGATCATCTCTCTCCCCCTCTGATCTCCCCTCTCCAATCCCCTCTCTGCCCCCTTCCAAGTCTCTCCCTCTCCCTCTCTCCCCCTCTGATCCCCTCTCTCTCCCCCTAAAATCCCCTCTCTTTCTTTCTCTCTCCAGCCTTCGATCCCCTCTCTCTTCATCCTCCGACCCCCTCTCTCCCCCGCCGATCCCCCCTCTCTCCCCCACCGATCCCCTCTCTCTCCCCCTCCAATGTCCTCTCTCTCCCCACCAGTCTCTCTGTCTTCCTCCAGTCTCTCTCTCCCCAGTCTCTCTTCTCTCTCCCCCAGTCTCTCTTGCCCCAGTCTCTCTCTCTTCCCAAGTCTTTCTCTCTCCCCAATCTCTCTCTCCCCAGTCTCTCTCTCTCCTTCTCCCCAGTCTCTCTCTCTTCCTAAGTCTCTCTTTCTCCCCACTCTCTCTCCCCAGTCTCTCTCTCTCTCCCTGACTATCTCTCTCTCTCGCCCAGTCTCGCTCTCTCCCCAGTCTCTCTCCCCCAGTCTCTCTCTTTCTCCCCAGACTCTCTCTCTCTCCCCAGTCTCGCTCTCTCTCCCCAGTCTCTCTCTCTCTCCCCAGTCTCTCTTTCTCTCTCTCCAGTCTCTCCCTCCCCCAGTCTCTCTCTCTCTCCCCAGCCTCTCTCTCTCTCCTCCAGTCTCTCTCTCTCTCTCTCTCTCTCTCTCTCTCTCTCTCCGTCTCTCTCTCCACCCCAGTATCTCCCTCTCCCCCATTCAATTCCCTCTCTCTCGCTCTTTTGGTCCTCAATCTCCCCTTTCGATCCTCGATCTTCACCACCCCCCCCACCCCCCGCCACCAATGGATCTCCTGACTGGTCTTCTCCGCATGGAGCCAAGGAAAGCATGGTCCACGGTGCAGGCCGCAACTGGGTACCGGGCATGTGCAGCTCCGGTATACTGCGCGCATGCACAGAAGGCCGCAAAGGTGTTTGTGCAACTAATCACAGTGCTATATAACTGCAAGTCTTTCTTTCTTATTTAATCTTCTGAGGGAATATTGCTGTAATATTTCTCAATGACCAGAGGCCTAGAAATTGGAAATAGCCACGAAATGGGGTGTTAAGTCCAAACGATGTTAGGCTACACCACCTGAAAATGGTCCAGGAAGCATGCAAAATTCATGCTCACTCTTCACTAACCTGATTATAATCATGATTTCAGCACCATAATTGCTGCTCATTGGCTTAACACTCAACGGGTGGACCGAGGATCCAGGAGATTCAATGATGATGATGATGATGATGATGAGAAGGAGGAGGAGCTATATGTCCCGTACCATGAGGCAGGAGATAGCAGACCATGTGACGGCCAGCACTGTGGTGTCACAGTCCACCAACCAGTGCAGGAACAGGTTTAATGACCTCACATGGTCAAGGTGAGTGAAGGCTTCAGCAAGTGCCACATACCACCATCTGCATCACAAGCCTCACACACTGCTCAATGCACCACACCCCCAGCACTCACCTACCAACAATCTCTACCTCACCACTCACACCTCACAATCATGGCTTCACTTCACCCTCACAACCTTACCACTGCTGCAACACTCACACCCACATCTCACACCTTGCACACACTGACAGCTATTCAACTATGCCAGGCACATCACCCAAACACATTGCACTACACTCACTCAAACACTTCTCTTTCTCTTGCAGGCCAAGCAGGCAATAATCGTCAGGAGCAGCAGCAGATAGGTGGGGGCCAGGCTGAAACGCAGGACTTCAGCCAGCTGGAGGAACGAGTTCTCCAGATATTTGGGCAGCATGTGGTGGAAGCCATGGCAACCGGTGAGGTTCAACCCCTTGGGGACAACAACGGTATGTTCATTCCTAATCCTTCTTCTCACATCCCACTTCCCCCTCAGCCCACAACCTTTTCTCACTTTCAAGCTCCTCATGCTGTATGCATGCATTTCTGGCTTTCCCACCACCACCACCACTTCCCTCACCATAACCAACTCTTGTGCCTTTCTGCTTTCAGATAATCAACAAGCACCCGAGCAGCCTGTTCCTGAGGTCATCAAAGAGAGCGAGGTGGGGAGGGGAGAAGGAGGAAGAAGACACTGCGTTACTATATCTGTCACTCGCAGATACCAGCTCAGAAATGAGCATTACACATACTTTAGAGGCTAGTGTAGAAGCAGAATCTGCACTGGGTGAGGCACCGGGCACAAGTGGGCTGCAGCAAGGCCAGGGGGAAAAGGTAACTCTGAGGTAGCTCCCCAGATGGTGAGTTCGCGTGTGAGTCCTGCTGCACAGGACTCAGATGAGAACCTCAATGGGGCGGTCTTCAGAAGATGAGTGATGGGCATACACACCAAATTGATGTGTGCAATGGCAAGCCTGCCAGAGAGCATCTCGACAATGTCAAGGAGCGTGGAGAAGTCCACCTCTAACATTGCAAGGGGCTCCGCGCAGAGCATGGAACCCAAATGTGATGGTGCGCATGATGGGCGATGTCGCAGCTTCCATTGCAGCACAGACAAAAGTGATGCAACTTCTTAATGCTGCAGCGGAAGCTCAGACTGCTCTCATGCAGTCTCAACTTGACAGTTGGAAAAATCTGATACTTTTCCACACCATTACATGAGGGGACTTGTGGAAAATTACCTCTAAACCAACCATTACTCCACTTCCTTTTACACCCCCAGCTCTTTCTGTTCATACATCCAATTTAAAATTGTATAATTTAAATAGCATTGCTTCTCCTCATTCTCCTACCAAAATGTATTACTTCACACTTCTGTGTTAACTTTCATCTGCCATGTGTCTGCCCATTTCGCCAGTCTGTCTATGTCCTCCTGAAGTCTGTTGCTACCCTTTTCATTGTTTACGACATTTCTGAGTTTTGTATCATCTGCAAACTATGAAATTATACCCTGTATACCCAAGTCATTAATATGTATCAAAAAGAGCAGTGGTCCTGGGGAACACCACTGTATACTTCCCTCCAGTCTGAAAAACAACTGTTCACCACTACTCTCTGCTTTCTGTCCCTTACTCAATTTTTTATCCATGCTGCCAGTCGCTTTAATCCCATGGGCTTTAATATTGCTAACATGTCTATTATATAGTACTTTGTCAAACGCCTTTTGAAAGTCCATATACACAACATCAACCACACTACCCTCATCAACCCTCTCCATTATTATCTACAATTAAAAGGTGTAAGTGGAAACACTGGTACTTACTCAAGGTCAGTGATATCCAACCTTATTATTAGGTTATTGCTCACACGTATGTACCAGGTGCATTGCACATTATTTGGATATTGGTGTGGATAATTGGGGGCTGGCAAAAGATTCAGTGTTACACATAAGATTCCCTCCACAAGATGTTCCACCTTTAACAATGAAGAAATGAGTAATTTAGTAACAATTAAACTGGAATTTCTTTTCTCTTACAATAATTTCACCTCCTCTCCTCTCCTTCCCCCCTCGCTGGGGTATAGTCACTGGTCACACTCTTGTACCTCACTCAACCAGCTGATATTCTTATTTGAGTTTCGACAGTGGGTGCTGAGACGCCCCGTGACTGTTGGGGGCATTGCAGCTGAGCCTGATTTTGTTCTTTTCTAACATCCAGACATCTGCAGTCCCAGCAGGGTTCATTGGATAGAGATTGGGAGAGGAAATCCTGGTTTATTTTCTGCTTTCATCCCAGAGAAGCTCCTCACCTCCTTTTTTGAAGGTGGTTCACTCCTCCCTGGGGTATGATTCAACAAGCACCAATTGGCCTCCAGTACCTCATATATATGGTTCATAATTCTTAATTATTATGGGGTAAAATTTCGTCTGGCTCATTTTCATTTAAAGGGAAAACAAGGTCCAATTTCTACTCCTCCATCAGAGTGAGTATTCGAAGGCTGTTTGATTGGGTGGGGGGGGGGGGGAGGTGGACAGGAAGGTTTCATTCAGACCTCAGGTTGCTGGAAGAACTTAAATATCCATGTTTGCACTTTTGCCCTCACTTAAAGAAGCAATGATGAATTCTGTACTGAGCAAGCGAGGAATGTTAACAGTGGAGTCTGGATTCTGTTCCAATTTCAGAGAATCTGAAATCCTGCAACACTGTAACATATCTGATCAACCCAATCTAATGCTCATCCATTCTCCAGGACTTGTTTCCTTTTCATTATTCAAATCCATTTTCTAAGTTACATTTGCAACATATGTACATCATTACCAGCATATGGACTGGGGACATTGGTATCACATTATCGAGGATACATTAATATTCAGAAACAGTATTGGTTGATCATCAACACTCAGCACTGACTCATGACAGTGAGTGTTGAGATGTCCCATGACTGTTGGGGCATTGCAGCTGAGCCTCATTTTGTTCTTTTCTAACAAACATATATCTGCAGCCCCAGCGGGATTTATTGGATAGAGATCGGGAGAGAAAATCTTGGTTGATTTTCAGATTTTAAGCCAGAGATGTTGGAACCCACTCTAAATACCCATGTTTGCACTTTTCCCCCTCTCTTAAAGAGAAAACTAAGATGAATTCTATATTGACCAAGAGATGAATGTTAACAGTGGAGTCTGGATTATGTTCTAATTTCATAAAAACTGAAATCCTGCAACAGTGACATATCTGATCAACCCAATCCAATGCTCACCCATTCTCCATTCTTCATTATCCAAATACATTTTCTTATTTACATTTGTAACATATTTACAACATTACCAGCAAATGCACTAGGGACATTTACATCACATTTATAAATATCAAATCTTTATTTTTTATATTTGCTTAAGTTGTACTCTGTGATGCCCCTATGGTTGAGCAGCCGACCAACATTCAGTGCTCAGCCCACTTGGGCAAAGTAGCAAAGGACAGCTGCTGTGAAAACTGCAGCCCCCCCCCCCCCCCCCAATCAAAATCACTACTTTCAGAAAAGGAATCTCATCGGGGAATGTTGTAAAGGGAATATTAAAGGAAAACAAGATCACTCCTCCTGGTTAAGTAAAATTATATTCTTCTATATTGTTTCATTAAAATTCTTTAGTGTGCATTTGAATAGAGATGAGAAACATATATATATATATATATGCTTTACCTGATGCTGGTGTTGTGTAATCTACTGAAAATATTAATCAAGTATAAAATAATATTCAGAAACAGTATTAGTAAAACATAAACAAATAATGATCATATTTTTGACAGATATAAGATTGATTTGTACAATTAATACATTTTCATCTTGGGCATTGTGGCATCTACATGCAGGTTTATAGTCAAAAGGATTTTCCCTGCTCAGGCCTTTCCTTCTCTCCAGGGCCTGAGGCTAGAGTGCTGGTCTGTTCCCAGAGCTTGGATTAATCAACCAGGAATGTCTAATTCCTGTTAACAATTTCTCTGGGAATTGTAGTTTTCAGCTTGCTGTTGTTAAACTATAATTTCTAGAATGTGTTTCAACAACCCGCTTCACATGATGATCAGCATGACAACTGGGCTGGGAAGTACAAGGTCCTGGTGACAAATTCTATGTGGATTTCACATGATCAGGTAATATCGGAAAGTCATGTTCACTTTTAGTACTTCTCAATTTAATTAATTCTATGCCGAGAGTTTATCTATTGCAGACAGTTTGCAATTAAAGCCACTCCTTCAGTTCCCCTCATTTGACTCACACAGAAAGCAACATGCCAGGTTTTGCATGCAATAGTGAATACTGTGTAAAGTTGCTTAGCTTAATGTTCAGTTATATTAGGTGACGTAAGAAACAAACATGAGGAAACGATTCAGCTGTAGTACTGTACCGGGTTATAAACAAACAACAAAGATTCATATAAGCAGTCCAACACGCACCAATGCGTCCCCTATAAGCGGTGGGGACAATAATACAAATATATCTGTGAACCCTGTATCTTTCAGTATCAGTGACATGTTTAACATTTTGATACATTGCTTCAGTAAATTTGCTATATTACAGCAATGGGCAAACTGCGTTCACATTCAAACTGCAGTAAACATCAGCAAACATGAGCCAAGTACTAGACTATCTGTGAGCAATGCCACAGGTGATCTACTAGTAAGAACAAAATATTTGTCTGTGCAACAAATACTACTGAGCTGTAGAGGTCAGAGTTCAGTCCACTTGCCATGAAAGCACTACAGCTAAAAAAAAAAGTGCATCAGTACAAAATATCACTCATTTATTAATTCATGTAACCATTGAAATAATTTGGTTTAATTTAACACAATTTATTAAAGCAATAAAAAGTTGACTTGTGTTCATAACTTCACTACCATGATACGTAATTGCTATCAGTAAGCGGGCATATATGGTGTTTTATAATAGGAGCATTACATTGTACATATAATAATAATAAATTGTGCAATATATAATCAGGCACGTGTGTACATCCTGACAGTTCTTTCCCAGGGAAGCCTTGAGTTAAATTGTTTGCTTCTGAAGTTGTTATTTTTTTAGTCAGTTACCTGCAATTTGTGGGATCGGGTGGGGGGGGAGGTGGAGTTCGTCTGGTCTCCCACTGTACTTTCCGCAGGACATCAGCAGAAAGTCTGGAGATAAGGCATAAAGAGCAATTTGCACCATTTCTGCAGGATTTCCACTAAAGCTACAGTGAAAGATCAAGAGAACCCTGTGGAAATTCTACCATACTGTCTAACTGGACATTTTTATGGCATCTTTAATATGATAAAATGTTCCTGAGATTCACTGAGGTGAACAGTGATGGAACAAGGATTAGGAGCAGTAACTGAAATCATGATAACATGCAGAGCAATGGCGGTGAAGACCTGGTGCAAAGGGTCTCCAGTCGCTTTTTCTCTCTGTATGACCTGGGAAACAAGTGAACCCCAGGTGTTACAGAGAGGAACATTTGGGTGAACAAGTCCATAATATCTTTATTTAAAGTTCTCTTTTAATGTTCGGCGATAAAACTAAAACTGGATTTAATTAACCTGACGCTTAATGGATGGAAGCATTTGTTGATCCTTAATGGCTCTTTGAAACTAATCATATATGTGAAATCATTATCCTTCCATTCTAATTTAAACTGCATTGAACAGAAGTCATTTAACATACTTACTGTAATGCGATGACAGGGAGTAGTAATTTGCAGAAAAGCCACTGAAGCTTTTGACGCTATCAGATCTAAAATTAATGGTCACACTGTTGGACGATGATATAAACATATTGGACAGGATTTTCATTGAGCCGTGGAGGCGGGATTGGAGGCATGTGGGGGGTTAAAATCCCGAAATCAGGGGGCACAAACGCATCCCACCCCCAACCCGCCTCCATGCCAGTTTCAAAGGAGGCGGGTACCCGACCCGCACTGGGACCCGCCTCCCCGAGGCGGGAAGGGGATTAGTACCAATTAACTGCCTGTTAACAGGCAGCTTTTAGCCTAATCCCTATTTTCATTCTTGTTGTGTGGGATTCCCGACGGCTTCAAATCACGCCAAGTTAGCGAGGCGGGCCGCCGGGCTGAAGGGCTTGGAGGAGTCGAGATGTCCGGTGTTCAGGTGAGTGATGGGTGCATGAGTGCAGAGGTAAGTGTGTTTGGTGTGTTTAAAGTGTTTAAAGAAATTTTACTTACCTTTACAGCCTTCCTTCCTTCAGGTCTCGGGCGTCCCTCATCTCACCGGCACAGAAAGCAGAATGGCCACGATCTGTCAAAAGTTGCAGCATTCAGCTTTCCATTCCGGAGAGATCTCTAAATCACCCTGAGAGGAAGGAATTAACTTAGAGTACAGATTGTCAGTGTTTGACAGCTTCAAACAGCTGTCAAACGCGGATATTTTATCTGTCAAAAGGTCCTGACAGATGAAATGTCAATCTGTGACGTCCCCTGTTGCCGGGTGGCCCTTAATTGGCCTGCTGAGCCCGCTGGGTGGGCTCAACAAGGTCAATCAAGTCTAAATCGCGTGGGTTGGCTACAACTCGATGGAGGCGGGACTACAACCCTGAAAGTTGTAGTCCCGCCTCCTACCCGCCTCCTCAATGAAAATCCAGCCCATTGTTTGATGCAGTACATGTTGTTGCAATCAAATCAGAATTTGTTGAAGTTCCATCACATATTCGAATATAATCCTTAACGCAACTGGGTGAAACTTCAAATCTGTGGAGAGAATGCTCATAGATTGAAAATCTATTTTGCAGAAGTACCTTTTTTTAAATTATCAATTTACTGCATAGAACATGCCAGAATATCTTGCTATCTGCTATTTCCATTGTTCAATCCTGGCTAGTTTCTTTCCATTCTCATTTTGCAGCATCATTGCCCCCAGAATAAGATTTTTTCATTCATCATAACATTCTGTTTTAAAATCAGGCCTATAGGAATTTCCACCCCATGTTAGTCTGTTGGAATTAGGAAAGTTGGAGAAATCTGATACTTTTCTGCAACATAACTTGAGGGAACTTGTGGACAATTAACTATAAACCAACCATTATACCACTCCCTCTGAAAATGTGACTCAAAAATCAGTGAAGTCAGAAAGATTGGTGTGGAGTCTGACTCAGGCACTATATTGAGTTTCAGTGTTTTGCTTTACAGGATGAAACAGAAGCTGCTAACTGTTTATCTTCCTGCCCATCTCCAGCTGGAGGCTGTATAGCTGAACAGGGATCAGCATCTTTCCTTCCTTGGATAACTCCAAAATTCAATATTGATTAATTCTCCAGCCTAGACCAATACTGAGTTGTGATCAGCTGGTCGGGCCCAGTGAGAAGCTGAGTGACAGCTGGCCAGAGAGGAACTGATCTGATGTATCACTTAGGTAAGATTTTTTTCCAACCTTAAAATTCGTCAAAGCCCAGATCTCCATGATGGTCCTTTTTCACTAACAAAACAGAGAAATAATACCTCTTCTGTGGGGAAGACTTCAGATTAAAATTACTCACCTGAAGTATTGATGCCCCTTAAATGAATCAATCAGGAATAGTTATTTGGCAATAGGCACCTCTGACATTATCTACAGTTAAAATGTATAAGTGGAAACACTGGCACTTATTCAAGCTCACTGAAATCCAACCTTATTCTTTGCCTATTGCACACATGTATGTACCAGGTGCAGTCCGCATCATTTGGATAGTTGTGTGGATAATTGGGGCTGGTAAAAGATCCACTGTTACCAAGAAGATACCCTCCACATCCTCTTCCAGCTAGTAACAAAGATGAAATGAGTAAGAATAAAACAGGAATTTTTTTCTCTTCCAAAATTTCACCTCCTCTCCTCTCCTGAGGATTTCCCCCCTCGCTGGGGTATAGTTCGATAGGCACTGCTCACACTCTTGTACCTCACTCAACTAGCTGATATTCTTATTTGATCTTTGGCAGCGAGTGCTGAGACCCCCGCGTGACTGTTGGGAGCATTGCAGTTGAGCCTGATTATGTTCTTTTCTAACATCCAGACATCTGCAGTCCCAGCAGGGTTCATTGGATAGAGATCGGGAGAGGAAATTCTTGGTTGATTTTCTTACATTACAACAGTGACTACACTTAAAAAAAAAAAAAAAAGTACTTAATTGATTGTAAAACGCTTTGAGGCATCCTGAGGCCGTGAAAGGCTTTATATAAATGCAAGTCTTTGGGGGAAAAATTCAGTATCGCCCGTTTGGGCCACCATTATCGGCCGTGCGCAAAGTTTAGCGCCTGGCGCTAATTATCGCCTCCAACAGCAAACTTGGCTTTTATCGCCCCTGGAGGTGATTGGAGCGCTAAATCAGGCGCTTCACACCTGTCTTAAGGCGCAAAGGCCGAGGAGCGAGGCGCTTCCTTAGAGCGCTGGCGAAGCAAGGAAGGGCGAATCAAAATAAACCTGCAAAGCGCTGCTCAGTACTCAAAACTCCTTCACACAGCGTTGAATCTCTCCAGAAGTCTCTCTCTCTCAGAATGCGTGGTGCAAAAATGTCACCGACAAAAAAAGGCAGGAAGCGGTCGCCTTTAAATAGCGCTCCCCTAGTCCCTTTCTGACAGCATAACGCTCCCCTCAACCTGTCGTTGCTAGCGGCAGGCGCTAAGGCAGGGGACGCCACTCAATTTCCGGTCCGGGGTGCTAAAGGGGCGTTGCGCACTCGACTGACGTCACAATCTGCCGGCGCAGGAGATCGTGGCGGTAGTGTTTAGCGCCGCCGCAAAATGTCTAGTTAATTTCGCGAGCGGTGTAAACATTGCCGCGCCCGGGCGCTAGTTGCTTTGCGCCCATTAGCGCCCTCTTAAGGCGCTAACGGGAGGCGCAAACAACTGAATTTTCCCCCCTTTATTTCTTACATTGATTTTCCTCTTTTAACCCAGAGATGCCAAGGTCATTTAGAGCAGTCCTACTGCTGCCCTGATTGACATCACCTAACTGGACTACACTGTAAACCAACCTGTGTCGTTCCAGGTCATTGCACACTTAGGCAGCTAAATACACTTTCTTGCATTAATTGCTCATCAACAAAGAGTTTAAAAAGGTATTCTTTTCTTATTCTGTAACTGTTTCTCCATTTGTCTCCCAACTTCTAAATTCTTTCTATCTTCTCTTTGGGCTGATTTTGCTCTCAGCAGTGAATGAACGGTGCCAGCCATTTGTTACACTCGCACCTGCCCGTAGACTTCCTATGGGGTTTTGCACTGGAACGGGATGTAAATTAACAACGCTGCACCCTCTACCTGTGTGAACAGGGAAAAGAACGGTGCATTCCTTCACCAATCGCATTGACGCAGAATCGTTAATGAGCAGCGCAGTCTGAACCAGGAAGTGTCTGTTAGAATATTGAATTCAATGTCAAATTAGGTACAGAAAGCAAAAAAAAAAGAGGGGAAAGAAAGATTGGAGTAAGCGAGAGATATGGAAGAGACAGAAAGAAAAAGTAAAAAAAAATTTCATTTAATTCTTTTAATTTTTTTAAATCTCCAACAATAATTATGATCTGCAGGTATGAGATTGCACTCTGGTAAAAATTAATTTTCAGTGCCAGAGCGATTGTTTAGTGGTAATTAAGACTTGCCATGCTGTTACACAGGAATGGACAAGCCCTAACCTATTTTGGTGAGTTTAATTCATATCTATGAGGTAAGCCCAGGAACTTCAAGCCGTTCCATGTATTATAATGGGGGTCCAGAAGGAGAGAAGCTGTTCTCGGGAAGCTTATGGAGGAATGTCGCATATCGGGTAGCAACTTTCGGATTTGCGCATTTAAGTGCGGGTGCCAGAAGTTGCCGTCCGAGTTCCACATAAATAACAGTGAGCGCTGTTAGCCTCATCGTTATTTGTACAGGAAAATCTTTCTGCTTGTCTTCCACACTTTCTTTTTCCAAAAGGTTCTGACAGGCTTTCTCTCAAGGTTGCCTCTGTTTTGCTCTATAGGGTCAAATTAGTGGTCCATGTTGAAGTGGTACTGGGACCACTATACTATCACAAGACTCCATACTACTGGAGTGGACAGCTAACCTCATTGGATTCAGCTAGGTCAGCTCATGGATTTCATTGCAGCCTTTTCCCTGTGTAATTTTCATGAGTCCAGGGATGTGTAGTGATTGGGATATTCAGACAGCAGCATCTTTTAAAGAGCTGCTGTTCCCACTTCAATTTCTATTGGCTTTTCTATTGGCTGCAGGAAATCTACCCAGTCAGCAGAGAGCAAGGACATTTTGCCAAAACTATCCTCTTTAATGAAAACTGCTTGGATGCTCTGCCGGACGAGGTACAGCAAAGGAGGGAGCATTTGTAATGCTGAAGAGAACCATCCTTTGCACCACAATGTGCAGCGAGTATGGTGGAGTTGGATCATCAATCCAATTCTGCCTTTCAGGCCCATAGGTCATGGGAGCAGATGAAGCAAAATTTCTCTGGCTTGAAGGAGTGTGCCACGGTAAATCTAGCAACAGTTTTCCAACTTTGATTAAATCTATGGACATAGAATTTGGCCTCAAGCACTGTGATTGAAACATGGTGCAATATCAATAAAGTACATGGGGAAGCACTGACACAACCTTTCAGATTATTGCTACCCTCTACACTTCCATGTCCAAAATTTTCCAGTTTGATCTTTGTGGCAGAGGCTTTAAAATGCTTCTCAGGTCATGCATAACTTTGCATGTTGTGGCATCAGACGAAACTGACACATGAAATTACTTGCATGTTGCTTTGTCATACAATTATACAAAATAGGATGTAGACTGGGCACTGGGTGGCACACACTGCTCTTCAACATGCTATCAGTCATACATTTTTTCTGGCATTAAAGTTGGTTACTTTCCTTGTTTCCATGTTTCTGTGGCTCTTCCGCTGACGTTACAATGCATGAGCAGGGGAAACCCGTGGAAATTTACTTCCAAGGAATTTGAAATTAATAAAAATTGGAAGATAATAAACTATTACTTATTTCTTATTTCTCCAATGCGTTCAAGCAAAATAATCAAAAATCAATTTTCTGTACAATTATGTTTTTACAGACTTGATTTGTAACGTATTCAGAATGGTTCCATGAATCACATCCAAGGACTGAATACCATTCAAAAAGGGTTGAGTGCCCACTGCAGCAGACTCAGTAATTTGATACAGAGATCTGAGTCAGGTGGGTCTGGAGTACTCCAGGTCATGTTGATGATTAATGGGACACGGGACAGCAGACCTGTCACTTGGAGTTTGGATTCTCCCCACTTGGCACCAGATAACCCTTCAAGCCAATGCCCTGTTGGATAGAGTGACCTTGGTTGGATAAATGTAAGAAGTCACACAACACCAGGTTATAGTCCAACAGCTTTATTTGAAATCACAAGCTTTCGGAGCGCTGCTCCTTGACGAAGGAGCAGCGCTCCGAAAGCTTGTGATTTCAAATAAAGCTGTTGGACTATAACCTGGTGTTGTGTGACTTCTTACATTTGTCCACCCCAGTCCAACTCCGGCATCTCCACACCTTGGTTGGATAAGCAGAGAGCAGCTATTGAATACGCTGTGTTGTTACGTTACATGGCTTTAGCCAGTTAAACTCTCAAATACCCCTGCATGCACTTAGGCATCCCTGAGCCTTAGTTCTTGCCAACCTGTACCTATGTTTTCCAATTTAGGTAAGTTGGGTGTGTCCGGAAGTGGGGTCTGCATTTCATATTGAGCAAACACAGTCTACCTGTGTGGATTTCTTAATAGTTTGGTTTGATCTTTTGATTGGGCAACATCGGGAAATGTGGCTGTGGTCAGGGGCACATCTTAAATGCAGGAAGGAAACCCACCCCATCGCACCTGTGTTACAACTGTGTAAAAGATCTAATAGTTCATCAGCAACTGAAGCAAGATTAGCTGGACTATAGATTTCTGGGGTTGTTTTTATCTTTCCTTTCTGGAAGAGGGGAGTCATATTTACCACCCTCCAGTTATTTTCAAAAATTATAGTCAGAACCTCCACTATTTCTTCCCTAATTTCCGTCGGAATCCTCAGATGTAAACCATCAGATACTTGGCCTGTGCCCCCTTAAATGAACGAATAACATTTCAAAGACCGGTCTAACAAATTAGTGTAACAAAGGTTAGGATCACATTTGCAGACAGAATGAAGACATTCAGTGAAGTGGTCACTTAATCTGCGTTCTGTCTCCTCAGTGTCAGGGAAACTACACTGTAAGCAGCAAAATCATCATTCCAAATTGGAGGAAATACACGAAAATTACTGTCTCAAATTGAAGGAGTGTTTGTGACCCTGGACAGTGGGTGGGAATGATGATTCTGGTGCAATTGAAAGTATAGGTGAATACATACAAAGTCTTCTCATGATCACTCATCATTTATCTTTTTAAAAATTCATTTATGGCATGTGGGCGTCGCTGGCAAGGCCAGCATTTACTGCCCATCCCTAGTTGCCCTTGAGAAGGTGGTGGTGAGCCGCCTTCTTGAACTGCTGCAGTCTGTGTGGTGAAGGTACTCCCACAGTGCTGTTAGGGAGGGAGTTCCAGGATTTTGACCCAGCGACGATGAAGGATTGGCGATATACTTCTAAGTCAGAATGGTGTGTGACTTGGAGGGGAACTTGGAGGTGGTGGCATTCCCATGCGCCTGCTGCCCTTGTCCTTCTAGGTGGAAGAGGTCGCGGGTTTGGGAGGTGCTGCTGAAGAAGCCTTGGCGAGTTGCTGCAGTGCATCTTGTAGATGGTACACACTGCAGCCACGGTACACCAGTGGTGGAGGGAGTATTTGCTTAACGTGGTGGATGGGGTGCCAATCAAGCGGGCTGCTTTGTCCTGGATGGTGTCGAGCTTCTTGAGTGTTGTTGGAGCTGCACTCATCCAGGCAAGTGGAGAGTATTCTATCACACTCCTTACTTGTGCCTTGTAGATGGTGGAAAGGCTTTGGGGAGTCAGGAGGTAAGACACTCGCCGCAGAATACCTAGCCTCTGACCTGCTCTTGTTGCCACAGTATTTATGTGGCTGGTCCAGTTAAGTTTCTGGTCAATGCTGACCCCCAGGATGTTGATGGTGGGGGATTCGGCGATGGTAATGCCGTTAAATGTCAAGGGGCGGTGGTTAGACTCATTGCCTGGCACTTCTGTGGTGCAAATGTTACCTGCCACTTATCAGCCCAAGCCTGAACATCATCCAGATCTTGTTGCATGCGGGCATGGACTGCTTCATTATCTGAGGATTTATCTGCAATATCTATTTATTAAAGAGACTGACATGTTCACATTTTCAAACCCACATTTACAGGACAAGCCTATACAGGATCCTGCTTAACATCAGGTCTTCAAATCCTGCCTTTCCTTCAAATCTATCACATAAGATTGGGTCATTTCTTAATATCACCTTTACACATGGAGATCTTTAACATTTTAATTGCGATGAATCTCTCTTACCTTGTGCTGCACTGTAATTGTTGCCATGAAAAGCAAAAGTAATGAGAAAAAAATTTAAAAGAACTCTTTCCTATGGATGCCATTTCCTCATTTGAAATGTAAGACAAAGTTCCAACCCATACCTTTTATTTATAGACAATTGTGTTGTCATTTGACTCATCAGGTAATTTGATTTTGTTCACCACATGAAATGTGCGTATTAAATGAAAGAGCCATTGTTTGTGTATGATGTCATGTTTGTGAGCATCAAAATGGAACGTTGCTACTAGTATTGTATTACATTGTTAAATATTAATCTGACTGGTCATTGGCCATAATTGTCTACAGGGGAAACATCAAAAGGCTGCATAGATCAGTAATCTGAGCAGTGATGCTACTTTGAAAGCACATCCTACCGGTGCAGGGTAAGAGCACAAACACTTTCAGTTAAACAGAGTAAATGTTCATTTTGTATTGTATTGCAAAATGACTGCCAAATTGACACACAAAGTTAGAATTGCTATTCATAAAATACAATAAATAACTAACCTGAACTAAGTTTTTGCTTTGAGAAAAGCAAAATACTGCGGATACTAGAAATCTGAACTAAAAACAGAAAATGCTGGAAATACTCAGCAGGTCAGGCAGCATCTGTGGAGAGAGAAACCGAGTTAACGGCCGCGATTTTCCGAGTGGAGGGGGGTTGGAGGCGGCTTTGATGTTCGGCGGTTTCCGGTCCCGCTGCCGGTTTCAGCCGCCCTGGAATTGCGATTTTTGCTTAAGTGGGCTGATTAAGCCCATCGTGTGCGCTATCCAGCCCAATCAGTGGGTTCGGGTCTGCTGCTCGCCTCTGCTGATGTCTCTCAGCCAGCTGTATTGAAGGGGCCCATGCAGCCATGTTTTTGATCCATCCTTTCCTGCTGCTTCTTAGTGTGGTACTTCTGAAAATGACTGCTGCAAGACCCAAGGCATCTCCCAGATTTGATGATGACTCCCTCCATGCTCTTGTGGAGGGAGTGAGAGGGCGCCAAGAGGTATTGTTCCCCTCAAATGGACGGAGGAAGCCTCCTCAGCAAACCAAAGCAGCCTGGCTGCAAATTTCTAAGGCGGTTAGCGCCATGTCTTTGTGTGCACGCACCTGGGTTCAGTGCAGGAAAAGGTTCAATGACCAGATACGCACAGCAAAAGTGAGTATAACATCACACTCACCTTCAATCTGCTCCCCATCTCTTCTCATCACCAGCACTCTGCATTGTCAACCTACTCCTGCACATCCTACTTTACCTTACATCCCTTGCACCCTTAACTAATCATCCCTCTCTCTCTATGTACAGAATCACTTCACCATTCTACTATGCTGCCCTCACACTCGCTATCACTGCGATGCAATGACAACAACTAACAACCCACAGGGAGGGCCCTTGGTATTGGCACCTCACTCCATCTTTGTCTCCCTCTAAGCATCTATGCTATGGATTCTCTACTCTCACTCCAACATTCTCACTCAAACTCCACTTGTGTCCCTCATTGCAGGAAAAGAGAGCCCACAATAAGAGGTAGAGGGGCAGGACAGGAGGAGGGCCACTTTCCATAGCCCATCTCACCATCGCTGAGGAGGCTGCTCTCAACATCGTCAGAGGTGCTGAGGATATGGAAGTGGGGGATGATCAGATGGGTGCAGTAGAGCAAGCTGGTGACAGAATAGATTTGCAGCCCTCTCATTTAGATTGCATGAGTGACTGATAGGGCATCTGATGTTCATACAGATAGAGTTCTGATCATCTGCACAATTCGATGTGCCTGCTACATTAATATATCACATGTCTAACTCATGCCTTTACTCCTCCACAGGACCATCGAGAGCCCCCCTCCCCACTGTCCAAGAGGAAGAGCCGGAAGACTCCTCAGAGGAAGCTGCAGCCTCTGAGGGAGCAGCGTCAGCAGAATTGAGCGCACCCAGCACCAGCGCAGACACTCACACCTCGGTGGATCATTCGCGAGATAGAGTAGTGTTGTCACCTGGTGTATCACAGCTCACGTGAGCAGGAGCAGATGGTGGAGACAGGGACAGCAGTGGTGAGTTCTCATCGGAAGCCGCAGGGTGCTCCTAACTCTGCTCAGCTGCATGTGGACCCTGTGACTCTGGGGCCATCCAGAAAGAGAGCAGTGCTGGAACTTCAGCAACAAGTGCAGGAGTCGCTGACAGGTTTTGCATCCATGGTAACTGCGAGTGTGTAGAGAACGGAGGAGTCCATCTCAAACATAAGCAATGCCATGGTGGAGGCAACGGCACATGAACGTGCTGCCATGGAGAGGGTGGCAATCTCCTTGGAGGACATAAGTCACCAGACTCAACAGAGCATGGTGACTCTTCTAAATAGATGGTATGCTATGGAGGATAGATGGGCAGCTATTGAGGAGAGACATCAGAGGTACATGGACATCCCCGTTATGAGGACAGTCAGTACAGAGACGGGTCCTCATGGCCCCACTGATGTGCAGCATGGTGCTCTCCAGCTACTTGCTAGCAGTGAAGTGCTGGCGATCTATGAGAGGGATGTTGGTGGTCGACAACAAGGAAGTGTGGGCTCCTCTCCAAGCGCTCACACTCCCATGCCGCTGCGGAGCTCTCGGTCAGAGCCCAGATTCTGCACCCAACTGAGATGGCCGTCTCGGCCCCTACACAGCTGCAGGAGGAGCAGACTGTTGCCAAGCCCTCCCAGGCTTCCAAACCCAGAGGACGGCCACCAAAGGTGTCGAAGCAGGAGCAGCATGAAAGTGAGCAAGGTAACTCTACATCTGCTGAAGCCACAGGGAAAGTACCACGTAGAAGACGCACGTGTAAGAGAAAATTAACACACAAATAGTCACAAGGGTAGTCACTTGGGTGTTTTGATGTAATACATATTTAAGATTATGATCGGCATTTCAATTGTAATAAAGAAATGCGATGGCAAACATTCAAAGAGTTGGCCTATGTGTGCCCAGAAATGGAAGTGTCACAGTGAGGTGTCAGGGTGCCTTTCATCTGTAATGATGGTGAAAGTGATAGGAACCCACAGTTTATTGTACAGATGGTGTATGGTGTGTTAAGAAGGTGGCAGCCACATGTGTTTGCTTCATAAACTTAAGTGAATCTGGCATGGATTAGTGCATCCCTTGCCTCACGGCCAGCAATGTGCTCACGTGCTGGTGGAATTGGCACATCCGCCTCTGCAAGGTCTTCCTCCTCCTCCTCCTCCTCTGAGGAGGCTGTGCACTGAGCCACTTGTTCCTCAGGTAAGCCACGCTGCTGTGCGATGTTGTGCAGTGCACAGCAGACCACGATGATTCTGGAGACCCTGGCTGGTGCATACTGCAGGGCTCCACCTGATCTGTTGAGGCATCTGAATCGCATTTTGAGCAAGCCGATGGTTTGCTCGATGATGCCTCCGGTGGAAATGTGGCTCGCATTGTAGCGCTCCTCAGCTTCGTTTGATGGCCTCCTCATCGGTGTCATTAGCCACATCTTCAGGGGATAGCCCATGTCTCCAAGTAGCCATCTGGAAGGTTGGCAGGTTGAAGAGCTGAGGCACAGTAGACTGCCTCAGGATGAACGAGTCATGGCAACTGCCAGGGAACTTGTCGCAAACATGCATAATGTTCTTCCTGTGGTTACACAGCAGCTGGACGTTAAGGGAGTGGAAGCCCTTGCGGTTCACAAATACAGCTGGGTTGTGATGGGGTGCCCTAATAGCCACCTGTGTGCAGTCTACGACGCCCTGCACCCTTGGCAAGTCTGTCATATTTGCAAAGCCAACTGCACGCACGATTACGCTTGCTTCATCCATGGAGAAGTGGATGTCATTGTGCGCCTTTGCAAAGAGGGCATCGGTAACCTGCGTGATGCAAGTGTGTGCGGCCGACTGGGAGATGCCGCTGATGTCTGCTGATGATCCCTGGAAGGACCCTGAAGCAAAAAAATTGAGGGCGGTGGTGACTTTGACAGCCACTGGTAAGGGGTGTCCACCCGCTCCTCTGGGCTCCAGGTGTTGGTGCAGCATTGCGCAGATGCCAGCGACTACCTCTCGCAAAAGTCTCAGCCTCCTTTGGCACTGCTGCTCACTCATGTTGAGGAAGCTCATCCTCTGCCTGTAAACCTTGTGTTGGGGGTATCTCCTACGGCGAGGTTCAGCCCTGCACTGATGCCCTCTGCCCTGTGCAGCATCAGGTGGGTGAGGAGGAGGTTGGCGCTCCTGTTGTTGCTGCTGCTGGTGTGCCTGGTCCTGCTGCTGCCGTGGCTGCTCTTCCTCCAAATCTGAGGACCAGGATGAGCGGGTATAAATGGTTCCCATTCTGCTGGTATATATCTCACTGGAGGAATAGATGTTATAAGTGCTCAGGCAATGTGGGGAGAGGGTTTTCCAAGGAGGTCGCAGTGCATATGGATCTCAGCTTAACCACTTACAAGCTCAATAGATTTGCAAAAAGTGTTCCAACACCTCAAAGAACAAAGTTCTGCCATCTGAAACTCAGCCATGTTATAGGTCCGCTTTTTATGCAGCAGGTGCAGCTGTCAAGAATTCGCATAATTCCTGAACCCGACACAATCAGCTGGCGTGTTTTGCAACTGGCGTTGAACACGCTGTAAATGTCCTAAAATGGGAAGAGCCTGCTAAAATCGGATTATGTCTTAAGTGCCACTCCTGGCACTTGGTGGTGGGTCTGAGCGGGACTCCCAGACCCGACGCTTGGCAAAGTTGCGTGGAGGCGGGTTGACGGCAGGTTCTGAACCCACCGTCAATCAAAATGAATTTAACCTCTGACCCGCCTCCAAGCCCGCCCTCTGAGCGTTGGCAAAATCGCGGCCAACGTTTCAGGTTGGTCATTGACCTAAAACGATAACACTGGGCTAGATTTTGCAAGGGGTCAGCGGGCATGATCAGTGGCGGGTCGGGTGGGAAAGTGTTATTTTTCCCCAGCGGGTCAGGACCCCGCTGTGAATCCGCAGCCACGTGTCTTTCCCCAATGTCGGGTTTGTCAACGCTGAGCAGACCCAACACGCAGTGGTGGGTTCACAGCGGGGGACCCAATTCAGGTCATTAGTGGCTTGTTTAGAGCCACATAAGAATGAATTTCAGTTCACCTTCTGCATTTGACAGCTCGTCCATGGGATCCACGCTGGTCGTGGACCACGTCTGTCGAGCTGAGGCGGGAGTTCAGTGGCCATTGAATCAGCTGTTGAGTTGACAGCTTCAAATGTACAGTGAAAGCTCCCACCTTACAGAGATATCTTCCCTCAGCCACAAACTCTTCCTCACTGCATTTCCACAACAGATTCACCATGCTGCAAGTCTTTACATAAGTCTCCATCCAGTCTGACCTGATTACCTCTCTCACCAGTGACAGATCGCTTCTGTCATCTCTACTTCACCTGCCATCTATTCCATCAGCATGAGTGCCCTTTATACTCTCTCACCTTGGTTCTCAGAATCCCACCACGATCAGCCCCAACACCAGGCACACTAGCAGCACCAACAACAGCACCAACAGCCTTCTCCGTAATCACCTGATATTGCACAGGACAGAGAGCATCAGCACCCGAGCACATTGCTGCCCAGGAGGCCAGGGATGGCCTCACCATGGCCAGATTTACTTCACTTGACGCTGTACACCCTGGCTGCCACATGATGTGCCAGGTTAACACCACCCCACACCAACACCATAAAGCATCCCTACAATGCCCAAGCCATTCCTTTCACACTCAACACCATTGCAGGGGGTACCGTTATGTCTCACCATTCACTGCAACTCACTAAGCCACTTCCAAAGGTGCACAAAAATCTGTCCAAGAACGCAAAGTGTTGAAAATAAAGGTTTCAATGTTTGACACCACATTAACAGAAACTTTACATGAACATTGCATAAATCACCCAAGTGCCTACACTTGTGTGTTGTTAGTTGGTATGATTGCACTAGGATGAGTGTGAGTGTGAGGGGTGGCTAGTGAGATGGGGATGTGATAATGTAGATAGAGAGGGATGAGTGGCGGTGCAAGGTAAGTTGGTGTGAGTAAGGATGTGCAGCAGTAGGGTGGGGAAGGTAGAGTAAAGGGGATGTGATGAGAGGCACAGCAGGATGAAGGTGAGTGTGGCTTTGTGCTAACATTTCGTGATCTACTGAGATAATTGAAACGTTTGCAGCACTGCACCCAGGTCTTTCTGCCAACATCCCTGCTTGTGTCCTGCTCTGCAATGTGCAACCAGGCTGTGTTGATCTCCTGGGGAGGTCTCTTCCACCCATTGGAAGGGAAGAGGATCTCCCTGCGTGCTCTGACTCCCTCCATAAGTATATGGAGGGAGTCATGGGAGAGCCTGGGTGCAGCCCTACACCTCTGTGCAGTGCTTGTCAGTGTTTGCAGCACTTCAATGCTGTAGAACACTGACAACACAAATGTCAAAATAAATTTGGCCATGGTAACTTTAAGAAAACCGGCTGATGACGCATCATCAAATGACGTCACCAGACCCGCTTCCTCTAATTGTCTGGGAAACGCGCTGGGCGGGCTTAACAAGCCCAATCAAGGGAAATTCATTTCAGAGGCCAGGATGGTGGCAGCAGCAGGGTCGTGATCCGCCACTGACGTCGCCCGCCACGTACCTGCCGAGGTTAGCAAAATTGTGGCCTTAGTCTCTCTCTTTACAGAAGCTGCCTGACCTGCTAGTATTTCCAGCATTTTCTGTTTATATTTTATGTTTTGCTTTGACTTGTTTTTGTGCTCTGTGAATGGAAATATCTTCATAGTGAACAAAATAGTGTAGAATAATAGAATAGAAAGCAATAGAAACAAAGTATAATGCGGCATTTCTCTTGAATAGGAGTGACGCATTCTTTCAAAGGGACGAAGAGGGACTGATTTTTGCCACGAGAAGAAGTGCATGAATTGAGGATGACAACTGCAGGAGGACGTTGAATTATAGAGACCTGTGAGGTGGGGAGGTCAGAGTATGAGGGAAAATTTAGCGAAACAAAGGGGGATGGAGAATCTTGTAAATTCAGGGTTTGTTATGCTTAGTATACTGAGAATGCATTAAATGAAAGTTAACTTTTCCCTCTTCTATACACTCGCAGGAACGGGCACCATTACTCACGGCTTTCCTCGGCTCGGGTACATTATAACTAAAACAGAACTGAGGAACCAATCAGATTGCACCTATAGTAATGCTGGTGAATCACTTATTGACCATACAATTTGGAATTTGTATAGAATTACATAGAATTATGGAAATCTGGAAAACCTCCTTAAATCTTAGCAGTTTACTTCAAAAGTGCATTTCATAGAGAAGACATCATGATTTAGCTGTCTCTGGACCTTCCTAAGGACAGCTTATTTACCCAAATTGTAAAAGAAATCCATTCTATACTGTGGTTAATTGATCCCTCTGCTTATATTTGTTACAATAATCACTAAGGTTATTCATTAATCACTCATGGCCGATGTTGTTCCAGTCACCTATTTCCTTGCGCAGGCATTCCTTGCAGATGATAAGAAGACATCTGGAATGGAACATAATTTATACCCCCCCTCATTCATATACTGTTCAATCTCTCCTGTTATTTCTAGGAGGCCTGTTGCTCCATGGCCAGTTATAGTTATACAGTTCAGTTTGATTATTAACTCTTAACTCTCTAACATGCCCAACAGTCTCATACTGATGCTTGGAAGGACCTAGTGGCATAAAAGCTCAGTGTGATTGTCATTATCACTTTCACTGAAAGTGCTGTGCAGAATATACTGCTTAACTGGAGATCAATGTTCCCTTTAAACTGCGCGGCCCACTGACTTTTAAATAGAAAAACCGTGCATGCACGTAATTTTGATGGGCCACACAGCCCGTTAAAGGGGCCATGTGGCCCAAAAGAAATTGAAGGGAACATTGCTGGAGATCCGTTCAGTGATTTACAACCTCCTCGTAGACTAACATGCAGGTAGCCATCATGTATGCAGTACTCGAGCTGTATTGAGTCCTGATGTCTTCCATGTCCTTTAAACTCCTGAGCTATCATTTCTTAATGTTCCTATTCCTCCTCCAAAGTGTTTAGCAAAGACAGACTTGCCGCACACATGCAATCCTGTCCACTATTTTGTGTTTATATTTTCCCCTGTGGAATACAGCACGGGGATTTTTTTCAATCTCAGTGTTAACAAGAGCGTACCAAGCTTTAAAAAAAAATTATGACAGCATTCCATGCCATTTTATTTATTACATAGGATTACATAGGATATATGGCACAGATACAGGCCATTCAGCCCAACCAGTCCATGCTGGTGCTTATGCTCCACTTGAGCATCCTCCCGTCTTTCCTCATTTATCTCTATCAGCGTAACCCTCTATTCCCTGCTCTCTCATATGCTTATCTAACCGCCCCTTAAATGCCTCTATACTATTCGCTTCAACCACTCCCTGTGGTAGTGAGTTCCACATTCTCACCGCTCTATGGGTAAAG